>NW_012148775.1:1595338-1625745 GCF_000956105.1 Propithecus coquereli | reverse complement strand
GCAAAACATAAATGTCTAATTGCTGATTTAAATGGAGTCATGTAAGAGTCTGGAATGATGGAAGTTAATAGTTGATTTGAACACACTGTATCAGGTGGGGTCTAGGCAGGAAATCAGAGCTCATGCCAGGTAGCTCCATAGAGGGAATTTAATAAGGGGAATGGTTACAAAAGTGTTGGCAGATCAGAAAAGCCACATAAAAAATGGCGAGGCAAGCTAGAGATTAGCAAAAGGAGGAAGCCTCTGCCACCTTCAGGGCTGAAGGGACTAAGGAAAGAGGTGGCCGTCAGAAGCCCTGGGATGGGGCCACCTGGCACAATCTGGACTCATGGAAGGGACGCAGTTTCAGTTGGAGGTGCCACCATGAGCTGAATGAGAGAGGGAGAGAAATACCCTGGCTTCTTCCTAACTCTCATGACTCCAATTTCCTGCTGGTGCCTCTTATTGGATGAACCGACTTGGAAGCCAGAGGGCAAGGGCGCCCGGGAATTGGAGGTTGCAAGGATCAGCCCCTTGTGAGGAGATGGGAATGGTGTTATAGTTATAGGTATGTGAACAGCTTGGACTATAAAAGCTGGTTCTCCCCTTAATTTAACTAAGGACCCCTCTACAGATGGTAACTTTGGGTATTCCTTTTCTTTTGATCCTAAGGCTGAGATCCCCAGCGTTTTCCATGGCATAGATACATGTGCAGATTTGGGATTATTCATTCTCCTCTCCTCTCCTCTCCTCTCCTCTCCTCTCCTCTCTTCTCGTCCCCTCCTTTCCCCTCCCCTCCCCTCTCATTTCCTCTTTCTTCCTCTCTCTTTCTCTCTCTCTTCTTTCCCCCCAACTTTCCTCTCTCTCAAAATCATTATCAAAAATCTTGATTCTAGGGCATCCAGAACTCTTCTACTTCTCCCAGTTTCTTTCTCCAGAAAGTATGGTATATTCCAGATCTTTGTATTATAGATCTCCTCCTTTCCTATCAAAACTTATCTGTCCTACATCCCACACATTTAGGTCCTTGTACTCCTTGCTGACACTGACTAAGGTGTCTCCCTACCCAGGTAACACATTTGTAATACAATTCCACATTTAAAATTTTATTCTAGTTATGAAACTAACTAATGAACATTGTACAAAATCAGGAAAAGATAAAAAAATTCAGGAAAAAATAAAAACCAGGTATAACCCCATCACCATCTCTGTGGATGTCCTTTGTTTTGCACTCTGTGATGACGCCCAGCCTGGTTGCATAAAAGGCATCTTGGGGACAGTTGTTTTTGATTTTTCTGTCCCTGCTTCCCTTGGGTATGCCATTGGCCTTCAGAACTTTCAGTTTTTCCACAGCTCTGCAGAGCATGGGTGATGACTCCATTGTTTGTTTCCTGGAAAATAGAGTCAAATGTCTGCCCTGCCCATCTTTCCTACAGCATATATGAACAGCGTCCTTCCTCTGATGGATTAAATGAGTTTTTTTGTTTTTTTTTTTGAGACAGAGTCTTGCTCTGTCACCCCAGGTAGAGTGCAGTGGCGTCATCGTAGCTCACTGCAACCTCCAACTCTTGGGCTCAAGTGATCCTCCTGCCTCAGCCTCCCGAGTAGCTGGGACTACATGCGTGCCACCATGTCCATCTAATTTTTCTTTTTTTAGGAGAGATGGGGTCTTGTTCTTGCTCAGACTGGTCTTGAACTCCTGAGCTCAAGCGATCCTCCCGCCTTGGCCTCCCAGAGTGCTAGAATTACAGGTGCGAGCCACCAAGCCTGGCAACTAAATGAGTTTTTGAGAGCAAGATGGTGAGTAACCCCATGTGACGTCCTGTAATGTATCAGGTTAAATGGGGAGAGGGGGGTGTGGCCAGTGCACAGACTCACGATGGAGCCTTAGGTGGGGATGGCTTTTTGGCAGGCATACTCACATTTCATATCGTGTGCTGCGACTTTAAACAGTAATATTCAGAAGCGTTATGGTTTAACCTGACAGCGGAGAAGTGGGAGGTGACAGGAATACATATAAAGAGATTTGTTATAAGAAAGACCCAGGTTTGAGTCCTGGCTCTGTCACTTAGGAGTTGAGCAAACATGAGCAAGTTATATTCGCTCTCCAAGTCTCAGTTTCCCCATCTGTGAAATGGAGCTAATGCCAATCCTATTGCATTACCGTTCTCTCATGTGCCATGCACTGTTCCAAGTGTGTTCTTATGTGAAATACATGATTCCATTGAGCCCTCATTATATTATTACTCCCATTTAACAGGGGAGCGAGTGGAGGCTTAGGCAGGTGAAAATGACATGCTATTAAATGTCAAAGCTTGGATTTGAACTCAAGTTCAAGTGACATCTTAACTGCTACTCCATTCTGCCTCCCTCCCCACAGCCCCTGCACCATTTCTCACAGTGGGAACTAAATAAGGGGTAACAGTTGCTAGCTGCTGATTTACAGATACTACCTCCAAAGCTCTTCCACTGAATGTTGTTAGATTTCATCATAAAGAATTTTATATGGCAGAAAATCAGAATGATTTGTTGAGGGTCACGGCCGGAAAGCCAATCTTCTGAATATCTGTTGTTCTCTGTGTTTTATGAAAGAATGTTCCAAACTCATCTTTGTTATTCCTTAAAATATGATCTACTTCCTAGAATCAGATTAAGATGAAAATGAACCCACGTGAAATGGGCCTGGGCTGATACAGACGTCAGGGGAACAGCTGGGATGCTGCGCCGAGTGGCGGGGGGAGGAGGGAGGCTGTTTGGAAAGACAGCACCGAGGAAGCGGGCGAGATGATGAAAAAATTTCAGACTCATTACGGAGAAGCCATGAAGAAAGGAACAGGCAGGGAGTGCACAGGATCACGGTGCGAGTGCACGCGTGAGCCCGGAGACCTACGTTTAAGTATTTGGTGGTTTTATGGTGGCGATGGGCATTTTCCTTTGGGGAGAATGAGTTTTTGTTTTTTTGTCACAAGGATGTAAGATGAATACCTACCTACATAAGGATACCCTGAATTAGTGACCTCATCCCCACGCAGACCCTTCAAACTGAAATAGGAAGTGTGCTTTTGAATTCTTTAAAGCCTCTTCTTGCTGAAAGCAGGTCACATTCTTCAGACACTATTTTGACTCAACCTCCCCTTTACCCTCCTGTCTTCTTATGGACCCAGGAGGAAGGAAGTTGGGGCAAGGGGATTGGAAAGGAGGGGTGCAGCAAAGGGGACTGTCTTCGGGCAGATGAGCAAGTCCTTTGCTGAGAACTTAGGGAGGCTCAGCGGCAGGGGTCCTCTGGGAGGAGGAGGTGGGATGGGGAGGATGGACATGATCCCTGGGAGGAAAGCTTCTGACACCCACTCCTGGTACGGTGCCTGGCTCGGAGTCCCTTCCGTCGCTGCTGAATGCACGAAGAGGTGAATGCAACACAGTCTCAAGGCTTAACTCCACAGCTTAGTGATTAGTCACAAAGGAAACGAGGCGCCCATGTCATGGCGAGGTCTGGCGGACACCACCATCACCATCAGGACTACACTTAGCATCATCAGTAAGGGGACACACTACTGTCATGTGACCCTGAAGTGACACCCTGGGGAGCACACAGCAGCATCTACATAGTTACGTCACCTACGCACATTTCCCGCCCAGAATGTCCAATTGGAATCTAATCATGAGGAAGCAATCAGAAAAATAAAAAGTGAGGGTCATTCTGCAAAATAAATGACCTGGACTCTTAAAATATGTTAACGTCTGTGTCCATCGGGGCCTCTTGGAAGCAGACACTGAGAGAGAAGTACAAGAAGCTCATTGGGAGTGAGCCTAAGACAGAGAAGAGGAGGAGGAAGCAGCGCTGGGCAGGAGAGCTTTGGACCGCAGTGCGGAGCTTACACCAAGTTCAGCCAATGCAACAGGGAGCTCCAGAGCAAAGATTGCCCATCACAGGTGTCCAAGCGCAGGGAAGAAATGGCCAGTGCTCACCGACTGGGGAGTGCCAGGGAAGATCCTGGCTTCAGCATGGAAGCTGCTGTGGATCCTAACAGCGCCAACAGCTGGAGATGCTCAGATCCCTGGCAAGTTCTTTCTTGGAGAGAAAGGGATACACCTCTTTGGATTCCGCGGTGTCATGAAAGAGGAAAGAGGCAGACGATCTGTTTCTTTAGGAAACCAAAGGGACACAACAACTAAATGCAGGGCATGATCCTTTGATTGAATGCTGAACTGGAAAGACACAGCTATAAAGGGCATTACTGGGACAAGTGGGGAAGTTAGTATATGAACTGCATCTCCGGTAACCGTATTGGATTAGTGTGAAATTTCTGTGTTAACTGTATTGTGGTTATGAAGGAGAATGTCCTTGAAAGTCTCAGTTTTAAAAATATCATAAAAAATATTATAAATAGGCCGGGCGCGGTGGCCCATGTCTGTAATCCTAGCCTCTGGAAGGCCAAGGAGGGAGGATCACTTGAGCTCAGGAGTTTGAGACCAGCCTGAGCAAGAGTGAGACCCCGTCTCTACAAAAAATAGAAAAAATTAGCCAGGTGTTGTGGCGCGTGTCTGTAGTCCCAGCTACCCAGGAGGCTGAGGCGGATGATCGCTCGAGCCCAGGAGTTTGAGGTTGCTGCGAGCTCTGATGATGCCATTGCACTCTACCCAGGGCAACAGAGTGAGACCCTGTCCCAAAGAAAAATTATAAATAAATATATGCACACATATATACATTATACATATATGCTCATACGTATGTAAAACATCATGGCAAAATGTTAGAGCAAAACTTGGCAAAAATATTACGCGGTGAATTTAGGTTAAGGGTATATGATTGGCTGTTGTACTATTCTTGCAACCTTTCTGTAGGTTTGGAATCCTTTACAATACAAAATTGAGGGGAAAAGATGAAGTGACTGAAACCCCAGTTTCAGGTTTTCCTTTGCTGCCATTAATCCCCTTGGGTCATCTTCAAATGCCAGGGAAGCAGGACTGCCTTCTGGAAATGGTGCTTTGGGAACAAAGGAGAGGCCTGGGCTTCCTGCTGACACTCAGGGTGGGCGCTTGGGCAAAGCTGGCAAAGGAAGGGCCTGGGCCCCGGAGGCTGGAGAAATTTGGGCCCATCAGAGCATATGATCCACCACCTGTCACGTAGGTTTTTGTTGTTTATTTGTTTTCTTAAAATGATGTCTTGACCAAGTTTTGAGGTCCTGGCTTGATCAATCAGTTCCTCTTCTTAAGGAGCTAATTAAGACCACACCCTAGCTACTTTGGTGATTGGGTTCTCACACTCTGGGGACACTGTGCACCTGCTCTAATCACCCCATGACCAGTTAGCCCTTAGACAACTAGGGACAGGCCCTGGTGGTATCTAACAGGGGAGAAGTAACTCCTTAAAAGGGAGTTGGATGACTTTAGGAAGGGGGATGGCATGCCTGGTAGCCAAACGCCAACAATGGAAGAGGAGGAGGAAAAAGAAGGGAAGGAGGAGGAGGAGGAGGAGGAGGAAAAAAAATCTGGCTGAGATATTCCAAGAAGGAAAGATAAACTGTTTCCCCCTCCAGGCAACAGACAAGGCTGGTTTTTCAGGGTCTCTCATCCTCAGCGCTATTGACATTTGGGACAAAATCACTTTTTTCTGGGGGTTCTCTTGTGCATCGTTCAGTGTTGGGCCTCCACCCACAAGACCCCAGGAGCATCTCTCCTTTAAGTCGTCACAATCAAAATGTCTCCGACATCATCCAGTGTCCTCCGGGGGGCAAAATTGCCCTCGACTGAGAACCACTGCTGAGTTAACCTTTGATGGTTAACTCAATCCTGGCCTAATCCTTGATTCAGGGGGAATTGTTGAGAAACCCGGGGCATTCTGAAAAAATAAACAGCCAAATAAACCTTCCATTTAATGATACGCAATTTATCTGTTCATCAGTCCTGCCTCCTGCTTCCCGCCTATAGACATGTGTTGAAGTAGCATGAGGAATTCTTATTCCTATTTTGCAGAGAAGGAAACCCAGGATCTGAGAGGTGAAGTTGCTTATTCCAGGTCGCCCAGATGGGCAGTGGGGGAGCTCAGCGTCTTGCACTCCTTGCCACCCTCCCCCGCCGTATGTAATAATCCAGGGATCCACAAACTATGGATGGCCCCCTGCCGGCGCTTTTGTAAATTAAAGTTTTATAGGGACACAGTCATGCCTATGCGTTCACTACTGTCTATGGATGTTTTCTTGTTACATCAGCAGAGTTGTGTTGTTGTGTCAGAGACTGCATGGCCCACAAAGCCTAAAATGTTTACTCTCTGGCCCTTTACAGGAAACATTTACTAACCCCTGAGCGAATTCATCAGGTTCTACTGACTTTACTTCCTCTCAAAGCTGTCTTCCCTTCCCACCCACTATTGTCATTGCCATGCTGCCACAATCCACTGCTGACCCTCAGCTGGACAGTAGACACAGCCTCCCAGTGACCTCACTCCTCCATCCTTGCTTCCTGTACCCATTGTCCACATAGCTGACCCTTCCAAAATGCACACCTGGTCCCACTACTCCCTTGCCTAACACACTTTTAAAATGTTCCTTTTTGTTTTTAAAGTCCAAAATCCTTCCTGGGAACTACACAGCTCTGTGTGCTCTGGCTCCTGCCTTCAGCAGTATCTCACGTTGCTCCCCTGTCCTGATCTCTGTGGTCTGGCCACAGGAGCCTCCTTGAAGTGTCTTGTGTATGCCACACTCCTTCCAACCACAGGGCTTTTGCACCTGCTGCTCTCTCTTCCTGAATACTCTTGTGCAGTCCTTTTGCCTTCAACTTGTTAGCTTTGGCTCACCCTTTAACTCTTTGCTGGGACACATTTCTTGACCTCTCTAAGACTGGCGGACTGTAACGTAAGGATACACAGGTTGGACATTGCACAACTCTGGAGAGCTACACTGCTCACATTTTAGTCTATGTGAATGGAATCTCTCTGTGGGGATGGGGTGGTCAGTGGGAAGGAGATATGTCTAAGTCCCCTAAATTGACAAATCACTGAGGGATTGCTACCTGTCAGCATTGTGCTAAGCATTTTGCACTGTCAGGCTCACGTACTTCTTCCAACAACCCAATGAGACGGTTATTAATAAACCCCTTTTACAGAAGGAGAGAGGGAAGCAGAGGTGACGTTGTTCACGGTCACATGGCTGGTCGGCTGTCAGAGCCAAGACTAGAACCTCAGTCTCCCTGCATTGAAAACTTGGGTCCTCAGCCATTCAACCTCCCTGAAAATTCAGTCTTCCAATCCTTTGGGCTGGAGGGAAAGGCAACATTATTCCATTGTTTGCTTCTCAAATCCTGCCTGTTTTCTAAGGAGGGTTTGCTGAGAAGGAGGATGAGTGTGAGGAGGCGTCAGAAGCACAGAGAGAAGATGAACAAGTCCAGCTAACGAAGGCAGAGTGACAGATAACGGAGGATGAGGAGGGGGCCTCGAGACAGGGAAGGGTGGAGTAGGAGGGTCTGACATCTGGGAAAAAAACCCATAAGCATTTAAAGGACTGTTTTATTGGTTTTTCCTGTGCGAGGTGCAATGGAACCTGCTTATCCATCTGTCCTGTGAACCCTTAAGTAAGATCCACATTATGTACTAGCACTTTGGGAGGGGGAGTTATGCTTCGAGGGGCTTGATGATGTGTAAGCCGGGCCCCGAGGTGGGCCAGGGGGAGAGAGGTGGGCAAGCGACAAATGCAGGGTGAGGACAGAACGTGGAGTTAGAATCCCAGCTCCGTGCCCTGCCACCTGTGTGACCCAGAAAAGTCATCTCCTCTGTACATCAGGGCTCCAGCGTGGCACCTGCCCGATCTCCATTCAACAGCCGTGAGGACGCCGAGAGGCGCGCTTTGTATACAGGGCTTTGTGACCCAGACAAGCCAATGAAATGTTACTGTCACCCTCACCATACTGGGAGTATCTGAAGTTTTTACACGTTGAATCATAAACTATAAATGAAAAATATAACGTGACTGAGATTACAAAAATATTCCCAAATAAACTCATTAAGGGCAAATGAAGGCTGTCGCTGACCCGCAGGTGGTCAGCAGTGGTTGCGATGCAGAGACATAACACTAGGTGGCGTTAGATGCCACAGCTTTCATTCGAGTCCTGGTTTCTCTCAATCTCTTTCTCTGCCTCCCCCCTCCTCTCTCTTGATTGAAATGGAAATTAGCTGCCAGCATCAATGAGCCCCCGTCAGCCCTGGGACTGAGCTGGCGTGCAAATAGCCAATGTGTTATCCACCCAGTTAAAAAATTTAATCAAATACATTAGTCTTATAAGCTCTTTTGAAAGACTAGACATGAGGGGCCAGCAGTCCAGCTGTCAGGCACCAGTGGCCAGTGGGAATCCGTATGATGGGCTGGGGGCTGCTGTCCAAAGTCCTGGAGGAGCTTCAGGAAACAGGAGCTCCAGGATGTGACAACCACTCTATTCTGTGTTGTGCACCTTGCTAATGGCGCTTCTGTTTAATAACGGGAACACTGCCTGAGTTCTCAGTGCCTCCCTCATGTCTGGAAATGTGCTAGGCTTGAGATGGCAAAATGGGCTCCAACTGTGAGTGCCAGCTTCAGTCTACCCATGAGTAGTCATGACTATCTGGAGCACACCACAGTCCAATCTCATTAGTAGGGATTTCTGTGATTGATTAGCAATGTCTGCCATGGACTAAGGAGGGGACAGCAGCGTCAATGACACACAATTGCCATGTTGGGCAGGGGAGGCCCTTTTCCTGCCTTTTCTCATTGAATCCTCACAACCCAAAAGTTGGGTGGTGTGTGATCATTATCCCTGATTTATGATTGAGAGACCTGAGACCCAGAGAAGTTAAATAATTTCCCTAAGGTCGCCCAGCTGGTGAGAGCTACAATCAGAAGTTCACTCAGCCCCTATCATCTGTAGGGCCAGCCCTCTCTATTTCTTTTGTTGTTGTTGTTATGCACTTTTTAAAAAAATCCAGAATATTACGGGGGTACAAATGTCTTGGTTACATGGTTTGCTTTTGTGCAGTTAGAGTCAAAGTAGTAAGTGTGCCCATCACCAAGACAGTGTGTATTGTACCCATTAGGTGTGAATTTACCCATCCCCTCCCCCCCACCACCTGCTTGGTTTCCGTTGAGTTTTACTACCATGTGTGCACATGGGTGTTGATTGATTAGGTCCAATTTAATAGTAAGTACATGTAGTATTTGTTTTTCCATTCTTGTGATACTTCGCCTAAAAGAATGGTCTCCAGTTCTATAAGCACACCACAGTTCACTTCCTTTCTTGGAAATGAAAAAAAAATGGCAATTCATCCTGGAAAAATGAAATGAGCAGTGATCCAAGAAAGTCTCCTTTCATACTGCCAGGGTCCTGGTAAGAAGAGAGTGCGTTGGGGGTTAAATCCTCAGGTGGTTTCGATCTGTTTTCTCTCTCCCTGCGAGATGATGAAGTTGACATCTCTGCAACCATTATGTGAACCCCGTGAAGGTCAAAAGAAGCCCAGACTCTCATTAGCTAATGACTTTGAACCTCGTTTTTTACATGAGAAGCAGAAGCAGAACTGAGCTTATGCCACTGGCGAAAGAGAAAACAGCCAAGACGCAGAAACACTGGTTGGGGCTACATGGGGCTCAGCCTTTACGATGACTAGTGTGACTATGGGGCTGCTGGGTTGTGAGTTCTGTGATGCTGTCCCCAGGATGCCATTCAGCGCCAAAGTACATGGACCACATTATGAGGCTCAGTGAAGGGCAGAAACAGCTCAAGTATTTCTTAAATACCTATGATGAGTTAGGTACACGATGGGGCTGTGATGCTGGAGAAGCTACCATCCTTTTCCTCAGGGAGTCATGGTCAAGCGGGGGAGCCAGGCATCAACAGGCGATTCAACTACAATGTGGTGAAGCACAGGTGCCAAACACAGCTTGGGGGCTGCAAGGGCTGCTGGCAGAGATTCAGACTGCGCTCAGCACAAAAAGTGGAGGGCAGGGTGTGCTGGGGCTCAGAATACGATACCCCAAAGCATGGCGCCTTGGCGTGCTGAATACTATGAACTGACACAGGTGTGGTGGGCCTTGGAAGCAAGGTCTCTCTGAACTTCTTCCACCAGCCTTTCTCCCTCTTTTCTTTCTTCCCCAGGCAGGTGGCAGAAACTAGAATTTCTCTCCTCTGAGGCAGGCCATAAAAGAAACTAGAACTCCTCTGCAAGCCATACGACCTAGAAAGGTTACTGTCTGACCTCTGCCTTTCCCACCGGGGGTCCTCATGTGACAGGTGTCCTGTCCCATACCTGGGGCAGTGAGGAAAGGAATGTCTTACAGAGACACAGAAAAGAATCTGAACAAACAGGCCTGGCTAAGTCCTCCTCAGTTTATTACTATTAGATCATACCTCTTTTTGTGCAATCATGTTTCTCTGCAACTACCCACCTATCTCATCAGACTTAGCATAAAAATACACAGTTTTCCTTGGGTCTTGGGCTCTTCATTTCTGAAGGCTCCTGTGTCATATAAATCTTTGGTTAAAAAAAGAATTTGTTATGCTTTTCCCTCATTCATCTGTCTTTTGTCATAGGGATGTCAGCTATGACCCTTGCAAAGCGTGAGGAAAAGGCATTACCTTTTCTCCCCTGCAGGTATTTCAGACAGAGGGAACCACAGGGAGCTTAAATGGCTGGAATGTAGAATGTTGGGGGAGGGTGTTGAGGGGTCCCCTGCTGTCCCCAGGCAGGAGAGAACATGCCAGAAGCTGGTATTGCTGCTCAGATGCCACAAGAAGCCATTTCAGCAAAATCTGCTTAGGGGTGAGGGCCCAGCAAAGGTCTTAAGATGAAGCATTGTGTTCTATTTCATTTCATTTTTTAAAAAATTCGTTGAGTTGTTTTTAATTGCCAGTATTTTCAAAAGGTTTAATACATTAACTGCCATGTGAGTTGTATGTAACTCATGCTACTTTTGAGCCTGGCGCCTCGCGAAACAAAACCTGGGCTAAACCTTGCAGTTGGTCTACAAAAATCTTTCTTGTTGATGTTCTTATTGTTACAATTAATATTGACACATTAATTTTAAAAATGTGGATTAAATGAATAGAAGCCAATAAATTTCGTTTTTCATTAAATTAGAAAGGATCATTTTGTTTTTGAAATTTTTATTCTATTTTCATAACAAAACACCGTGGCCCCAAGGAAAAATTTGTTTTTTCTAGCGTGGTAGTCAGTGTGTTAAAAAACATGCCAAAGGGTATGTAGCTGAAATGTATTCCTTTTACCTTGTCCTCAAACTATTCATTTCCCTCCCTGGAGGTGACTAGTGTTACTAAGTTCTTATGTATCCTTCCAGAGAGATTTTATATAAGCAAATACATACACACACACAAACATGCACACACATATTCTTTCCAACCACAAGCACATTCAAATACGCAAATGGCAGTATTGTCTGTACCATGATTTCCCACCACATAACGAATAGATCTTGGAGAGGTTCAGGGTACTGAGGGACCAGGTGGAGGCTGGAACAAGACGATGCCAGGCTCTTGAGTCTTTGGAGCGGGATCTAAAAACATGAGTGGTGGCTGAGAGCCACTGTCAGTACATGGACTGGAGCTCACAGAAGAGGATGGAATTGGATGGAGTTGGAGATTAAGGTGAGGGGTATTGAATTCACTGTCAGAGAGGGAGATGGGGAAGGGGAGAGAGGAGATGGGGAGAGAGGGAGGTGGGCCAAGGAGGGAGGAGGGGAGGAGAGGATACTGAGATTACTGAGATTAGAAGGCCAAGGACTGACACACGGAGACAACTGTCAAGGAACAGAGAGTACCAAGAACATACAGAAAAGCCTGCCTGTTTCTGTAAATAAAGTTTTATTGCAACACAACCCCCACAAATTCATTTATATATATCATCTGTGGCTGCTTCTATATTATGAGGACAGAGCTGACTAGCTAGAAGGGAGGCTGTATGGTCTGCAAAGACTAAAAAATTTGCTGTCTGACTTTGAAAAAGTTTGCTGAGCCCTGACTTAGAAGAATGAAGCATGCTTCTTGGACAAGATTTCAGCCATAGATCCTCTTCAAGGACAGACAAAATGACCACTGCAAAATGAACAAGAACAGTGATTCCCAACCTCATCCCATGAATGCCAGTGGCTCCTGGGGTCTTCTCTGCAATTCTTGTCATTTCCCCTCCAATCACGTTGGAGAAGATTGGACAGCTGAGAATCACAAAGGGTAAGAATGGAGAATTGCAGTCTACTTCCTGTCTCTCATGTTTATATTAATAAAGCCTAACAGGTGGAGGATTTTTATTTGATTTGATTTAAAATGAATATGGAGTGAAATCCCAGACTTCTATGCTTACAAAATCCCAAATCATCTATCTTTTCTCATTTCTTAATTATTTGCTGCTGTGAGGGGTGGAGCACATGTTGGCGATGATGATGTCATTCATTGAGGGCTTCCTGCTGCCTGGCTGCTGCAATGCCTCCTTCTCCACACAGCAAGGTGGACTTCGGTAATACCCGACGTGTCACAGAAGTTCTTTTTCGTTGTCATAACTTGGGGGGAGGGTGCATCTCGTGGGTAGATGCCAGTGATACTGCTAAACATCCTGCAATGTACAGGACAGTCCTTCTTCTCCCACAAAGCTGTATCTGGTCCAAATTGTCAAGAGTGCTGAGATTGAGCCGCGCTGTTGTAGAAGTGTTTGTGTTTTTGTTTTTGTTTTTCTCATGGAGATTTTAGGGCATCCAGCACATAGCTTGTTGATCAGCATCTAGGTCTTGCTTTTCCTCTACACCAGCCTGGGATAGGCAGCCTCCAGGATGGTACTCAGTGATCCTCACCTCCTGGAATTCACGTCCTGGAGTAATCCCCTCCCTTGGAGGGTGGGCTGGACCCAGTAACTCACTTCTAATGATTAGAATATGGCAAAAGTGATGCCATGTCTCCTCTGTGATCAGCTTACAGCATGAACATGGCTTCTGCCTTGGGTGTCCACTCTTACCCTGGGGAAAGCCAGCTTTCAGGTTGTGAGCTTCCCTTTCGGAGAGGCCCATGTAGCAAGAAACTGACATCTGTAGCCTACAGCCAGTGAGCACCTGACACCTGCTGATAGCCACATAGGTGAGTCTGGAAGTCAGCCCTTCCCCAGGTGGGTCCTGAGATAACTGCAGCCCCAGCTGTCATCTTGACCGTGGCCTCAGGAGATACCTCGAGCCAGAGGCCTCCCAGCTATGTCACACCTGGATTCTCCACCCACAGATACTGTGAGATAATCAATGTTTGCTGCCTTAAGCTGCAAAACTTAATAGTAATTTGTTACACAGCAATATATAAAATACAGCCATAGAGGAATAAACCCTCCACTGGAAATAGTCGGTGATTTGGGTTACATAAACTCATTTAATTCCTCTTTAGTGCCTACTCACAGGATTAATAGAACTTCTTTGACCACATCCGTTTCACCTACTGGCGAGGAAAATGTGTTGGTCCATTTCAGGGTTTGAATTGGCCTGGACATGACTTGATTGCAAACAAGATCATTCTATAACTGAGCTACCCCAGGAGATAGTAGATTGTAGTATTGAAAAGCACGGACATTGGACTCAGACAGACATGGCTTCAAATCCCAGCTCTGCCATTTGCTGTTACTTTGGGCAAGAGCCGTAAGAAATACATGTTCTGAAATGCCCAATTCACAGGTTAAAAAAAAAAAGTCATCATGCAGGTATGGCAGGGCAGAATGACAGGCAAGTGGACCCAATGGTGAGCATTAAGTAAACGATCTACTGGGTCGTCTGCAAGGTAGGCAAGTAGAAGAACAATCTGGGACTTTAAATGCTACATCTTATGATTTTGACTTTCCCGGTGCACTTGGCCATCTGGCTTCTAGTGTCGTCATGATCCACTTACATACACACCACCCCCCACCTGGATGGGAATTTCATGCCTCTGGGGTCCCAGAGGTCCCTTTGGAGTTCTGTGCTAGCTTTGTTGGCATGGTGACTGGTCTGGCACCTTTCATGCTGAGAAGATACTTATTCCCAGCTGTCCTCAAGGTGATATTTCCAGCCAGTGTGTTGTGGACATCGGATGCTCTGAAGACTCGCCGTTGATGAAAAGAGCTTTGCAAACACGAAACCAAACTGCAACCATGATGCCTCCTCTCACCATCTCGGTCCCTGGAGGAAGAAAATAATCCCTGGTATGTCGCATCTTCTAGTGCTCTGGCTTTAGCCCCAGGGTCAGTGGGGGTCGGCAAGCGGACTGCGGTTTAGGCACCAAGACTCGGCTTATATTCACGAAGCAAAGAGGAAACCAAGTGGCTCCAATTTAAAATACTTTTTGTTATGTTCAGCTTACTTCTTTATCATGCTTTGTATTCCTATTTTAAACATGGTGTTCAAAACCACTGATTCAAACAACTAGTCTTCTGACGTTGTAAACTGCGTGTTTTCTCTCTCTCCTCTCCTCTGGACTCTAGCCTTGCGACGTGTGCAGGGAGTGTGACCTTGTCACACTGTGTCTTTGGTCTTGGGCACGGTGCCAGATGAAGAGTGGTTTCTTGGCAGTTACTTGTTGAGTGAGTGGATGAAGGGATGAAAATAAAACTGCAATGTTTGTTGTTTTTCAATTTTTAGACTCAACTCAGAGACAGAGCCTGGAAAGCTGAATAGTGGCCACAGAATGTGAATGCTGTCAATCTGGACCACGGAGAAGTGCAAGATGCAAGGAGAGGCGGTGAGGAGCTCGTCTCTCCTACAAAGTGAGAAGTCAAAGATACTCTCTATGGTGAATGGGGCAAGAAATGCAAATGTAATATATTTTTTTAAAAAATTACAAAATTGACCGGCAGGGGACCTAAAGTTAAGGCTATTTTTGGAGAAATATGAGTTAGGGGTGGGGAATGGTGTGGGCAGGCAAGGGAGCTAGATCCCCATCTTTCATAGCTGAAAGTCATTTAAGTCTTAATTGTATAAACTGAGAAATACAGACAAAACTGAAATGATGTAGAGTCCCAGATCATTGGAAGAAATAGCAAAACATGTTAGAAGTGGCTACCTTGGGGGGTGACATCTGGGAAGAGAAGGAGGCAGGGAAGAAGGATTCCTGCTCCATAGCAGAAGAGTTTCCATGATACTTGGGTTTTTTTGGTCAACCTGTGTCTCTCTTACATTACTTTTCCAAAAACTAAAGGAGTTGGAGAGCCCTTGTTGGAATCGAAATACAGAGCCCTACTTTGTCCCTGTGAACATCAACAAGCACAACAAGCCTCGTAATATCCACGCTCATTTCAGAGTCGAGACAAAATTAATTTGGAAAAGAAAGTACAGCCGGGGAGCGGAATTAGCAACCTCAGGAAATTCAGGGAAATGTAATTGAGTAAGAATTATCTCCTTAATTACTTCTGACCAAATCAATAACAATGCTGGATGAGAAACCATAGTCGCCACCAATGAGTATCAAGTTGCTGAGAAACTAATTGGGGTTCAGACTTGTTTGAAAAAGCAAAACACCTTCCTGCTTATAGTTAGCAAACATGGTTCCTGGGGGTGAGCGGAGACAGGAGAGGGCTGCACTGCAGCTTGCAGCCTGGGGTGGAGAAATGAGCTGAGAACTCTTGCTTACTTGTTGCAAATGTGAAAGCCTGAACGGAGGGGGAGCCCTTCTCCAAAGAGGTGAAAGTGTGTGGATGGCCTTGATGGTGTCAGATGCTCATTCTCATGCTTTCCTGGGGCTAATCAGAGACAGAAGCAGGTTCATCGTGCAAATTAGAGAGAGGTGAACCAAACACTGCAAAGGTAGGTGAGGGAGCATTTTTTTTTTTTTTTTTGCAGAGCACAAGCTTTTTGTGGGAACTGCAATGATTTCTTTAAAACCATCTCTATATGCCTTTGGGGAGGAGGCAGCAAGGATCTTTGTCTCACAGGGGCTCTGCAGGGCACAACATTCTAGATCTATCTATCATGGTTTGGGGGGCTGGATTAAGATCTTATCTAGAGTTGAGATTCAAGAGTGTCCCCTTTGCCTAACTTCGGGCAGACCTACGTGTTCTCATCCCTGTTGGGGTCTCTTGACAATTGACTTCTCGAGTCCCTCTCCCACTTGGTGCCTTGCTCTTGGCTCTCCTGACTTGAGAACTTGTCAATGAACCATCCTCACTGGCCAGGACAAATGGGCTATTATTCTACTCAAAAAGGACTTCCTGAGCCTCTCTTAGGGTCCCACCCCAGAGGCAGGAAACACACATCCTCCTCAAAGCTCCCTCCCAGAGTCTCAGAGGGTTCAGGCAGACACTGAACAGATAGTCACAACCCCATGTGCTGTAGGCTGTGGCGGGAGTGGGTGGGCTGGGGGTGTGTGGGCACATCTGACCCCAGCAAGGGTGGAGGGGCAGGAAGGATAAAGAAAGTGACTTCTAAGTCTGAGCAGAGTCCTGAAGGCCTAGGAATGATTAGTATATGAGGTGATGGATATGTGCATCAGCTTGATTTAATCACTCCACATTGTATACAAATATCAAAACATCACGTCATACACCATGAATATGTACAATTAAATACAACACATAAATAAAAGAAGAGGAAGAAAAAAAAAAAAAGAAGAGGAAGGAAGATGGTGTGCCAGCCAGAGGGAACAGCATGTGCAAAGACCTAGAGGTGAGTTGAGAACTTGATACCAAAGGTGGTTCAGTCCAACTGGAGCACACAAAGAGCATGGGTAGGTGGGAGGGGAGGAGTGGTGAGGAATGAGGAAGGAGGGGCAGTAAGGGACCTATCATGAACGTGACAATAGAGTTGGGATTTTATACTGAGGGCACAGGTAGAAGACGGTGCTGAGGGGTTCGAGGGTGGTTGCTGGGAGTCTTGCCCAGGCCTCCGTGATTGCGAGTGGTACACCAATTTGCAGCTAGGTGATTAAAACCCAAAGTTATGCTCTTGGACTCCAAGCCCAGGAAATCTGCTGACTGGCAGGTAGACTGCAGTAGCCTCCTCCTGGGCATAGACCTGGCAGTGAACTTCAGAGGTGGATACACGACACAGGCCCAGCCGATAAGAACACCCCATCTCCATGGCAACCAGGAGGGCTTGGTTCTTTTATGAGTCTGAGACCCCAAGAAGAACAATGGCATTTAGTCCCAGGACATTTGCTGTAGCTATGGGGAAAGGGAAGATCTCTTTCACTGGCATTGCTCCCGTGGAAGAATGTCAGCCTAGAGCTCTTGGTGACCATCTTGGCCATCAATCTGGCAGAGCCTATCTGGGAAGGAAGGCAACACAGAAGAAGGACGAGTTTGCATCTGGAGATAATGTTTGAACACTTGGACCTGACTTTTTCTGATGCTGGGTTTACTTATGGAGTGTTTGCTAACCTTAGGCAGTTGCTCTTCTCTTTTGCTTAGGCCACATTGAATTGAGTTTTTCTGTCATTTGCAACTAAAAAGATCTTGACTTGACAATGCTTTTGTTAGTACATTGCAAATATTTTGTTAAGATAACCTTGAACTATACCCAGGAGAGTTATAATATTAATATTTCCCTGTGGTTAAACCAAAATTCATGGGAGAGCTTTCATTTTGGAATCATCAGAGATCATCAGAGTTGAGAGATTACCCAGCAGAACTCCTCCACCACACAACAGATACACGAAAATAGCTGCCATTTGCTTACTATGTGTCTTAGTAGGTGTCTTACTAAGTGCTTACTATGTGCTACCTGCTTGGTTTTACACATATTACCTCAATTCACCCTCACAATACATTTTGTGGGATAGGACTGCTATTAGCTCCATTTTACAGAATAGAAAACAGAGGTACAGAGAGGTGAATTTCCAGAGTAAGAGACAGAGGTGGGGTTCAAGCCCAAACTGCACTTTGACTCCAAAGCCTGTATTTTCCTTGTTCCATCAACAGATAAGCAATCCAAGACACAGAGAAGCTGGAGAATACACAGATCCCCACTTCCCAACATGCCTTCCAGCAGGTGCAATAAGTCAGGTATGGAGTCACATAGACTGGAGTTCACTGGCCAGGATCTCTGGCGGGTACAACATCTCTTTGAGCTTTGGTTTCCCTGTGTGCAAGGTGGGGATGACCACAGAGCCTACTTCACAGGGCTGTGAAGGAGAGTCAATGGGCTAATGAGTGTGTAAAGTTCTCAGGAAACAGCCAGGTTTATGGGGGCTCTCAATAAATGTTAGCTGTTAATGTAATTGTTATAATTAATAAGCTGTGCTGTTAATGAAAGTGTAAAGTGCAGGTGATCTGCCACATGACCACAGGCTAGTTGCTGAATTACAGTGGCCATTGGTCCCATCGGTGAAATAGGGTTATTATCCGCCTTTTGCTCATGACACCAGGGTGTTATGAGGATTAATTAGAAGCTTTATAATGTGATGTGCACTTCGATGCTCTATAAACAGAGAAATATGATGGTTGAATATTTATATAATCCTCATTACCGAGGATCCTGAATTGCTTTACTGATGTTAAAAAAGAGAAATCCAACCTTCCAAAGGTATATGGATCCATCTGAGTCAAATAAAAAAAGACTGGGCTTTTATTATCTGCCAACACCTTAGAAGCCCATCAGAACTGGACATCTGGGCATCAATGGGCTGATCTCAATGCCAAGTCTTGGGGAAGTAGGAGAGGCTGAGAGTATGGGTCTGCCTCTTTGTCCAGGTGTGAGCTCCTTCAGGGTTAGGACAGCATCTTGTTCTCCACTGGGTTCCCAGGATGGAGCACAGGATTTGACATGCGGGAAGTGCTGGATAAATGTTTGATGAAGGAAAGGATGGATGCATAGACAGATGGATGGATGGATGGATGGTGCTAGGAAATTAGATAGGAACCTCTGGCCCCAAATACCTGACCAAATAAGATGGAGAGTCACATTAGGTACTGGGAGAGAAAGCTACTCAGGCAGTGTGACAAGTTGGAAAGATGTTTGGTATCACACAGACCTGGGTTACTAACTATGTGATCTTGGGCCTTGGACCACGCCTCTCTGTCTTCTTCTGAGAATGACCATAATGTCTTTGAGCTGAAAGCCAACAGGAAACTCCACCTACTGTTGCTTAAACATAAGGATATTTATCACTTCATGTAAGAGGGAGTCCAGAGTAGGATTTGGGGTTTCAGAGTTGGCTTAGAAGGTCTGTCATGTCACTGAGCTGTGCACAGAGTCAGCTGCCCACAGAATCAACTTCATCCTTGGTCACTTCCCCCTCAGGGCAAAAGGGCTCTGGTAGCCATCAGAGCAAGGCTTCTTTCTTGGACACCCGGGGCATGTCTCTCATTGGCCCCAACAGGCTCAAGAATGCCCATCACTTGAACCAGTCGTTGACTGAGTGAATAAGATCGCCATGCCTGGCATGACCAGTGCTGCTCAAACTCTGGTCCATGGACGGACATCATCAGCATCACTTGGGAGCTTATTGTACCTGCAAATTCATGAGCCACATACAAGAACAGGTGAATCAGAACCTCTGGGGTGGGGCTCAGGAATCTCCTCTTTCAGGCTTTCCTGGGAGTTCCTATGCCAGCTGGATGAGCCAGCTATGAAATGCGGATGATAACACCAACATTTAAAGGGTGGTTATGAAAATAGAAATATCGTCACATATGTAGAAAACTTTCACACAGTAGGTGCTTAATGACTTTTGGTTTCCTTCATTTCTTTCTGTCTCTAGTGATGTCTAAATATTTATATTTCTCCATTAATTATTCCCACCCCAACCCCCCTGCCCAGGTACCAAATATCCTCATGCAGCTCTGACCTGTGGAAACCAATCTGTGGACTAATTTATACTAAGGTGGGAGTGACACAAGGTATCGTTCAGCTTAGTAGCCTTTTCACCTTGAAAATGAAGTCCATGGAGTGGGAAACACTTAATCCAAAGGCAAGTGGTATAATTTCAGGCATGTACCAGGTTTTAGTGTGTCGATGTATGTTTTAGGGTGGGACTATGCTGGCCCATCCTTAGATTATACCTCCTGCTCTGGCTGCACAGAAGGGACCAGCTGACTGGGTAGGATACTCAGTGGCAGCATCAAGAGCACAGGGTGCATGAGGGAGGGCTGAGGGTAATCACACTGATGTCGTCACCTCCACCCTCCCCTCCCCACCTGTGTCCTCAGAGTCCTACTGGGGACTGTTAGGGAGAACGTAGCCCCCACTAAGGCTTTGATCATTGGCTCTGCAGGTTCCAGATTCCCTTTGAAGTATAATTATAATTAAAAGGAAAAAACCCTGCAAGTGTTAAAAAAGAAGAAAAGAAGAAAAAAAACTCTAAGGAGACACCAGATGAGGTCTGGGCACCACAGGCTCTGTTGGCAGAGCTTCCCGATTCAACAGCTGGCTTTGCATGTCGGGCTCCAAGGAGAAAAAGAAGTTGGCCACCCATTTGAAGGAACTTTACTCTGAATGAGCTGGAACTGAAAAGTCCCTTAATCCCTGGAGAGGAAAAGGCTTCTTTTGAACAGATGGGAGGGCAGGGGAAATGCTGGGAGTGAGAAGGGGATTAATTAAGTTGGATCCCAGGTCTCTTGTTTGACAAGAGGGTGCCTGTCTGGGTCCTGGGTATGTCTCAGTCTCCTTTTGAGCATCACAAAGAACCGGGGGTGGGGGCTGACCCCAGGTGTCATCCAGGCTTCCAGAACTGGTTCTTTATCCCAACCTAAAGATATCAAGACGCCTTCTTTGGGAGCAAGATAAATTGGGGCCTCTAGAATGGGTGACCTATTCATACCCTACTGCCCCTCATCTTATATTTTTTTTCCTTAATAGAGTTTGTTTGTTTGTTTGTTTGTGAAACTTCCTTTGGCATCACGTGGGTCTAGATTCCAGTTCAGCTTCACCACTGCATGACCCTGGGCAAGTTATAACCTCACTGAGCATCAATTTCCCTCGTCTGTAAAATGGAGACATTCACGGTATTGCCTTTCTTTTTAGAGATGGGAGCATTAGAGCTAATGAATTCAAGGTGCCTCGCGTAGTATCTGGCATTTAGTGTGTGCTTAATAAATGTTGGCTATTAAGACAATTACGAGGCCTGCCAATAAGTTCCTCAGCTCTTGAAGGCCTAAACTAAACCTTACTAGAAAGAGCCAGTATGCATTAAAACAATCTTAAGACCATAAAGGGATCCTTGAGACAGATTATCTAATTATAAAATACTGGTTCTGCCACTTAATAGTGTCCATGACCACTTTGGTCAGTAAACAGAAGAAAAGTGAGCAATTTGATCTTTAAGTTCCCTTCCAGTGGTGCTCACTGTGTCATCGTCACCCCCTTCTCCTTGGGAAAAGGCTCACACTAAAGTGTCTGGTGTGGCACTGGGTCCCTCTTCCACTGCTGAATCCATGACCCATTGTCTCTTTGTGGGGTTCCTGGCTGGTCACCTAGGTTCCCCTTGACACTCTTGCCTCTACACAATCTGTAGTGGGTTGAATAGCGTTCCCCCAGAATTCACATCCACCCTGAATGGGACATTCTAAATTACCTTTGTAGATGTAATCATACTAGATTAGGGTGGGCCTTAAATCCAATGGCTTGTGACCTTATAAGAAGAGGAGAGGACACACAGAGGGGGGCACAAGATGAAGAGCAAGGTTGGAATGATGTGGCTACAAGCCAAGGAACACCAGGAATTTCAGGAGCCACCAGAAGCCAGCAGAGAGGCACAGAACGGATTCTCCTTGAGAACCTCCAGAAGTCACCAACCCTGATGACACCTTGGTTTTGGACTTTTGACCTACTGCACTGCAAGAGAATACATTTCTTCTCTTTTCAGCCACCCAGTTTGTGACTATTAGTTATGGAAACCCTAGAAAACTAATGCACCATCCTTCTAGAAAGTGAACCTTACTACCATGCTTTGCTCAAAACCCTTCAATGGCTTCCCTCTACTTGAACCCTTGGCCTCAAGGCAAAGGCCCAACTCTTCAGGACATTCTGCAGAGCCTTCCATGACTTTGCATCTGTTGGCTGCACCTCTGGCCCCACACACTCTTTCCTCTTGTCATTCTGAATATTTTGGAACAAGCGGAGCTCCTAGAAAACCACATTATCCCTCCTGCAGATGGTGCTTTTTCTCTCCTCTCCCACTTGGAAAACTCCTACTCATCCTTCAAGGCCCCACTTAAATATCATCACCATTATGAAGCCTTCTTAAGCACCCCCTTCTTCAATGCTCCCTCCACTGGCCAAGTTTGTCACGCCTCTCTGTGTTTCCATAGCATATTGGCCAAGGCTCTTTTCTTGGAACACTGAGCTCATGCACTGAGGTTACTTGTTTTATGCATCTGCCCCTATTCAGGTGTGAGCTGCTGAGAGATTAGAGCTGGCCTTGTCTTGGTAAGGGATCAATGAATGTTTGTTGGTTGACTCAATGATTCTGTGGAATGTGTAATGAAAGATGGAGGGTGGCAAGGACAAAAAGGACATAAGGGATCAAGATATTCACTTTTCCCAATCAGTCCTAAGGAGACCAGTTACTCACGTGGTTGTGCGTGTTACTCACGTGGTTGTGCGTGCATGCCTTGGTCACGCATGAGAATTACCGTTTTCTGTGCATCCAGAGCCTATCCATTCTGGGAGCAATTAGAAAGTACAACTGTGCTTTTGGGGGATGCCTGGTAGCACTTAGAGGTCTCTTCAGGCTTTGTAGGAATGAAGTAGTATGTCCTTGCATGGGATCCCACATGGTGGGGGGATGCTAAGCATGTGGGTCCCTGGAACCATGAAATTATCCTCTGCTTCCTTCATGGCAGGCAGAAAGAGCTAGGGGAAATGCTCTTAAGAAGATTAGAGGGAGGGATAGGGGAGATGAAAGGCAGGAATGTGGATATCAGTGTCAGACAGACATAAGTTTCAAATCCTCAATCTTCTGCTTCCTGATGGAGTGACCTTGGACAAGTCCTTCATCATCTCTGAGCCTTTATGCTCTTGTTTCTAAAGCAGTGAGGATGCTCATAATAATATCTGCCTTGCGGTGCAGTTGCAACAATTAGACTTCGTGAACATAGAGTGTCTGGCTTGCAGCAAGCTATTGGTAAATGGGATCTGTCATTTTTTTATCTAGCAAAAATATTATTTAGTTCAACAAATATTTTCTAGGGGCCTATTAAGGGCCTGTCATTGTTCCAGGATCTTGGGACTCAAAAATGCTTAAGCTCAAGATGCTTAGGACTGTTAAACACTGTTTTACAACACCAAAGAAGGTGTGTGTGAGTGCTGGCTTCCTGAAGGTACTCGTTCATGCCTGATGGCTTCATTGTAGCCTTGTTGGACCAGAAGAGGTCATCTGACCTTCTGTCATTTATTAAATGCATCCTTATTTCCTTGCTGTATCCCTTTGCTGAAAATGTCACAGGAAAGCAGAAAGCTACAGGCTGATATTTCTCTCATCTTGAAACCTGTCCAGGTGTGGGCACAAAGTGCCACTTTGAATGCTCTTTTCCGAACCACTGGGAGAAAATTCCATTTGCAAAACTTTCCCCGTGACTTGCTCTCCACGGGCGAGTTGATTAAGCGTGTTTGTCTGAGTTTATTCAACGTACATTTCAAAGTTGTTTACTGCAGCTACATTTTAAAAATATAAACATGCTCCCTGTTTAATGCAGGTACAAATCTCCAGGATGTACATTTTTGAGCCTATGATGTAGGTGGGGATGCAGACAAAATAAATACTATTCAGGAGCAGTGAAAGCAAAACAAGGAATCATTTGGAAGAGAGAGAATGATTGCAGGAAGTATAAAATGAGAAATGCGCTGTGCAACTCTTTGATGCTATTGTGAAATGTATTTTTCCCCTCATCCCTTTCAAGGGAAAATTTAAGCCATATTTCCTGCACTATGAGCCTAATCTTTGAAATGGCCCAAATCTCATTTTAACGAATACACATGATTGAGTTTGTCTAACTAGAGATTTAATGACCTGTAAAATGTATCGTGAATACCTGGCAGCCCTCAAAACTGTTATACAGCATCTGCACCTGACAAACGTGAGATCCAGAGTTGCGGTGTTCAACTTGGTTTTGTTTAGGAGGCAAAGTTCAACGTTCTTCAGGGAGGAAATTTTGCACAAATGTGGTTCATGTATTTCTATAACAGAGCATCAAATAGCATAGGTGGTTGTAGCCTACGGCATTCCATGACTGACTGGTTGGTTCATTCAGTCATTCATTCATCCCATAAACATTTATTGAGCACCACTATGTCTAGGACTTATGCTGGGGTGCTTGGTATTAGGGATAACCATGATAACAACAGTCATATTTTGCTGAGTGCTTATTATGTACCTTGTGTTGGGTAAGAACTTGGTACTTCACACCTAACAGGTACAACACACATTATCTGGGGAATGGGCACACTTATAGCTTTGACTCAAATGGTACAAAAGCAATTTATGTGACCAAACATGTGTACCCCCATAATATTCTGAAATTAAAAAAAAAAGAAAAAAAAAAGAAGTTGGCATGGAATCTCTCATCTGATCTCCACCACAATCCTACAAGGGAAATGTTACTATCATTGTCACCATTTTACAGAGGAGAAAACCAGCCAAGACTAATCAGCCTCCCTTCCAAACTCTCAGGGAAGAATCTGATTGGCCCAGCTTGGGTCAAGTGACCACTCCTGCTCACAGCCGAGGTGAAGGGAGTGGAGTTGGGTCACAGAGTCCAAAGCTGGCTGAGTCCATCAGAAGGTGGCTCCCAGAGAAGCAGGGATCTGTGGGCTGCCACTTTCCTCCGTGTCTGTTGGTCTGCAGAGGGTGGCTGCAGGGAGAGATGAAGGTCTGGGATGAGACCAATGATGTCCTAGGTTCTGGAATCACTCCTTTGGGAGGTCCCACTGCATCTTCTACCACTGAACTCCACAGAACACTCATTGTCTCTAAGTTAAATTCTCCTCTTTTCATTTCTGAAAGTTACTTATGACTGAGAGGGCCTAGACTAGCTGATCTTGCAACCACAGATCTCTGAATATTTCTAGGGTCCTGTCCTGAGTTTTGGCCTCTTCCCTTTGCAGTATCGAGCTCAGAATTGCACAGTAGAGCAAAGCAATAGAATGCACAGCCTTGTCGAGTGCTCAGATGTGCCAAGCAGCCCACTGGCAGGCTGCAGGACCTGACTGTAGAAAGCTTCCAGAAGGAGGCCTCCCTTGGCCAAGCATTTCTCCAGGACTTGGAAGGAAGAATAAGACACCAGACCTTCACTTATCCTAATACAGAAAAGCCCTTTCAGCCTACACAGCACAATTCTCTTAGTTTTCTCTAGAGGTATCAACAAAAACAATAATAACAATAACAATAGCTCTCATTTATCAACACTTGCTATGTGCCAGACCCTGCAGTATGCACATTACATACACTATTCTGTTTGACATTTGCAGTAGCCCTTTCAGGTGGGGATTATTGCTGTCATTGTACAGAGGCAGAAAACGAGGCCCAGGATGGTTAAGTAATTTGCCCAAAGGCACACAGCTATGAAGTATGGGTGGTGGTATTTCAATCCAGATCAGTCTGAGGCAAGATCCAAGCTCTAAGTAACATTGTATCCTTGCCTAAGGTGCTGTCTGGTATTCTGACAATTTGATGGTTAGTGTTGAAGTCCTCAGGAACCATGGATCAGAATATTTTCTACGAATCCTGAAAGCACCCAGATGCAGATAGCATTTAAGAGAAGATAAGACACACACAGACACACACACGCACACACACACACACAGATGGAAAAAGCAGTCACAACTGGCATGAACAGTGACCACAGGGGCTACTGGTCCCACTGTGGCTCAGAGGAGCTGAAAGTAGCCACAGAGACACTTCTTGAATTGGATTCAGCTCAGCATCCTAACATCCTCCCCTCACATTTTTTAAAAAGTAAAATCATATGGAACCGGATGCTTTGGTGAGGTACGTGGTTAAGACCTAATCCAAATCGAGAAATGGTGCTACCCTGAACTGTGAGTATGTATTGAGGTCTGACTAGTTGGCTTGAAGTTAAACGCTGGGAAGTTAAGCCAGGTGGCATGGCTGCCCTGTCTGGAAGTATTGCTGCTTTTAGAACTTTTGTAAAAATAAATGTCAATGAAGGCAAAAAAAAAAATGAGTGCTTTAGAAATAAATTGACCTGCCACTGTTCTTGGTTAAGATCATCTGAGTCCTTGCTGCTCAGGAGCCAGAAGCATCTGCGTCACCCAGGGCCTTGTCAGAAAAGCAGAGTCTCCGCCTGACCCCAAGCTGCTGGATCTGAACCAGCGTTTCAACAAGATCTCCAGGTGATTCCTGTGCAGGCTGGAATTTGAGAAGCAAAGAGCTCCTTGGGGTCCTCACATGGTCCCTCTTGGGATTCTTACACGAAAAGAACAGTCACTGGATTCTCTAAGGGATCAATCCGTATCCATCCATCCATTCATCCATCCATCCATCCATTCATTAATTCATCTATTTAAAAAATGTACTGAGTATCCACTGTCAGTACTGAGGCTATGACTGTACACTGGAGAGATGTGATTTCCGACCTTGGGAAGCTTACTGTCTGATGGGAGAGGAAGACATTAAACAAACATTTATTTAGTTTTATTGTGGTAAGTACCACACAGATAAATTTAGTAAGCACAGCAAACACAGGGACCTGATCTGCTTGGTGACAGGGAGCACTTGGAGGGAGGATTGGGGACGTCTTCTTTAGGGGAAGTGATATCTAAACAGAGACCCCAATAATGACAAAAGTGTATTTATTAAAGGAGTGTTCTAGGCGGCATCGTGCAAATGTCTGGAGTTGGGGAGATGCGAGGTATATTTAAGACACTATAGCCTTGTCCTCCAAATTTTGAGAGTGGAATTATTGTACCATTGTGTGTAATAGTCAGATGTTCCCTTTTTAGGAGAGATGTTTGATGACCTGTTTATTTTGTATATGAAAATATGCATAGAAACAGACCAAATAGACATGTTTGCCTATGGAGAAAGTCTACCTCTTTCATGTGGCCACACACTAGACAGGAGTCAGGATGTTTCCCTTGGTGCAGAGGAGAGAAAGGCATCTTCTTCTTCAATTTGCATTTTCCATTAGTTTGCAAGTCCCTGGCCACTAATGATAATGTGAGCAAAACAACCCCCACAAATGGCAAGCTCACTCTGTGTGTGTGTGTGTGTGTGTGTGTGTGTGTATGTGTGTGAGCATGTTTATGTGTTGGTGGCAATTTGTGGAAGTGATGGGTGGTGGCTGAGTGTGGCTAACCCTGAAGATATCTTGGCTCTGGGCCTCAGTCCCACCATAGTCTGTAGTCCCCTGCTTTTTCTCATTCTACTTACTTCTTTTCTATGACTGCCTAAGACGTTACAACTTTATGAGCACAAGTAGTGTATTTGGGAGGTGATCCCAGGGAGCACTGATAAGGAAGTGAGACAAGGAGAGGAAGGTGTGTTAATGATCAAGTAGGTTACCACTGTAGGCAACTTGGCTCAACTCTGCTGGGGCCAGTGGGGGATACTATAGAGTGGGGGTTAGCAACCTTGTCTAGAAAGGGCCACACAATAAATATTTTAGGCTTTTCGGGTTATACAGTCTCTCTTGCACAACTCTGCTTTTGTAGTGTGAAAGCAGCCAGAGACAATATGTAAAGAAATGGGTGTGGCTGTATTCCAACAAAACTTCATTTATAAAAACAAGTGGTGGGTCAGATGTGGTTGGCAGGATGTAGTTTGTGGAATCCTGGTTTAGAATGTGTCTCAGAGTTGTTGTATCTGAAGGCAAGGCAACCTAAAGCCAAAGGTGGAGAGCCACAGGTGCGCCTGTTGGAAGCCATGGATGTGCATGAGCGTGGGAAAAGCCAAGGGGGAGGACTATTTCACAATCAGTGAAACAAGGCTCAAAGAGGTGAAATGATGGTTCTGAGGTCACACAGCTAGGAAGTTGTCATGATCAAAACAGAGTTGGTCCCTATGCTATTGGTGCATTGTGACACTCTAAAAGTAGGATGTTTTATGTGGTGTTTTCCAATTGCATTTTAACATCTGTCTAGGAACTTTTGTTCTGAAGCATGCAGTTTAGAAAGCATGTCACCATAACCTTTTCTATGAAACGGATTTTCTTCTGCTCCTGAACTGTTATAGGAGCACTTGAAAAATCTGAGTAAGAACAAAGATAGATAATTTAAGTGTTCTTTATTCTCAATAACCTTTCAGAATTTCTTGATTATATGTGTTTCCAGGATGTACGAATGAATAAAAACACAGCAAATTGGTAGAAATCTAGTAGAAAATAAGGCAATGCAAATAGATAATTCTCAGAAGAGAAAATATAAATAAGTATAAACTAATAATAATATACAGGTGATCCTCAATCTCATCAGTAATCAGGTAAGTGCAAGAAAACAAGGAGATGCCCTCTTAGCCCAACACAATGGCAGAAATCTAAACATCTTATTAAGGGTTGATGAAGATGTAGATACTCAGGTAGGCTGCAATTTGGTACAGATTTTCTGGAGGATACTTTGATTAATAAAATCCATTTCCTCTCCCTTTCTTCTTCCAAGAATAAGATGAGGAATCATGACTGGGCCATGACAATCGTGGCCATCCCATTCCCCTTGCCAGTGACGGGTGTATGCGAGAGCTTGCAGCCCAATCCTGGCCAATGGGACCCAACGAAAGCTGAAGAGCTGTGTCTGCACATGTCACCTAGAACATCTCCAGCCATCTTGTGATCCCTGGGGAGGCATTCTGAACTCACTCAGAATAGCAGACCAGAAAGATGGAAATGAAACACCTGGCTATAGGATGCTGGTGTTGAGCCATTGAATTAACCATCTTTGGAATTGTTCAACCTTCAGGCTTCTTGTTAAGATGAGAAAATAAAGCCCTTATTGTTTAGCCACTTGGACCTTCTTTTATTTGCAGCCCAAAGTACCTTAATTGATAGAATTATCTCTCCCATATTGAAATATGGGCTCACGTATCCAAATAGGCAATGTACAAATATTTTATTATAGCATTGCATGTAATAGTGAGGCATTAAGAGTAACCTGAGTATACATCAGAGGGATCTAGGGAAATAAACTGTGATTCAGTAACATTACTGAATTTGAGGCAACTGTCAAAAACAATATGGTAAATTTTTATGCACTGATTCCAACGTGGAAAGATCTCCAAGACATTTAAGTTTTAAAAAGTTGTGAAATAGATGCATGTGGCTTAACACCATTTATGAAAAACAAAATGATCCTCAAAATAAAATAAAATATGTGTAAGGATTCATATATATCTCCATACCTATGGAAAAAATGGTGAGGGAGGAGCCACATCATACACATAAAAGTATTTACCTCTGGAGGTGAGAGATGGACAGGGAGTGATAGTTAAGAGAAACTTGCTTTTTTACATATAGCACTTGTCCTTTTGGTAACACAAATGGAAGAATTTATGACTGTGAACTAAAATAAAATCTTAAGGCTCACCCCCCACCCACCGGCTGACTATGGACCCCCTCATGGCCAAAGGAATATACTAAAACTAAATTGCCTGCCAGGAGGAAGGTCAGAAGTGCCTCATCATGCCCCCCTCCCTTCTTGCAGACATCCTTTGTAACCCATTAACAGGCCTAAGGGTATGCAAGACAAACCCGCAGGTCCTCAATTTACACAAATATATGTCCGGTGGCTTATTTCTGATAAACAGCTCCTATGTTAAAACATTCCAAGACTTTAGACAAAGCTTCATGTCTTTAACCGATTACAAACCAAAGAATCTTTAAACCCACCTACAACCTGTAAGTCCCAAATCGAGATGGCCCACCTTTTTGGGCCAAACCAATGTATGCCTCCCACGTATTGATTTATGACTTCACTTGTAACCCCTTTCTCCCCGAAATGTATAAAACCAAACTGTAACCCAACCATAGTGAGTCCACTTGCTCAATGCTTCTTGGGCGTGGCTCCGGGTCATGGTCCTCAAATTTGGCTCAGAGTAAATCTCTTTAAAATTATTTTACAGAGTTTGGCTTTTTTTTCCGTTGACATGACTTTGCCATAAAAAATAATGTTCAGAAAATAGCCCACATGCTCATTATAGAAAAATCCAGCAAATACTAGAATGCACAGATGTAAGTTTTGTTCAAACCATGCAAGACAGAGGTCTTTTTTTTTTTTTTTTTAAACCAGTATTTCAGGTTTCCTGGGAACAAAGAGAAACTTCTCCTCAGGCTCTCAAATGTTTTTCTTGTGTGTAGCACAATTACTTGGGCAGAGTTCAGTGTTTATAATCAAAAGCTACTTGTCAGATAGGTAATGTCAGTTTGCCTAGCCTGCGTAAACAACGCTTTGTGGGAACTGGGCTTGGAAAGTGGAAGAGCTGCATCATTTAAATTGGAGTGAGAGAGAGAGCATGTATGTGTGTGTGTGGGTGTGTGTGTGAGAGACAGAGAGAGAGAGAGAGAGAGAGAGAGAGAG
>NW_012148775.1:1588029-1591373 GCF_000956105.1 Propithecus coquereli | reverse complement strand
ATTTTTGGCTGCCTCATCTCTCTGGGAACAGTGGAGAGAAGCAAAGCTTCATATTCACGTTGAAGGTGTCAGGATGGATGGGTGGTGCGATAGTCAGAGTCAGGGGCCTGGTACTTCTGGACAAGCATTAAATATGATCACATAACTGTTCTTTAGAATGCTTCCATGGCCTCCCTTGCAGTTAGGATCAAGGTCAAAGTTTCTTGTAATGGACTTCAAAGACTTTGTGACTTAGCCTAAGTGTACATCTCCATCCTCATCTCTTGCTGCTCCCCATCACACTCTGCTCATTCCTTCATTCCCACTGCATTGAGCATCTACTATGGGCCAGCCCACTAGTATGTGTCTCATGCCTCAGGGCCTTTGTAGATACCATTCCCCCTGCCAGGAATGCTTTTCCCTCCACCCCTTCACCAGTTAGGTGTTCCCACAGCATTCAGCACCCTGTTCTCCTCCTCTGTCACACTCTTCACACTGGCAAGGACTTGTTGGGACGCATACAGAGGGCAGAAATGGTGCCCATTTTGCTTCCCTTGCACCTGCAGTGACCAGTGTGCTGCCAGGCACAGAGGAGGGCAGTAGGCTGAGTCTGCTGGTGGGTAAATGCCGAAAAAAGGGCAGGAGGACATTTCTCTGACTCATGGTGAAACACCACAGACTGCTATTGAGCTCGTTTGTAGATTTACAAAATTTTTAATTACCGAATATTGACAGGGGAATAAGAATTGTGGCTAAAGCGCATGAAAATTGGTTCCATGTTTGCTGAGGGGGAAGAGAGGCATGCATTTGCCTGATGAGGGTCAAGTAGGGTCTCTCTCTCTGTCTCTCTGTCTCGCAAACACTAATGATAATGATCGGAAGATCATGAGAATGTGTCAGATTTCCACAAAATCTTCTCTGTGTTCACTTATTGTACATTCTCTGACTTTAGAAAACAAGGCTTTTCCTCAGAGGGTCTCTTGTTATAGGATGGGCACCTCCCCTTGTCACCTGCCTCAACTTCCCTTTGTAGGTCTGAGGGTTCGAGATGAGAAATCCTTTCATGGGCTTGGAGCGCCGACTTTGGAGGCTCACAGATCTGACTAGGAGTCCAGGCTCCACTGCTTACTGGCCAGTGACCTTGAGCGAGTCACCTCAACTCTCTGAGCTCCAGTATCCTCATCTCTAGAATGGGGTGGTAATAGCAGGTGTTTCTGGGGTTGTTGTGAGGTGTAAGTGAGAGGGTGCACAGGGAGCTTTCAGCTTGGTGCCTGGTACACAGGAAGGCCACAGAGACAGCCGTTATCGCTACCACTGAGTCTGAACATCAGGACGTCGCACTGAGGATCTGATTTTCCAAGGGACACAGATAGGGAACTGGGGAATGTATTAATAATTCCACAGGTTTGATACATAGAAGCAAATTATCCTGCCACTTTTTCTTGGTAACCACAGACTCCAGTTCTTCCCGTGTAGGGAGAATAGCTCCATCAGGAGAAATGTTGACATACCAAGGGCAGAATTAGACTTTCAAGGACATTACAGCTCAGTTCACCACAAAGACTCAAAAGCCCATGAAAATTAATGGAGATCTTGGGTCAAAGAAAAACCAAGAATACAAACTGGAAATCTTGTGGACTGAGTGGTTTTGGCTCAATAGGAGAATATTGTAGAAAATATGCTTAATTTAAAAATGGTGGTGGTGGTGGTGGGAAGAAAAGCAAAATGAGCCTATTTTATTTGAGTGTGATGTTTCACTGATTTACTGTAACAGAAGGTGACCTCTCTATCACTGGATGTATTCAAGCAATGTCTGTCTGACCTACGGTACATCTGTGTTCCCCACACTTTGGTCATTTGCAAATCACCTTCATGACATTTGCCATCTCTCTGCACCAGCTATATTACTAATTATTCAATATTTGTCTTTAAATGAGCTCATTTTAAAAATGTGGTAAAAAGAAAACTTGATACCATCACTTTAAGAAGAAAGCCATCATTGCATGTCTCAAATGGAAGGTAAGTATAAAAGCAAATACGATAAAAAAAAAAAGGTATTTAATTACAGCTAGGCACTATTGTGTGCATAAAGCTCTGAGCCTGAGGCCTGCCCTCTCTTTGTTAAAAGGGAGGGAAGCAAGTATTACAGAGGTGTTCAAGACCGAACTAGCACAAAACTGACTTTATTTTTTGCATGATATAAAAGGACAGAAGAGAATTTAAAAGGAACTACCTTTTCTGTGACATGATTTCACGCTATATTCTACATAACACTGGAAAATCATTTCACCCTCTGCTAGTGGTACCTGCTCCATCCTCAGTAAAATGCCTGGGAGAAGAATTCTAGCACCAAATCTGAGACTGGGTAAGAGAAGATCTAAAATCCCATTCAACTAGAATGTATTATGACCTCAGATGATCACTATACTTTTTTTTGTTTCTTGGTTTGAGAAAGAGTCTCACTCTGTTGCCCTGGCTAGATCCCTGTGACATCAGCCTAGCTCACAGAAACCTCAAATTCCTGGGCTCAAGGGATCCTCCTACCTCCACCTCCCGAGTAGCTAGGACTACAGGCATGTGCCACCACACCCAGCTATTTTTTTTCTATTTTTAGTTGCCTGGCTAATTTTTTCTATTTTTAGTAGAGACAGGGTCTCGCTCTTGCTCAGGCTGGTCTCAAACTCCTGACCTCTAGCGATCCTCCCACCTTGGCCTCTCAGAGTGCTAGGTGTGAGCTACCGTGTCTGGCCAATCACTATACTTTCTTAATATGAATTTCCCACTAAATCCTGGTAAATGTTTAACAACCTACTCTCTAGGGGGAAAGAAAAAACCCTGATTTACAGTTTTTGCCACTTTCCATGGTGTAAATATTCCCACGTGGCATGGCTGATTTCAATATATCAACACAATGTCACTGAATGCAGTGTTGGAAAGAAATAAATACGATAGGTTCAGTACAAGTTGCCTCTAACACGATTGCTCCCTTCCAACTGTGGCTGTCCTCTTAGGAATATAAAATAAAACTGCATCCAAGGGATTGAGATCTAATACTCAAAACCTCCAAAAAACATATGAGACACTTGGTCATCTCCTAGAGAATGCGTATGAGAGATTAACTGGAAGATTTCTGACAGTCCGACTCTATGATCCAATTCCATTTATGTCCATTTTGAAGGTAGAGACAATGAGGTACCCTCTTGCCTGCATCCCTATACAGACATTTTGGTAACCACCAGAGTTGGGCTTGACTTCCAATCATCTACTTTACGTACATGTATATTTAATTCACATCTGCATTTCACTTGTGGTATATTCTCAACTGTAGCTTTACTTTGTACCCAAGAAGGGTGTTCAGATTCCTG
>NW_012148775.1:1571657-1576794 GCF_000956105.1 Propithecus coquereli | reverse complement strand
TTTTTTTTTTTTTTTTTAAACCAGTATTTCAGGTTTCCTGGGAACAAAGAGAAACTTCTCCTCAGGCTCTCAAATGTTTTTCTTGTGTGTAGCACAATTACTTGGGCAGAGTTCAGTGTTTATAATCAAAAGCTACTTGTCAGATAGGTAATGTCAGTTTGCCTAGCCTGCGTAAACAACGCTTTGTGGGAACTGGGCTTGGAAAGTGGAAGAGCTGTATCATTTAAATTGGAGTGAGAGAGAGAGCGCGTGTATGTGTGTGTGTGTGTGTGTGTGTGTGTGAGACAGAGAGACAGAGAGAGAGAGAGAGAGAGAGAGAGAGAGGGAGGAGGGAGAGAAAGGGAGACCAGGAAGAGAGGGGAGGTGCATGGGGTGCTCTATACATGATTCTGAAAAATTCTCCATAGAAATATCCACCCTGTGTCTCCCAGCACCAGCTCTGCTCCAAACCACTTGGCACCATACAAGTTTGACCTTCTAAAGGAGAGAGGCAATGCTCGGATGGTAATGACAGAGTTGTAGGCACAGACTGTGTCGTAATTGCCTTCTAGTTATCTTCTACATTTTTCTGAGTTGGGTACCATTAGTCTTGAGGCTCCTGTCGTGTGGCCGTTAAATCACTGTTTTCTCTGACAGCGTCATTTCTGCAAAATCCTGGAGAGAAAATACTGCTCAGTCTCCAAGACTGGAATGCTGCCACCTGGTCATTATGCCCAACAGCCCTTGGATGGCTGCCCCTGAAGACGTTCACCTCTGTTGCGACCGCACGATGGCTCCGCAGACCAGACAGCTCTGGTGGGCTTATTGTGTTACGGCTGCGTCCTTTTTCAGAGTGGAATTACCCTGGTCAGTGAGCACCCTGTAGCACTAATTTAGGAGACTGGGTCTGGCAAATGGGTGTTAAGAAAAGAAGAATCACAGGGAAGTTTTTTTTTTCCAGATATCAAAAAGGATGGCCCCTTCTCCCTACCACCACCACCAGGGCAAGAGCAGAAGAAAAACTTTTTGAACAGGGTCTAACTGTTGTCTGAAATAAATGTTTGAGAACAGGGAGATTTGAGGACTGCCCGACATGGAAATACGAGATGGGAGGAATCGTCCTAGTAACTGATTTCCAACAGCTGAGCTACAGGGCTGCATAAAGAGGATGCTGGTAAGTCTTCAACAAAGCACTGGAAAACCAGGCCCTGACACCTTCGGGGATCAGAATTCATTTATTCAACCAATACTGGAGGTTGCGCTGTGCCGGGCATTCTTCTTGGTGGTGGGGCAATAGCAATGAACCAAGCGACATCTCTGTATCTTAATTGGGCTTTGGGTAGAAAAGAGACGACATTCAAATTGGGAATCCGAGGAAAAGCTGAATAAAGGGACTATTTGCAAAGGTGTAGGCAGTGTACAAAGAAACCTACAAGGGATTGTGCAGTGCCCTGGGGCTAGCAATGGCAGAGAACCGTTACCACCCTCAGGCCGGAAGGGGCAAAGTGGCCACAAAGCGGAGACCGGAAGTGAAGAGGGTAGATGTAGAGAGAGGCCATGTGCTCCGAGCCTCGGCCTCTGCCAGACAGTCACCCCCAACCAAGTCAACACCGCAGAAAGGAGACCCAGCATGGAAATTCCAACCTCTCTTTCCTCCTGCCCTTTGATCTCCTAGTGGCACCTTCTACTGGTTGAATCCAGCTGGAAGCTGGAAAGCAAGGGAGGTCATTAACTTGTCATCTTCCTGGAGCATGGGACAGGGAGGGGAGAGGTGGCAAGTGGCCCCGGAGAGGTAAATGGAGTATTTCCAGCACAGTCTCCGCCCTCATGGAGCTAACATTCTACTTAGGGGAGACAGACCATAAACAAATAAGCCAATAGCTCTAAACTGTAAGGTTGCCAGGACCTTCATTCATTCAAACAGCACCTTTGTGCAAATTGGAAAAAGTTACCCTCTCTTTAAAGAGATGCAGCCCGTGCCAGGGCATGTGGGTTAGCTAGTGCAGCGCAGGCAGGCTGGATATCAATCGGTGTTTGAGTCAGGAGCTCGTGTGGGACTCAACCCACAAAACACAATATCCCTCATGGTCAGGTGGTCAAGGTGTCATAAATAAAATTGGGAATCTGTGACTCAGGATGAGCAGGTGACAGGTGATGCACAGAAATAGCTTTTCCATGGCATTAGGCTTGGTCACACCAGTGACATGGTGACATGCTGTGAACATGGCTGATGAGGGGCCCTGAGGAGGTCCAATGGGCTGCTCCCCCAGAGGCAGCCCCTTGCAATCCCTAGCAAACCTCGCAGGTGGGAAGAAGCCAGGAGGGTCCTGTGCAAAGTTACTCACTGGTGGGAGCAGCCTGCAGCTCGTGGGGGATGGCAGGGCTGTCTTCTCCTGGCTCTGGCTCCCCGAACTGTGATAAGCAATTTGTCTTTCAGCCTTGATCTGCTGTCAGTGGTGCTGACACCGACTACGGGTATTAATTTCTTCTCCAGCTGTCTTACACTGCAGTCGACAGAGGGACGAAAAATGAAGTAGATTTGCTGGACACAGAAACTCATCACCCAGCTGCCTATATTAGTGGTGAAGCTGTGGGGAGAGATGAGGCCTGAGCTGTGCTCCTCTTCTTTTCTTAAGAAGCAGATGCCGAACTGCTAATGAAGCATCTTTCATTTTGCAGCCCTGTGCTTGACACCTTTCTCCCGTCACCCTCCCTTGCCTGCGTAGTATCTTTGCTCCGTCTCTTTAAAGTGGCCAGGCAGAGACATTGCAGAAGAACCCATGGACACCCCAAATCTTTTCATCTGCCCCTAAAATACTCACCCATCTCGTGAGCATGCCCTCTTCAATGTCTCTTGTGTTTTTTAGATTGTGTTTTATTCAGGGAACTGCAGTGGGCAGAAACACATTTATCCAATAATGTAGGAAATCTCATGGATCCAGTAACAGGAAAGCTGAGCTACTTGATCTGTCTCTTGGACTCTCAAGAGGGCATTGATGCTCAGATCTGCTATTTTCTGCACACCTGCTTCTTTATTCTTTCTCTCTGTGTCCTGGCTCCCTCTGCTCCCTTGACCCGTCATAGCTGTGCCTAAATGGTGGTCTCTGCCATGGAGTTTATTGGACCCTCATCACTGTACTGTGCAGCTATCTGGAGCAGTCTCTCGGTGTCCAAAGTCCAAACTCTCAGATAAGAAAATTTGATTGGTGCAGCTGGTATCAGGTGTTTCCCATTGGTCCAATCATCCATGGCCTGGAGGGTGGGACCATGTGTACAGCTTCCCATCCCTGAGATGGGGAAGGTGGATGGAGCCAGATGGTCCCTCTAGAACTCCCAGAAAGTGATGCTATAGTGGCAAGTGCAGATCTGGATTTAAATCTCTTTCCATACAGCCACTCTCAGATCTGTGACCTTTAATAAGTTATTTAATTTCTTTAATTAATTTAATTTTTAGTGCAGCTGCCACCCAAGAGTAAGGTGTGCAAGTCCAGCTTCAAGAACATGGCCAAAGGCAGACACAGAGAAGCTCCCCCATAGGTACAGTTCCTCGACTGCTGGGGGGAAGGCTGGTAGGGAAGGAGGGACAATTCCCATGGGTCTGCTGCATTTTTGGCTGCCTCATCTCTCTGGGAACAGTGGAGAGAAGCAAAGCTTCATATTCACGTTGAAGGTGTCAGGATGGATGGGTGGTGCGATAGTCAGAGTCAGGGGCCTGGTACTTCTGGACAAGCATTAAATATGATCATATCACTGTTCTTTAGAATGCTTCCATGGCCTCCCTTGCAGTTAGGATCAAGGTCAAAGTTTCTTGTAATGGACTTCAAAGATTTTGTGACTCAGCCTAAGTGTACATCTCCATCCTCATCTCTTGCTGCTCCCTATCACACTCTGCTCATTCCTTCATTCCCACTGCATTGAGCATCTACTATGGGCCAGCCCACTAGTATGTGTCTCATGCCTCAGGGCCTTTGTAGATACCATTCCCCCTGCCAGGAATGCTTTTCCCTCCACCCCTTCACCAGTTAGGTGTTCCCACAGCATTCGGCACCCTGTTCTCCTCCTCTGTCACACTCTTCACACTGGCAAGGACTTGCTGGGACGCATACAGAGGGCAGAAATGGTGCCCATTTTGCTTCCCTTGCACCTGCAGTGACCAGTGTGCTGCCCGGCACAGAGGAGGGCAGTAGGCTGAGTCTGCTGGTGGGTAAATGCTGAAAAAAGGGCAGGAGGACATTTCTCTGACTCATGGTGAAACACCACAGACTGCTATTGAGCTCGTTTGTAGATTTACAAAATTTTTAATTACCGAATATTGACAGGGGAATAAGAATTGTGGCTAAAGCGCATGAAAATTGGTTCCATGTTTGCTGAGGGGGAAGAGAGGCATGCATTTGCCTGATGAGGGTCAAGTAGGGTCTCTCTCTCTGTCTCTCTGTCTCGCAAACACTAATGATAATGATCGGAAGATCATGAGAATGTGTCAGATTTCCACAAAATCTTCTCTGTGTTCACTTATTGTACATTCTCTGACTTTAGAAAACAAGGCTTTTCCTCAGAGGGTCTCTTGTTATAGGATGGGCACCTCCCCTTGTCACCTGCCTCAACTTCCCTTTGTAGGTCTGAGGGTTCGAGATGAGAAATCCTTTCATGGGCTTGGAGCGCCGACTTTGGAGGCTCACAGATCTGACTAGGAGTCCAGGCTCCACTGCTTACTGGCCAGTGACCTTGAGCGAGTCACCTCAACTCTCTGAGCTCCAGTATCCTCATCTCTAGAATGGGGTGGTAATAGCAGGTGTTTCTGGGGTTGTTGTGAGGTGTAAGTGAGAGGGTGCACAGGGAGCTTTCAGCTTGGTGCCTGGTACACAGGAAGGCCACAGAGACAGCCGTTATCGCTACCACTGAGTCTGAACATCAGGACGTCGCACTGAGGATCTGATTTTCCAAGGGACACAGATAGGGAACTGGGGAATGTATTAATAATTCCACAGGTTTGATACATAGAAGCAAATTATCCTGCCACTTTTTCTTGGTAACCACAGACTCCAGTTCTTCCCGTGTAGGGAGAATAGCTCCATCAGGAGAAATGTTGACATACCAAGGGCAGAATTAGACTTTCAAGGACATTACAGCTCAGTTCACCACAAAGACTCAAAAGCCC
>NW_012148775.1:1526530-1570197 GCF_000956105.1 Propithecus coquereli | reverse complement strand
ATGTCACTGAATGCAGTGTTGGAAAGAAATAAATACGATAGGTTCAGTACAAGTTGCCTCTAACACGATTGCTCCCTTCCAACTGTGGCTGTCCTCTTAGGAATATAAAATAAAACTGCATCTAAGGGATTGAGATCTAATACTCAAAACCTCCAAAAAACATCTGAGACACTTGGTCATCTCCTAGAGAATGCGTATGAGAGATTAACTGGAAGATTTCTGACAGTCCGACTCTATGATCCAATTCCATTTATGTCAATTTTGAAGGTAGAGACAATGAGGTACCTTCTTGCCTGCATCCCTATACAGACATTTTGGTAACCACCAGAGTTGGGCTTGACTTCCAATCATCTACTTTACGTACATGTATATTTAATTCACATCTGCATTTCACTTGTGGTATATTCTCAACTGTAGCTTTACTTTGTACCCAAGAAGGGTGTTCAGACTCCTGCATACTTAACTTTTGAAGTCATTCACCTCCAGTGGCTTTCCTGGATCATTTCAAACCAGTCGTCACCTTTCAATGTTTAGCATCTCCCACGCATCAATTACCATCTGCAGGTGAATTATTGTGAATTACTACGGCAATTAAATCTTTATCTGATCTGTTTGCACATTTCACCGTGCATACTTTCAAGGAAGCACTGGGTCTAAATAACATTTCATTGAGACCCCTTATGTACCAGGCATTATATTATTAGAATGTCTATTTTACAGAGTTGCTGTGGGGGTTAAATGAGAAGCTAACCCATTCTGCTGTGCTGCGACATGCTTTCTCTCCATTCCTATAACGCGACAAATCCCAGAACAGTGCTGTGGGTCCCCAGTCAACACTCATGGATGGCGGTAAGGCTGCCGATGGCTCCAGATGCAATCCTTGGCTGTTCTTCAGTCCCTTCCAGACCTTGCAACACCTCCAGGGTATGCAGGCCACAAAGCATTTGAGTGTCCTCCACTTGGAAAATGATGGTCTATGTATCATCACTTAAGCTTAACTGTGAGTGGCTTGGAGGACACCCCATGTGGGGCGATTTTACACTGGGCTATTATGTTGGCATATGTGTTTCACGATCTGTGGCCATCCACACAACAGCTATTTTTAGCTTCCTAGCAAAGGTTTGGCATGAGCTCCTATTGTTTTTTTTTTTTTTTTCTCGCTCCCCCACCACCAGCCCAATGGTGGAATCAGCCTCTGTCTGGTACAACCATGCCAGGCTGAGCTGGGGGTTTCCAGAATGAGTGGAGAACTGTTGGATAAAGCTGGTCATCTGAGGACCTTGCCCCCGGTCCTGGACCCAGCAGAATGTATTGGCTTTGGGCTGAGCATCGATTGTTACTGACATCTTAGATTAGTGGCTTGTCCATCACATGCAGAGGGAGGATTCCATCCATGGGTCTGGCTCTCTGTACATGTCCAGCAGGCCTACTGCCTGCTGTCTTGACAAGCCTGTGTCAATTTTGTCCTCTGCATAGGGCTTTGCTGTGATATTACTCATGCTTGTGCCTTGAGGAGTTTGGCAAAAGAAATCAACTTCAGCAATGCACTTGCCACTTGTTTGAGGAAGAGAAAATTTCAGTTGTGTCCTGGGAAGCAGGGGCCATGTTTGTTAAGAGCATGGGCAGACCTGGGTTCCAGTCCCATCCCTGATATGTAGTAGCTCTAGGAAAAGTTATTTAATCTTCTTGAGCCTCAGTTTGTGTGTCTGTAAAATGGGACCACTAACACTGCCCCTCATAGGGTTGCTATAAAGATTAATTGATGATTGAGGTACTTTGCACAGTTCCTGGCATGCACCAAGCACTTTTTTAACGCTCCTCTTGGCAAAGTGTTTAAGAGGTTGTGTCCCAAGAGTCATTATATTTGGTGTAAAAGAAAATATGTAGAGGTAAAATGGAAAGACTTTGGAACCAAATTGTCCTGGGTTTGATTCCACGTTTTTTTAATTTACTAGTTTTGCATAAAAATGGGGATATGGGAGGAATGGCACCAAATAGATAATAACACCCACTTCTGGGGTAAAAACTGGCTTTGGGATGGTGGTCAATGATACCTCCAACCTTATTTGTAATATTGTATCTGTTTACAAACTTAACGTATTTATGTTATTTGTGTACATAAATACTGTGAATAAAAAGAAAATAGAACTGGTTATTTGAATTTACCAGATTTTTGTGGGCCACAAAGACAAGGCTTTTATGACAACTGGGAAATATTTCTTATTCTACTTCTCCATCTAAGAGACTTGGGTTGGAATAGTGGGATTGCAGTCTCCATCCACATTGTCTGGTGGGAGCCTACAAATACTACCCAGCCTGGATGATGACAAGGCCTTTCTCTAGCCCTAAATCATTGCAGCTACAGAACAGCCTCCAATATGCTGAAATGGGTGAGTGACCCCACTCTCAACTACTGAAATCATTGCCTAGAAGGCAGCCCCACCATTGGAAATATATAGGGCAAACTGCTTGAACGATAGGAGCCTAAGGGAGGATGAGAATGGACCAAAGGAAGCCATCATCCTGGAGTACAGCGGTGTCATCACAGCTCACTGAAATCTCAAGTCCTGGACTCAAGCGATCCTCCTGCCTGGGCCTCCCAAAGTGCTAGGATTACAGGTGTGAGCCACTGTGCCTGGCCTGTCCCTGAGTTTTTTAAGGGCAAAGACAACTACTTTGTCTTACCAGTGTCATGCCACGAACATAGCCTCTGGAATCAGACAGATGTGGACATGAGCTGCTCCTATTTCTGTAAGGTGGGCAGTCAAGTGACAATCTGCTGCAGTACTTGGGCTGAGGACACTCACTGCACATACCTGGCCAGTGATTAAGCACTGTGAGGGTACCAGGGCCCTGCCATTTTTGCCCTGTGTGGGACTCCTCAAACGGGCAATCTCTGCTCTCCAGAGGGCGGGGCTGGCCAACACTTTCTCAGCCCTGCACTGTAGCCTGAGGCTCCTCCTACCCAATCCCTCTTCCCTCTCTTCTTTCTCAGGTGTCAGACCTGCATCACAGTCTGAAGGCTGCCTCTGCTCAATCCTGCTCCCTCTCTTCCTTAGCTGGCACAAATATTACCCACAACAAATTCCTCATCCTTCTAACTCTGTCTTGGCATCTGCTTCCTAAAGGACCTGAACTGACACAACTACCTGTGTTCTGGCTACAGTGAGCTGGTTTCTTCATTCTGGTTAATTGGCTACCTGCAGGTATTCCTGGAAAGGTAGGACAGGGGGGATCAAGGTAGAAAGGAAGAGCCCTTGCAGTGTTTGGCAGTTTGCAAACCCTGATCTTCGGCTCAGAGAGAGGTGCCTCCACTGCTCCAACCGGGTGGGCTAAGCTTCACTGGGGTGTTCTAAGCTTCAGTGGGGTGTTAGCGAGTGGGTTTCTCTGAAGGCGGCCGTGCTTCCTTTGTTATTCATGAGATGCAGAGAGAAAAACGTGTCCAACACACAAATCTGGATGGGGTGTGGGTGTGCGGGCCCTCTTCTGGCAGTCATATTTCTGGGTATAATGTGACCTTTCTGTCTGATTACTACCCTGCTCTTCTTGCCAAAGGAAAGCCAGGACAGGAGGCATTTTAAAGAGACAATGGGCAAGTTAATTAGGTGGCTCTACATTTGTCAGACTTTGTACTAAGAGCTCCTAGGGAGGGGATGCCTGACTCAGGAAGAAGCTGGGGACTTGCTTCATTTTGAAAACTGGCCTCGGGGCCTTCTGGCTAGCCTCCCCTTCCTCCATTGCACCCTGCATGCATCCGAAGCACATGAAATTTTAATGACATCCAAACCACTTCCCTCCATGGCTCCACTTCTGTCCAGTCTGCTGAAAGCTGTTTTTGTCATATGCAGGCAGCCATTTAGGTCAAAGAAGGCCATAGTTCCCCCACTCCCTGAACCCACACCCCACAATTTTGACTGATCAAATCAAAAACACAGCCCTCAGTGAGCCATCCATAGAGAGAGAATTGGGGGCAGGGGCTCACGGACACCTTTTGTTTGTACCAGCTCGTTCTGTGACGGGTCAGTAGCTGAGGTGGAGGGACGGGGATCTTTCAAGGAAAATGTATCAGATGTCCAGTGAGGACAAAGCGAGGGTGCATCAGCTTGTGAGTGCAAGAGCTGAGTGTACACGTCTTCCTCCCAACTCTTTGTTCTGTGATCGATAGCTTGAAATCAGCCACAGTGGGAATATTTACACCACAGGAAGTGGCGAGCATTACATATTAGGGTGGTTTTTGCTTGCTTGTTTGTTTTTCCCAGAAAATTGGTTGTTAAACATTTACCAGCACATCACCGGGGCAAAAGTTTCTGTCTGCATAGACACATTCTGAAAAGACATTGCCCCTAAACCGTACTATCTCTCTATAGCATTTCTTACCATACCCTTTCCCGTCCAGACTGCAAATACCTATGTATTTGTATTTATTATTTTGCTAATGTTTTCCTTTCTAGCTCCATCACTTATGATCCCTGAAGTTGGGCAAGTTAGTTAACTTCTCTGTGCCTCAGTTTTCTCATCTGTAAAATGAGGATAATAATAGCATCAAACCTTATAGGGTAGTTTCTTCATGGCTGCCACACAAGAGTGAGATAATACATTATATTCAACAATTTATTTTATTTTACTTCTTTATGTTTTTAGAGACAGGATCTCACTTTGTCTCCCAGACTAGAGTATAGGAAGTAGCCAAATCAGAGCTCACTGCAGCCTTGAACCCCTGGGCTCAAGTGATCTTCCCGCCTTGGCCTCTCAAAGTGCTGGGATTACAGGTGTGGGCTACTGCGTCCAGCCTATATTGAATATTTTAATATATTCAATCCTCACAATAACCCAGTGATGTAAGTGTTATTATCCATATACAGAAGAAGAGGCTCTGAGATTTTAAGTCACTGGATGAAAGTCTCACAGCCAGTAAGTGGCAGAGTTGGGATTAGAACCCAGAGCTCTTGGGATTCCAAAGTCTGTGCATCGAACCACTGCATCAAACTGCCTCTGTGGCTGTGTCTTCTATCTCCGGTAAGCTGGCTTCCCACCACTCGGCCCTGGCCAAGCGCTGGTGTTCTGTCAGGAGCAGAAAAAAAGATGAAGTTTCTCTTCATTTCCTTCAAAGAAATCTTTCTTGCCTCAAAGAGAGAGTGAGAAAGGAATTGGGCTTAAGTTCATTTGGAATTCTGAGTTCATTATCCAGGTACTTAAAGCCTGTCTAGATGACAAATGAAACGTGAAAAATGCAGTCAATCATCCACATGTTTGGGCTCTGCGATGTCAGATCTGGTATATTTTAGAAACATCTGGATGACTAGAAAAGAGGCTAAGCTGAGCTTTTGTTAATGAGAACTTGTGGAAATTAAGGGGGACCCCTCCCTCATTTTACAGATGAGCGAACTGAGACCCCCAGAGGGAAAATACCTTGCCTGAGTTTGCATAGATTTCTGGCGGCAAAGCTGGAGTGTGAACTTTCATCAGTGTGGCTTCAAGCCCTCCACACTGTTCCTCTTTGCTGAAATTGCTTGACACGGGGCGGGCACAGAGTCCCACATGAATAGGTGCATAGTAAGCAGTTTGGGAGCAAGCTTCTCATGGCAGTGCCTTAGCTGTGATAAACGGGGCTGGACTAATGAAGATGCTCATCTTCAGGTGAGGAAACTGAGGCTCAGAGAGGTTAAATAGTTTGCTCAGAGCCACACAGCTGCTGGTAGGGTTGAAGGGGATTGGAACCTGTTTTTCTTTAAGTCAATCAGTCTCCTCTTAAGTACCACAGTAAGAATCACAATTGTTTACTGAGAAAATACTATGTGCTAGGCATTTTATGACCAGAAAATAATTAAAGGAATATTCTAAACTCCCCATTTAGCATCAGGGAGTTAAATTTGCTCCAGGGTGAGGTCGAGGTCAGCCATGCTGCCTGCATTTAGTATTTTGTAAAGATGACACCCCCTCCCCACTCCAAGGCTGCAGCTTAAACCCCCTGGCATTCCCCCTCTGCCTGATTCCATGTCTTCCAAAATTCAGTCTTTCATCGACAATCATCATAATCTATTGTGGTCCCCATGCACTGCCTCTTTTAATATTTTTCTTTACAGTAGAATTAAACAAAAACTCTTAAGTCTCTAGTTTCTTCCTAAGCAGTAATTTCCATGACATTATGCCTTTGAAAGTGCTTGTTAGAGTTTTCCTTAACGCACCGTTGGAATGAACACATCGGGAACAATGAAAAGTGGCTGTCCATTTAAAATCATCCTGCCAGTCACCGGTGGCTTGTGTGGCAACCTCTAAGGCCCAGGTGTTGTGTGAAATCTATGTCATGCCTGCTGATAAGATGTGGGGACCGATGCACCCACATGTCTCTCTGAGTGGGATTCCTTTTTTTTCCAAATTATTATGAGTACATAATAGTCGTGTATCTTTAGAGGATACATGTGATGTTTTGATACAGGCATACAATGTGAATTAATCAAATCAAGGTGATTGGGGTAAATGCATCACCTGAGGCATTTAACATTTCTTTGTGTTAGGAACATTCCAATTCCACTCTTTTAGTGATTTTAAAGTGTACCCTAACTATTGTTGAATATAGTCACTTTGTGGTGCTATCAAATACTGTTCATTCTATCTAACTATCTAACTATATTTTTGCACCCATTAATCATCCTGAGTGGGGAATTCTCTGGTGCATGCTGAAGACTTTCAAGAAGAAGGTTTGGACCAAGGCTCTGCCCAACTTCCATGGTGTGGGGGACTCATCAAGTGTCAGTCAAATTTCTGAGGTCCCACTCAAATGTTTGTCTCTGTCTTGATTTATGTTACCTTTGGATGTCACCACCGTTCCATGCACTGGCTCTAAACCTCGCAGCTTCTTAAAAGGCTGACATTATGCCCAGCTGTTACAGATGGGAACTCAGAGAGGAAAAGTGGCCCAGCCAGTAAGTGGAGGAGCCCAGCTTCAAGCCCAGGTTAGCCTAACTCTTAAAGAGCATGCTTGCCTGCCACCCTGACCCCTGTCCTGATGCCACATTCCCCCTGGGACCACCAGATCGAGAAGGTCCCTAGGTGGGATCATCACAGGAACTCAGAAGAAGCTCCTTTGAATAATGGATGTTGGTTGCAGCTGTTGGGATTTTCCCTGAAACAGGGAGGGGGACTCCTGGCCAGGCTGTGGAGGAAGGGGAAGAACTCCAAGGCAGTCTCTTCCTTGGGGTCTGGAGAAAAACCTACTCCTGAAGAGATGAATGACCTGGAGTTAGAAAGCACAACTGCCTGCCTGGAGAACTGGATGAATGCTGAGGTTTGTTTTAGGAAATCTGAGCAGTAGCTCAGGAGTGCTTCTGAGATCCCAAAGGTGGGAAAACCTCAGGCTTAGAAGAGTGAAGTGTCTTGACCAGGATTTGATAGCCTACAAGTGGTAGACATGGGATTCTGACCCAGCTCTGACTGCAAAGGCAGTGGTTTTCCCTGACATATAGGTAGACTGAGCCACTGATTGATTCCGCAGCTCTCTGTTGAGCCACTGCTCTATCCAGGCCTTTGAAATAGGTTGGGAACTATGTTTGAGGTTTGGGCTCTGGAGAAAAATCTCTGAAATCTTCTAGATTTAAGCCCTTCCTCCCCTCTCCCCGACTGGACATGTGGGGGGGGGCCCTGCATTTTTTGTTAATTATCCACTTTGCTGATGTAGACATAACCTCGCGATCTTGTTCTCCTATAGAAGGAATCAATTCTCCAGCAATGGTTGTTTAATGAAGAAACATGACGATGTTTCAAGAAATGGAATCAGGTCAAGAGAGGCAAACCATCCGATAGCTGAGGCATATACGGTCCAGGGCCCAAGGTGATTAAAAAGCTGCTCACATGTTTTAAACAAAACTGTTGGAGAGTGAGTGTTTTTGATGAACGCCTCCTCTTCCAGCTTTACCTTGTTATTACGGAGCATCTGCATTTCAGCCTGCAAGTTCTAGGCTGATGGTGGGTCATCAGAGATGTTCCTGAAATGGGCAGGGAGGCGTGGATTGCTCCACCCATGTGACCCCTTCATGTAGATTTCAGGCCCTTAAGTACAGTTCTAAAGAGCTGTGTTTGAAAAGAACCTTCTCTCACTCATCCACCTGTGACATGTGTTTGGGATTGTTGTCTTGCAAATGAGGTACAAGGTGTCACCTTTGCGAGGTACTTCTTTTCTCACCCCAACATGATATTCTGGATCCATTCCCAAGCCTAAGTGAGCACGGCAATTCATTATCATGACAACTTAAGCCACGGTCCCAGACGTGGAATGCATCATGAGCACGCTGTCTGCCTGACATTTGGCAACTTTGCCAGGAACTTCACAATAGTGCATGATTATATTTGATATGCTTTCCTTAATTCATTATGGATTCTGTGGGTTGGAGAGAAATTGAACTTTAAAAATTGATTGAGTTGTTTGGAATTGTCTAAGCACAGGGGTGGCGTGTGGGACTGAATCAGATATTGGGCAGGTTCGGGCACGTTGGGACAGGTTGAGTGACCACCTTTTCTGCAGGGGTCTTGAAGCTGGGTCCAGCTTGGTCTTCCCTGGTGTTTGACAGGGAGGTATGTGTCCTCATTCCCAAGCTGGCTTTACTTTATTTATATTTCCTGCCTAGGCCTTGAAGACATTCACATTTGAAATTCCTGCTTGTAGGAAGCAGATTGAGAGGCAAAAATCTGCGTAATTGAGGCACTTACTGATGCCCTTAGCAAGCCTCTGGACCCCCCATTTCACTACATTCATTCATTCATTCATTCAACAACCATTTCCTGGCCCCTACTCCATGCCAGGCCCTGTGCCGGGCACCTGGAGGCAGCAGACAATAGTAATTAACACTTGGTGACAACAGTAATTAAACATTATGTTCCAGATGCTTCCTCAACACATAAACCCACTTATCCTCATAATAACAGCATTATTATCTTCTTGGTTTGTGGATGGGGGAGGCTCAGAGAGGTGAAGTAACTTGCCTGTGGTCACGCAGCTAGTGGGCAATTCCATGTTCTCAACCACCACCCATCACTGTGTCTCTGACAAGACTGATTTCCATGGAGCTTACATTAGCTTTCAAAGATTCCTCTGGCTTTAAACTCCTGCAGCCCTCTGAATCTCTCCTGCTGTGCAGATCTAAGAAATGTAACACAACACAAGTGTTTTTTTCTAACCCAATAAAACTAGAAAGCTTCTCCCTCCCTCATGGAATGTCCCCTGTCCCACTTGCAATTTCTACCCCTTTTGGGGCTTAAAGGGAGACTTGCTTGGAGATGAGCTCTGGGTGCTTTGTGCATTGTAAATCTTTTTAAAACCTACACTGCAAGCATCTTTCTCTCCAAATACGGTGACTTCTGAGGCCTGGGTTTAGTGTTCATTCCTCCAGCAGAGGCGAGGAAGGCCCCATATAAGGTCATGCTTGTGTAGTTCCCATCTCCTGTGCAAACCCGCCTGCCTGGTCTCTATCTCCTGCATCCCTCCCTCATTTTGCAGCCTTCAACTGTATCGCCAAGACCTCACTGTGTAGTCAGATGTTGAGACTCTGACTTTCCGTGGGTCTTCCTCTGTCACCAGAGAGAACAGGTGCTGTCTCTTTCCTTCCCCCTTTTCTTCACCCTCTCTGGATGTTAATTCAGAAAAGCAAGAAGGAAGAAGAAGAAAGGGGAAAGGAATCACAAAGTGATCAGGTTAATACCAGCTCAGGAGGAGAGATAATTAGCATGGATTAAATTTGGGGTATTAAAAATAAAATGGTGAGTGGAGGTCGGCCTGAATCCGAAGCACAGCTGTGCAGCCTGGGCCACATTAATTACACGCAGGGATCGCCATGGAAACCCAAGTTGGGTACATTTATGAACTCTCATGTTAATTATATGGATATCTCCGCACTGCAAAACGGTGCTGAGAAAGGGCAGGAGGAAATGTATTCCAAAGTCAAGGCTGCTGGTATAACCTTTAGAAACCGCTGGTGACAAAGCTAAAATTTCAGGTGGTTTCTCTCATGGTTGCAAACTCTAAGCTCAGGAGTCTGAAGGTATCATTCTGTATTGGTTGGCAAAGAGTTACCCCTATGCCCCCCTGAGTACCCCCAGTCTCTCTCTGGCAAACCCCCTGGTCTTTCACATAATCCCGCAACAAAAGGGTTAACAGCTGGTCCAGTGTCCTAGCCATACTGATTGCTAAACATTTTAATATCATGCACTATCATCCTTCAGCTGTTATCTATTAATATGAGACTAGAAAAGTGAGGCCCGTCTGGGCTAGTAGCTCAAGGTTGCACAGCCATCAAGTGGCAGATCTGGGGCTTGAACCCAGGAATTCTTGCTCCAGAGCTCATGTCTGCTTCTTGTTTTATTTTTTAAACAGCTTTGTTGAGATATAATTCACACACCACACTACTCATCCATTTGAAGTCTACAATTCAATGGTTCTTAGTATATCCACAGACAGGTGCAAACATCACCACAGCCAATTGTAGGACATGTTCACCAACTCAAAAAGAAACCCCATATGCATATCACCCCATTATTCCCCCAGTCTTCCCAGACCCTGGCAACCACAAATATATTTTCTTTCTCTATAGATTTCCCTGTTCTGGACTTTCATATAAATGGATCATATGATGAGTCCTTTTGTGACTGGCTTCTTTCCCACTGCACAATGTTTTCAAGGTTCATCCATGTTGCAGCTTGTATTAGTATTTCATTTTTAGGGCTGAATAATATTCCATTGTATGGATATGCCACATCTTGTTTATTCATTTGTCAGTTGACAGACATTTGGGCAGAGCTCTTGTGTTGACCATCTACATCGTACTAAGCTCACCCAAAGTCACAGTTAAGGGCAAAACTGGGACTCAGACCCAAGTCTGCCTCCTAGCTCATGCACAGAAACACTAAAATCGATATCTCATTCCATATTATTGAAGAAATATACTTCAAATGCAGAGTTTGGGGATTTGGAGGTTATAGGAGGTGGGGTTATCTGCCATGTAGGGAAGAAAAGCTATAAGCAACTACAAAGAAACAAAGAGAAGAAGATCTGACAGCTCCTTCTGGAGAGGGATGTACTTACTTCAGAGGGTAGAACTATAGACCTACATGACCTTGGACGAGTGTCTTAACCTGTCTGTGCCTCAGTTTCTTAATCTGTAAAATAGGGAGATAATAACAGTACCTGCCGTTTACAGCTGTTTGGAGGCTGAGCTAATCTTTGTAAAAGTGGTTATGACAGTGCCCTGCACATAATGAGTACAAAAGAAGTGTTTTCTATTACTTCTATTTTTACCTAAGAAGTATCCACTGGGTGATTCACCTTGATCCCACAGGTACATGAGGGTGGGTCCCCAAAGGCTGTATTTGTTTTAAGAGACCTTCACTGTCCCACTGCCCTTGCTCTGTGCCTCAGTTTTCTCACCCATTAAATCAGGAGAATGGGCACATGAGATCTGAGAATGTTAAGATTCTGACTACTTGAATTTCCTCATGGAGCTGCCCTGGGCACAGTTTTCTCTGTGCATGTGGGGGAGTCAGCCAGCCATCCTGTGCCCTATTCCATGCAGATCCTGCCCCCTACCCTGAGAAGTGTGGATTCAGGAGACATCAAAGGTTAAAATCAAGGACTTTGGTGGTAGTGGTCCCATACCCTTGAGGCTCTTTATCCTCAGTTTTCTAATCTCTAAAATGGGGATAAGATCATCTCCCTTCTGTGGTTGTTTGAGGATGAAATGAGTGAGTTCATGTAAAGCATCTTAGTGCAGTTTATATATATACACATATATATCTCAGTGCACCTTTATTACTATTACTATTACTATTATTATTACTATTACTATTACTATGAGGCCAGGACCCCAGGTGGGAGGCCGGGGTCTTTTAAACACTGTAATCTCGGCCCCAGTGCCCTTTACTTACTAAGCAGACCATGATTCCCGCAATCCGTGAGTTTACTGGAAGAAACTGTCTCTGATCTCCGTCAGCCGTTAGGCATCTGCCTGTGCGTCTCCTATCAAAGAGAGGCTCCGCTAGCATTCTAATCACATCTCTCAGTTAATACCACATATTTCTATGTAAAAGGGAACAAATTATGCGCAGACAACACTAAAAATGAAAGCTCGCAGAGACGTTTTCATTGTTCAGGCAGCGTTCTTTGCTCACTGCTTCTGAGAACACAATGTTAATTGGCAGTTCTATTTATCTTGCTCTGGTTAACTGATGGATTCCTCTGCCCTTTGGTTTGTAAACACCTCTTGTTGTTTCTCTGATCCTGCTTTCTTTCAGCTCTTGCCTCTGACCACAAAACAAAACACAAGAAAACCCCAAACAACACAAATCAAAACGAAAAACACACAAACAACCTAAGTCTGCATTTGTATAATATGATATCGTGAGGGTAGAATGGATAGGATTTGATCAATTTGGCAGGGAGCAGTGTCTTTATTTTCATTTCTAAGCAATGAACTAAATACAAACAAGGAAATGCACGCAATATGCTAAAATGTTTCCTTTTCTTGGGCATTTATTCATTCAATAAATAGTTTTTTTTTCTTTTTTTTAAAGTATCTGTTACTGTCAGGGACATGTTGATCTTTCTTGAGTCAGTTCCTTTCTTTCCATCTCCCCTGCAATCAGTCTAACCAGCCTTGGCCTCAGGTCAGGGGTGGGAGCATGAGTTTTGAAGCCAGACAGAGCTGGGTTCGAATCTTGCTATTACCATTAATGGTGTCCCTGGTACACGTTATCTCATCTCCTTGCATCTCAGACTCCTCATCCAAAGATGGAACTTCATATACTTCCCACAGGTGGTCTGAAGATTAAGTGAAATCATATTTCAAAGAAATGTCTGCCATAACGTCTGCCTCACCATGCAGATGTTCAGTGATGTACTAATTTCTGTCTGCCTTCCGCTGTCCACAGCCCAGAGCCTGCCTCAATCTTCCCGTCCTCCCATTGATTCTTGATTCTCATCTCAGATGCTTCTTCAGGGAGCTCTTCCTGAATCGCTCAACTAAGCTAGGTCTTCCTGCTGTTTGCTCCCATGACGTTTGCCTTTCTGCAACACTCATTGTGCTTGAAATTACTTGTCCGACAAGAGTTGCCCCATCAGGCTGCAGCTTGCACAAAGAGGGAGACCGTGCTCTCTCATCAGTGTGAGCATCAATTACAAGATGCACCAGCAAATGACTCATAGCATTTCAGCTTTTTAAAAGGAAGAAAAATTGGAACTGACCCAGATGTCCATCAACAGGCGAGTGGATTAAACTCTGGTACATTCATGTGATGGAACACAATCCAGCAATAAAAGGGAATGGACTACTGATACTATCCAAAATGTGGATGAGTCTCAAAAACAAGCTGGATGAAAGAAGCCAGACCCAGAAAAATACACACTATGTGATTCAATTTATACGAAGTTTGAAAATAGGCAAAACTAACGTATGGTGATAGAATATAGATGAGTTATGGCCTGGATCTGGGGGTAGGAGGAAGGGATTGACTTCAAAGCAGTATGAGGGAGCTTTTTGGGGTGATGGAAATGCTCTATATCTTGATTGGGGCGGTGGTTTCATGGGTGGAGACATTTGTCAAATCTCACTAAACTGTAGACTTAAAATGTGTGTATTTCATTATATGTAAATTATACCTCAAAAAGTTGATTAAAAAATTAATGAATAAAACAAAAAAGTAAAAACAATTAAAGAAGGAAGGAAGGAGAGAAGAAGGGAGGCGAGTGCCCTGGCTTGAAATCCCCCCATTAAAGCCTGATTCAAATTTCTGAGTAGGTTGTAGCAGTTGGTGGAATCCTATTGTTTTCATTGCAACAGCAAGAAAAAAGATAAATTACAAAAAGATTTTCAATGATACTGGAGAGCTGTGGAAGTAAAAAAAAGGATTAGATGAACTAAAACTCCAGAGTGTGAAGAGTCCTTCTCAGAAATTATGAAAGCCATAAAACAATGGAATGACATCTTTAAAGTGCTAAAAAAAACCCACCACAAACAAACACCAAAAAACAAAAACATGCCCACTTAACGGTTCTATATCCAGTAAAAGTAGTCTTCAAAAATGGCAGCAAAATAAAGATATTTTCAGGCATACAAAAGCTGAAGGAATTTCTCACCACTAGCAGACCTGCACTACAAGAAATACTAAAGCAAGTCTCCAGGCTGTAGGAGGTTGATCCCACAGGAAAGAATAAAAAGACCAGAAAGAGCAAATGCATGTGCACGTCGATAGAAAATTGGCTGTTTAAAGCAACATTAATAGCTATGTCTTGTGGAAAGAAAGCACCAACTATAATGAAAAATAATTGATAAGTTTGACCTTATTAAATTTAAAAATTTCTGCTCATAGAAGGCACCATTAAAGGAATAAAAAGGAACTGGGTGGATATATTAATATATACATGTATGTGACAAAGGATTCATACATAGGATATATAAAGAACTCCAACAAATCAATAATAAAAGACAAACAATTTTAAAAAGACAGAAGACTCAAACAGGCATTTGCAAAAGAAGAATCCAAATGATCTATAATGTTATGAAAAGACGTTCAACATCATTTTTCATCAGGGAAATTCAAATTAAAACCACTTATGTGCACATATGGTAGTAATATTCATTGGATGTCCAGCAGGTGGGAGGAGGGGATGGGTATATTCACACTTAATGGGTATATTCACACCATCTGGGGGATGGACATGCTTGTAGTTTCAACTCGGGCAGGGCAAAGGCAATATATGTAACTTAAACATTTGTACCCCCATAATATTCTGAAATTAAAAAACAAACAAACAAAAAAACCACTATGAGGTATCACTACACACTCACCAGAGTGGCTAAAATTAAAAGGACTAAATTTTGATGAGGATGTGGAGCTACTGGAACTTTTACACACGGGTGACACCTTGGAACCCTGGCAGGTTAAGTAAAATAAGCCAGACACAGAAAGACAAATATTGCAGGTACTCACTTATACGTGGGAACCAAAAAAGTTGATCTCATGGATATATAGAATAGATTGATAGTTACCAGAGACAGGGAAGGGGGTGTGTGTCTGTACAGAAGAAATAGTTCTAATGTTTGATAGCAGAGTAGGGTGACAACAGTTAATAACAATGTATTATGCATTTAAAAATAGCCAGAAGTGAGGACTTTAAATGTTCTCAATACATTAAAATGATAAATGCTTGTGGAGATGGATATTCTAAATACTCTGACTTGATCATTACACATTCTATACAGGTAACAAAATATCACATGTACCCCATAAGTATGTACAAATATTATGTATCATTAAAAAAGTCCGACCTCTTAATACTGTTATAATACTGTTCATTTAATTTCAGCAATTAAATTTCAACATGAGTTTTTGAAAGGAAAAACATTCAAACAATAGCACTGGCAAGGCTCTGTGTCTTGATTTTGGTGAAGAGGTTGCATGGATCTTTGCACTGTGTAAAAAATTCATAAAACTGTGCACTTCTATTTGTGTGCTTTTCTCTATGTATGTTATACGTCAATAAAATTGTTGTTAGTTTTTAAAAGCATTTGGGTGAGAATAAGATAATTTGGAAAAAAATCTACTAGGGGAAAAGAACTTCAGAATACACAGGCAAATGCAAGACATTGCAAAATTGGCCCTGACACAAGGTATTGCAACTATGAAAGGCCAATTCTTCAGGCCTTTGTTACAAACCCAAAGTGAAGCATCTGATATATTTCTCATTTGCATTGCCAGGAATTTAATCTCTGAACAAACACAGGAATAAAGTGAAAAATGGACCAGGACCCGATAAAGGAAGAAAACTTGATGGAAACTTTGGGGAAAGTTGACCACACTATCTGTGTCTGGGGTTTGGTATTGTATTGGGAAGGAAGAAAATTCTGGTCACATTTTATACTAGACTTTAGAGGGAAATGGTGTAAAAATCTAGTAAAAGATTGACATGAGTTCATGACCAAAGTTTCTAGAAAGAAATATGGCCTTAGATGGGTGAGGGACTGTAGAAAATGAAATTAATATGGATGAATGAATATGAGTATGAATGAAATGAAATGAACAACTGTGTGTAGTTCTGATAACAATGCGAGGGGCGTCTTTGTAGAAAACCTTGATTTCTACAGAACACTTGAGCTCAGTATTTTTAAAATACTTTAAAAATAGGATTTATATTGTTTAGAGTAAATAGCTGTGCAAGGAGGTCCACTATTTGGGGAAGGGTCCACTATTGGAGGAAGATGTTGTGTTAATTTATCCAACAAATATTAACTGTCTTTCTTCTGTGAGTCTTAACTGGCATATAACAGGGGTGCTGCAAATAGCTGATGAATGAACAAATGAATTCAAAGATCATGTGTGGTGGTTCTTGCTCCAGTAGACCTGCTGCGGGTGGCGACACAGACACATCAGCAGGTGCAAGATGAAGGCCATGACTGTGGAACTCCATAGAGTTGGGGAGGAAGGAGACAGGGAGATAAGAGTCAGAGAAAGCTTCTTGAAGGGAAGAACTTCCTAATCTGTCTTGTTTTAATGAGCCCGGAATATGTGCCTGACCTCAAGTAAACACTCTTATCAACAAATAGGGAGATAATATAGAAGATCAGACCATATCTAAGTCCTATCGCATCTCTGGCCAGCCCTCTCTCACAGAGATCTGGATACCCTGGTTACCCAAGTTACAAGACTTCTAAAAAGTAGGCACGATCCTTATCCCCATTTTGCAGATGAGGAAACTGAGGCTTCGAGTGAGAAGTGATTTGACCAAGGGCCATATGGGTGGGGAATAGCAGAGACAGGGCTCATACTATGCCAGATAGACTCCAGGGCCAACAAATTAATTACTATACATAACATTCTCCCACTTGGGATAGGAAGCTGGTTAGATGCTCTTCAAGGTTTTTCTATGTCTCGATGGTTCTGAGAAACTCTTAAGTTTTAACTGGTGGTGGAATCCTTTGGTTTGGATTGTTCTGTCTCCTTAACCTGAGAGAGAAATTCTTTGGCTTGGTGTCTGCTGGACTGAATTCTGCCTCTACTTGAACACAAAGACAACGTGTGAGCGCTTCCCGACACAGGTCAAACAAGCAGCCGAAACACTCAGGTAAATTCACGCTTTCCACACAGCTGTATCTTTTCTGAGTTGAACCTGCTGGGCCTTTGTGGCATTTAGTCTTTTTTATTTTTTTGAGCTAATAACATGCTTTGTTGAGAACCAGGCTTTGTAAAATGAAGAAATTATCTACAACAACATTTTGTGGTCCGCATTAATGAGTTGTAACTTGATATCAAGTTATCAAAACAAACCCACGTCCATTTGCCTCAAGCCCTGTGCTCTGTGTTGTAGCTGGAAAGAAAGCCTTGCTTTTCTTTGTTAAAGCAGAAAGGCAAACCTTCAGAAAATGGCGATTTATGCTGGAAAAAGCCTGACAGAGTCTTAAATGAAACTGCATGAATTGTGGTCCTGTCATTTACAGCCGGAGACACCCTCATGATTTTCTGCTTTGAGTTTAAAACATTACCTGGGCCACTCCGTTATCAGTCTTATCTAATGATCTATTTACCTAAAGCACACAATTACAGACAAGCTCCCATTAAATCCGGGGCAGACAAAAGAACATTAATGAAAGGAGGAGTCTGTGGGATTGGATTGCTTAGCAATTGGTCTGAAAGGCTGCCTTCCCTTCGTGTCCAAATGGACAGGCTGTCTAGGGTTTTTCTTTTCACATTTTCAACAGATGAAATTGTTACAATAATTTAAAAAGCTAAAGGGAAGCATAGGAAGAACTAACAAATATCATTAAATATCATTAGGTGTCATGATAGGAGAGAGAGAGAGAGAGAGAGAGAGAGAGAGAGAGACTGAGATTGATTTTGAGGTTGGTTTAATGCTTCCAATCCTTCGGTGAAATAAAAACTACTTCCTGGGGAGTGATTATTATCTGATTTCCCCTGAATCGAGGCTGGCTGCTTAGGGGACATGTGACCTCTGACCAACATCTCCAGCCCCTTCGTTAAGGCCCCTACCATGGATTAAATTAAGGTGCTTCACATGCTAAAAGAAGTTAGCTTCCTTCATGGGCTGACAAAGAACAATGGGGCTTGGCTTCCTTTCAAGTCAATTTGCAGGAGGACCATGTTCTAATATTGAAAAAAAGGAAGAAAAGGGACACTTTGTTTTGTAACCATGAGATGGCTGTATTTGATGTGGACAGTGTGGGCAGTGTGACATCCTCCCCTAGAATGCTCCTGTAACTTCCCCGATGAGCTCAAAAAGGCTTTGGCAACAAGGAGGGCTTCTGGGCTGGATGAGGGTGGTCTGGAACTGAATTTGGAGAAACTCAAGAATAAAACTATGTCTCCATCCCAGCAAATATTTGCAACTCTGCGCCTCCTGCAAAGGGAAAAATTGGGACTTTGGTGCCAGACTGGCCTGATTTTGAGTGTCGGCTTCTCTACCCATTAGCAGTGTGACATCACTGCTAAAGTGCTAAAGTAACTCTGCCTCAGTTTTCTTGTCTGTAAAATGGAGGTAATAACACCTTTCTCACAGAGTTGTCATAAAGCCTCAAGATGTTGTTGGAAAGTCACCTGGCACATAGTGAACCCTTAGTACATGGTAGGATAACAGGATGGACTAAGAGGTAGGATGGTATAGACTGAGGGGCCACAGGCATCAGACTCCAAATGAAAGTGAGAAAGACCACCTTGAAGGAATCTTCCAGGTAGCTACGGGAGAATGGACCTCTCAATTCTTACCCACTTTGAGAATATAAAAATACAGGGTGGATAGGGAGAGAGGGATTTGTGAAGCGATTTTCAACAACAGCTTCCATGATACTTTGAATCCTGACCCCAAAGGGAGGAGGATGCTTTATCCTTCACCTCAAAATGAATGAGGATAGATTGCGTAAGAGCTTAAGATGAGACCGCTGCAGCTAAGGGACAGGTGGGCTCTGACACCCTCCTGGAAAATCGAGATGACAGAGGCAGTCTTGGGAGAGCTTCTGGGGCAAGGCAGAGAGAGTAGCTGCTGCTGTGTCAGGAAGTGGTGCTTGTCTTCAACAGTGTGTCAAGGGTGTGTGAAACCCGGGGCCCAGATGTGGCACTGGGGCAGGAACAGTGACCTGGGATCCTGACCACGATGCCCCCCACCACCCCACCGAGGGGTAGGAGACTCCAATATTGTGAGTCTGGAAGAGGAGGACTACTGGTAAACCGGGATCCGAGGGCACTGCACAGCTGGTAGAAAATGTGTAGAGAGCAGAAATCAGAGTGCTGCGTAGAGAACTCTGAGAGCCAACAAAAGTGCCTTTGGGAGAATGAGCCAGCTTTAGGCACCTGCCGGACTCAGGGAGAACAGAGCCATCTTATGACATTGCCGACGAGGGCTTTCCTGTGTTCCCCATTCACCCCATTCACTCATTGCCCCTTCCTGGTGAAAGGAAGGGGCACCCTCCACACCCCCCTCCTGAGTGGCCTGCCTGAACCACCCTGACAGGGAGGAGGAGGAGACTACTCTTCTCCCTGAGGGAAGGTTGGTGTTGCTTAGTATCTTCAATTGGTGCTTTTGGTTTCTGAATCATGAAACTGCATTTTGTGACTTAAAGAGATTGTGAGACTGGCTGTCACCCGAGGGTGAGCAGGAAATGGCACTGGGTATACCGTTTCTATGCAAGGTCCATGCAGAAAAGACCTTCCCCTGCTGAAAATATTTGAAAGGACAAATGAGAGGCAAACATAAAGTTGTGTTTTGATTAGATCCGAGCCTTCATCTAATGAACAGGCTACATTTGTGATTACTGACATTACAAAAGACAGGATGGAGACGGGATGGGGACTCTTGAAAAGGCTGGAGTAGAATGAGAATCCTGTCAGTTCTAGGGTGAGTAGGACATCCGTGAAACACACCCTGTATTTGGCCTTGGTGAGTAAGGATGAAGCAGACGTGAATAGCTTATAGGATGCAGTCAGATCTCCTCTACCTCCCAAAGCTCCTTGGAGTGGGTGGTTTTCCTTCCTTCTGTTCTTTTGAGAGTGGTGACATTACTATTTTTTCCTCAACTGCCCCCATCCCGAAAAGGTCAGGCTTACCTTGTTAAGTAATACAGCAAAATGGTTAAGAATGTGGACTTTGTAGTCTGACCCGACTGGGGTTCAAATGCTACATGGTCCACTAACTAGCCATATGACCCTTGTCAACTCATTTAACCTCCGTTTCCTCACCTATAATATGGGATTAATAATGCCTATTTCTTTGCACTGTAGAGTGCATGGAATTGAATAACTCACATAAGGGGTTAGCATGACACATGGCACATAGTAAATAACACCAGTTATTTCTATTATCATTATCATGACTATATAATTTACTGCTTATTTATTTTTTAAAGTATCAATATCACTTTCAACCTCATGGAGGATACAAAACATGCCTTATTTTGCTATCTCCAGAACAGCCTTGAGAGAATGACAATTCATTAGGAGATAGATTTTCCCCCCAATACTATGCTGTCTTTCATTGGACAAAAAATCCAATGTTGGCATTACACACAACAGAACATGGGAGTAGCTGAGATGTATATAAAGCAACAAAAAGTGGAATAATATAAATCATAATAATAAAGCAGTTATTATATCAGACTCAGTCTTGAGGCACATTATCTTGAATCTTCACAAGATTCAATTACAGGTGAGAAAACTCAGCATCAGAGAGAGGAAGCTGATAGCCCAAGGACACAGAGCAGGTAAGCAACATTAGAAACAGCACTCAAAACCTAGAATGATCCCATGACACAGGTGCTAGGTCAATCAGCCCTGACTAGAGTTTGTCTGCTCAATGAAGGAAACTCAAGAATTGTGCTTTTACTGGGGCAGTTTACATCTCAGGCCATGGAGCACAAGGAAAAGGGGACAGGGAGAGTTATTTGTTGGTTTGGGGCAGGGACAGGAAAGGTGAGGAGGCTGGTTAGGGTTAAAGAAGCATCCAGGCTGCCCCTTTTAGTTCTAGCAGACCCTGCAGAATGCCTCTGACCCCTACCATTCTCCCATCCCCTGTGAGGATGCCATGGCCATGGTCTCTCAAATCCCTTAATACCTGCCAACAAGCATTGCTTCCTGAGTTTCGAGAAGCCTCTTCTAAAAGGCCTAAAAATATCAAAGACACTGTTTGATTAGTAGAGGATGGGATCAGCTAATAAGTAACAGCAGCGCAGGCGACAGTCATGTGCTAATTGCCTTTCGGGCATTTTCTTCAAGGGCTCTTGGAAATGCAACATTTTAGTCACGTTATCCCTTTGGTTGCCTTTTCCTGATTGCATAAAAATGATCAGCATAAGAATAGTCATCTCTGGAAATGTCAGTATTTAAATGGTTTAATTCTTGATATTTGGGAGCCATTGGCTTCGATCCCTAAGAGGAAATATTAAGAGATAACATTTAACAGGCACTTACTATGTGCCTGGAGCTATCCTTGATTCTTCCAACAACCCGAACTGATATTATTTCCATACAGGAGATAAAGAAACTGAGACACAGACAGTCACTTGCCCAAGATCACATAGCAAGTATTAGGATGGTGTCCATATTTACAGAGTACCCAGTGTGTACTGGGGATACACTGTAAATAAAACACGCGTGGTCCTCGTCCAAATGGAATTTCTGGTTGCCTGAGGAATGTGTTGCCTCCCTCAGTACGTGGAGCTATCCTTGGTCCTGAGAACCGAGACTAGAGAATATCGAACATCTTCCCAGTGCCAGCCTCTGTGCTGAGCTCTGGGATCGTGAGCAATGCATGGTTGCCTTCCTCAAGGAGCTCCAAGTCTAGCAGCAAGATCAGACAAATAAACAGGCAATTATGATGCAGGGTATTTTTTTTGTAGAGAATAAAAAAAAATCGCAGGTCAGAGCTTGGATTCAGAGTGAATCCTTTAATGCGATATTTACCCAAGTTACTCAACCCAATTAAGCTGTTTATGATTATCAACATCTCAGCCACACACACCTCAGAACCTCATTCCTCATTAGCTAGACCTGTCTTCCTCTTCATTTTATCTAGCAGGTCTTGGCAGTGTATTGACCTGGGATCAAAATATGCCTTTCTTAGAAATGTGACTCTAATTAGAAATGGCTTATAAATCTTCATTGAAATGAGCATTATTTAGAAAGATGTGTCTAAGCCACATTTGCTTTCTTTTCCTCTTCTTTTCCCCATCCTTCGCTATGTTTTTCTGCCAGAAACTTGCTAGCATATTTTAGCAAAAGCTCAAGAAAATGCAAATGTCCTTGTCTGTGGTCACGGGCACAGTCACATTCTTGCTTGCATTGCCTACAGATAAAACTGGCACTTTCCTTTTTCCTTTCCGCCGGAGGCTTTCTAAATGTATTCTTTAAAAATTGCACTTACAGATGCCCTTTTTAGAGAGGTACTTGCCCCTTCTTACTGCAGCCTGCCAGCCTCATCTTAAGACCCCAGGCTTCCTGGGGTTATTTGGTCCTGGATTCGAATCCCAACTCTGATGCCTGCTTATCAGGTGTCTCTGGGTAGGTTGTGAAACCTGTCCAAGCCCTGGTTTCCTCGTTTCTACAAATAGAAGTTATAATAGAACCTACCCCACAAGATTGAGGAGTTAATTTTAATAATATGCAAAGCATTTGGTGCATAATAGATGCTCAAGAAGTGGTAGCCATTATTTTGCTCTCTAGAGCAATGTGGCAACAAGGGAGCCCAGACATTTCCAGGTTAGATTCCCCACTTCTGCACATGAAGATGAGAAACCGAAGAGGTTAAGGGGTTTGTCCCAAGTCTCTCAGGTAGTGAGAGAACTGGGAGCCAGGCTTCCTAATTCCAGGCAAGGCCTAATGCCTGCTCCACCACCATTCGAGGCTCTGGAAATATCCTGTCCTAGAAAACCAATAAGGATCTGGCTAATTGAGGGGAGGTCTTGAGAGCTTGCTCCAAACTATTCCATTCCTACGTTCCACTTAACTGCAGGCTCCTCTTTCTGTCCCAAGCGGGGTTGGTTTGGCTTTAATGCTAACTACTGGCTGCCTATGAAACAAGAGAGCCCCAGAAAGATCTTTCTACTTGTCCAAGGCTTAACTGCACATCAATCATGTGGCAGGTCCTGCAGGACACTGGGGTTCTAGCAACAAAAAAGCTGGCACATTTCTTGCCCTTGAGGAGCTGGGTTGGGAGGTGGTGGTCAGGGAAGGCTTTTTGAAAGAAATGACAGTTAGGCTGATGCTTAACCAGTTTGGCTCCTGAGTAGTGACCAAGTGATGAGAGATGAGGCTGGAGAACCTGGCATGGTCTGGATCATGCAGAGACTTTTAAACCTCATTAGAGATATTCATATTCATTTTGAGGGCAATGGAAGGCCACTGAATTGTTTTTACCAAGGGAATGACAATGAACTTGCATTGAAAGAGAATGGGTCAGGTGGAAGGTAGAGAGTGTGGTAGTTAGGGGGCTGATGGAATGGTCCAGGCAAGAGATGATGGTGTTATACTGGACCAGGTAGTGGCCCTGGGGAAGGATGTAGTGTCTGTAGACCACCTACCCTATGGCAGTTGATTGGACATAGGAGTGATGGAGAGGGAGAGGTCAGAGATGAAGCTTGGGTTTCTACCTGAACAGTTGGGTACATGATGGCATAATTTATTTTGATGGGAAAGGTTTCACCATCAGATAAGCATTCAACTGGGGAAAGGTATTCAGGACTTTAGCAGTCCTCTGCTAGTGGTTCTCAACGAGGGATAATTTTGCCCTCTGAGGACATATGGCAATATCGAGACATTTTTGGTTGTCACAACTAGGGGGTTGCTACTGGCATCTAATGGGTAGGGGCCAGGGATAATGCTCCATACATATCCTACAATGCACAGGACAGGACAGCCTACTGGCCCAAAGTGTCAATAGTGCCAGGTTTGGGAAACTCAGCTCTGTTGAAAACCTGGAAAGAAGTTACATGTTAATCCTTTCCAATTATTTAAAGCTTTAGTGGGAATTCATGGAACAAAGTCTTCCCTATTTTGGCAACCCTTTAAGATAGAAACTTGGGTAACTTTGTGATGGAGAAGGAGTGTATGAAAAGATTGATCTGCTAGAGCTCTGTGGAGGAGCATTTTGTCAGACAGGATACCAAGAAAGAACTTGTTCCCTGTGGGAGAATGATAATATGCCCTCTTAGAAAATGAGTTCTAGGCCAGGTGTGGTGGCTTATGCCTGTAATCCCAGCACTTTGGGAGGCCAAGGTGGGAGGACTGCTTGAGGCTAGGAGTTCAAGACCAACCTGGACAATATAGCAAGACCCCATCCATAAAAAAATAGAAAAATTAGCTGGGTGTGGTGGTGCACACTTGTAGTCCCAGTTACTTGGGAGGCTGAGGCAGGAGGATTGCTTAAGCCTAGGAATTTGAGGCTGCAGTGAGCTATGATGACACCACCGCACTCTAGCCTGGGCAACAGAGCAAGGCCCAGGCTTGAAAAAAAAAATGGGTTCTAGCTTTGGCTTAGTGTCTTGGACTACTCCAAGCCCATATACAGCCAACATTCAAGATTCGGATCAGATGGCTTCACTGTACATCTCTTCCCGTGATAGAACTTGTTTCTACCTCCAACCTCCTACATATATATTGTTTGCCTTTCTTTATAAATTTTCTCTCCAACAGAACTATGGGTTTCTTGGGAGAAGACCACAGGTCTGATTCATTTTAGTGCCCTCAAAACTTCTGTCACATGGCAGGTATTCAACATACACCTCAGAAGATAACCCTGACCATATGCCAGGCTACAGTGGGGGCATATTCTCTGTCCTTTCTGCCACCACGCTACAGCCCACCATGGAAACCCTGATGATGCTGAACCTATCCCAGAAACCATCCCATCTGTATAAACTTTCCACTTTGTGAAATCCAGAAACCTCGAGGCACTTCCGGGCTTGCAAGCAGATCACCAGACACAGCTAACTTTCAAGTTATTAAACAAAATTACTGATTGCATAAATTCCAATTTAGGCAGAGATACATTAGATCGAAATTGAGCCCCACAAGAAATTTTCTCAGCAGAGTCTGAAAACAGGAATTTAGAAGGGAAAATGCCACCATCTCGTGATAGAAAGTATCCCATTACCGACGATTATGATTTTGAATTTAGCTGTCAGAAAGATCTCTGAAAAAAATATGTTGGTTTTATTCAGTCCAAGAAAGGTTTAATTGGCTTCTGTCAGATTTTATGTAAGTGCTACTTGCCACTGAACCCCAGATGAATTTTTGCAGCTTTTGAATTTAACAGCTGGCTGTGGGGGATATTGAAAGGGAGTCAAGAATAGGTCTCTTTCCACAGTTGTGCAAAGATTTATCTAACCAGAATTTCCTCAAGCCTCGCCAAACAATGCAGACAGATGGGAAGCACAGGAATAGAGATGGCACATGTGACACAGGTTCAGAGCCCTCCTTGTGTTGTTTCCTGTAAGTATATTTTTTGGAGTTTCCGAGTGATGTCCCATGCGATTGTCTTTATTCACTTCTGTATCCCGCCACCTAGAACCATGCTTAGCACATGCTTGGACTAAGTAAATATTGGATGAATGAATGAATGTTCCCATTTGGGGAGTCTACTCTGCCCCTGGCCCCCACAGTCCTCTGATGAGTTTCGTAAGGCAACACTATGGACAAATGTCCTTGAGGTCCCTGAGCAGTTGTTGTGTGGGGTAGGGAATAGGGTTGTCTATTTTTTTGGGTTACCCAATGTGTGGCTTAGGACCCCCGATGTTTGAGTTTTTGTGAAATTATCTGTGCAAGTCACTGCTGAATAGTCAACCCAATACTCATCTCAAATATAACTACTTCTCCCTCGTCCCTGCTTTCTGTACTCATATTAGATACACATTTTCCCAGCCATTCTTGCAGCTAGAAAAGGCAGGGGACACCGTCCCAACAAATGATACATATTAGAAAATATGCTAGGGGGGTTCCTGGAATTTGTGCCTCACAAAAGGGACACACACAGCTTTTACTCTCCACTTTCTCCTCTTTCTGCTGGAACATGGATGTGTTGCCTGGAGCTGGGGAAGCCATTCTGTGACTATGAGGGAAAAGGCCCTGTCAGCCTGACATTAGTGAGCTCTTGAACCAAGGCAAGCAGCCATCCTCCTCTAGATTCTCACATGAGAAAAATAAATCCATGTTTGTTCATGTCACTGCTTTTCAGTTTTTCTCTTACTTGCAGCTGAAAAGATCCTAATCGATACCGTGTTTTCCTTTCATTTTTTTTTCTCACTACCTTTTAGTTCTCCCTGGGATTCAAACTTGAGCAATGAGACCGAGCTGAGCGTTAAATCCAGGGGGCTCAAGCCATGCTCGGGCACCCCCTTTTCTACAACTAAGGTTTTTAACTGGGTTAAGTATTTTCGCCATCAGGATGAACTCTCTCCTGAAAGGTCCCTCATCCCTCATGCAAATATACTCTCACATCAATTCTAAAAAATATCTTTCGACCTATTTCTTCCCTTCTACCTTTAAGCTGGGAGCTGGCCTCACTAATGATGGGCCTCACTCTGTGACTGTATAGTTAATAGTCGGTTTCCTCTAGGCTGCGTATCTGAGCTGACCACATCTTCAAAATGATGGCTGCAGCTCTCATGTCCAGCAGAGAAGGGAGAGGAGCACAAGTAATAACAGTAACCACTGTCACCACTTATTGGGGATTGACTCTGCACTGGGTATTGTGCTCAGTATTTCATGTGCATTATTTATTTAATCCTTCCAAAGCATCAGTGCAGTAGACCCTATTCAACCCATTGCCCAGAATCTCACACTAGAGAGTATCAGAAAGGGGATTTGAACCCACTTTTGCCTGACTTCAAAAGCAGAGCTCCTAACTAGTCACTGAGCTTATCACATCAACGAGACTCCACCCTCCCCCGACCCCATCCTGAGCAGCTGCTTCTTTGCACATGGGACAAAGAGCTTGCTTCCTTTTGTCTCCAGCATGAACAGTGCCTATCGCTCTTCCTGTGTCAGGAGGTAATGAACATGCTCCTCCCCCCACATCCTGATTTCCCAGGCAGGGGAGCCGCCTGTTGAACAGGCCTGCAATTAGACACAGCAAGATGCACTAAAGCAAGTATCACCAGTACAAAGCATTAGACAAAGGAAAAAAGCAAAGCAAAACAAAAAAAAAACACCTTGAATTCTGCAATTATCTCACGCAGTAGCAATGGAGCCAGAAGAATCCCTTGGAGAGAGAAAAGAACTCATTGCTGTTTTTCTGGCCTACAACATGAGCGATAAGAAAAATGGAGGTATAGCCGGCTAGGATTCTTCCAGAATTGAATCTCAAGTGGTCGTTAGATATTTTATTTTATTTTATGCAGGGTAATCAGTGATTCAGAGCAAGGGGCGTGGTCTTAGTAATTAGAGGCCAGAGAGATCACTCAGGCACTGAGCTCGCTTCTAACAAAACCATGACAGAAATACTCTCCAGGGTTTAGGGGGATGGCGGGGGAGGGAGGGGGGTAAATCCGCAACTAAAGGACACGGAGAGCACTGTGGGGGGGAAGGGCATGCCTTTAACCTGCGCTTGGGTGAGGCAAAGACATAAAGTGTAACCATAATGTTTGTACGCTCACAATACCCTGAAATAAAAACAACAACAACAACAACAAAAAAACCTGATGACTTGTCACAGCCCCGCATTTATCTCTTCAGGCTACACTTTGTCCTATCTGGACAGGGAAGAAGATCATTTCATGTTTGCGTTGGAAACGTACTGTGCTGGGAGTCAAGGCTTCTCTTGCTGGGAAAAAGCTTTCCAAAACATGTCGGTTCTCTTTTTGATTCCAGGTAGCCCAGCTGCGTGCGCTCTGGGCTGGGCATCCGGGACTCTCTCTCATCTCAGCATAACCATCCACATCTCCCGTGGGGGTGGTGGGGGTGGAGGCATTCAGTTCCAGGCCCTCCCCATACCTGAGATTCTCCCTGATTTGCCCTCTTTTCCCCACACCTGCCAACTCACCTTTCAGCAGACAACAAGACCTTGGAGCTCTTCAAGCCTTAGTTTACCCAGGTACAAAAGGGCGTTAACAACAACCCTATCACGAAGTTATCGAAAGGATTGAACACCCCCAGGATGATGGCTAACATTTAATAGTATCTACCCTGTGCCAGGGTCTGTTCTAAGAGCTTTCTTTACCCATATTAACTCATCGAATTCCCACAACAACCCCATACGGGGAAGCATTTTTAGGTGTATTTCATTTATTCTAAGATACGCCTTTTCTTTCTGCATTTTAAACACCTCTGAAACTGGGACACATCTTATGATTGAAAGCAAGTGATGGTTTAATTCATAGGGTTTTCTTTCTTAATGGCACAAGAAAATTATGAAGATGATGTACCTTGAAATGAAAGGGTTCCTGGATTAGATAAAATGCGACGCACCTGTTTCGCAGAGCAGAGAACTGAGGCACAGAGAGGGACTGATTTGCCCGAGGTCACACAACCTACTGAGTGGCAGAATGGGGGTTCAAACCCACATAGTTTGCTGAGGAATCTGCTCTTTTCAACATTAAGCTAGGATATGAGCAAAACATCCAGAATGGTTCCTAGAAGTTTCAGCATCTGCCCAAATTAGGGATGCTTCTTTTCTCACTGGGTTTTTAATGACAGCAAGCCATAAACTTCAGGCACCAAGAGACAGAGCTTGTATAAAGGATTTCAAACCTTTCTAGTTTTTGCCAAATGCTATTTCTGCATTTCCATTCTAGAGCGTGGAGGTGGGATTATAAGCACCTCTGTTTTTTAGCCTTTTCCACGGCAGAAATTGTAGGTCCATGATAATTCCACACAAAACCTGCTTCTTCCCTCCCCCATGTCTAATCTCATTAGTCTTCTTGTGCTTCCTTGGGAAACAAAGGAAAAAGGGACTCTCTAAACAGATTAGGGAGCCCAACATAAGGGCAAGCTAGAAGGTTTCTTCAACAAAAGAGCTTCAAACAGAGGATTTGCATATGTTATTTATATTTCCTCAGTTGAAAAAAAAAAAAAAACAACACATGAAGATGCTGTCCAAGGCAGGTGCCAGTTTAACATTGGTTATGATACAGTAACCACCATGCCTGGGAGAAGGGGAAATGGCTGGTTTTGGAGGGCTTTGGTTTTTTTCTAAGAGTGATCCATAACACTCGCATGCAGTGGATTCTTAGTGTTGCAGCCCAGGGTGGCCACACCTGTTTCCTCTGAGATGCCAGATAACTCCTCGGCTCACTCCTCATGGGACATTTACCTGGCTGCCTGGCATTTTGTTTTTCTGTTTCTATGTGTCACTCCCTCTCTTCCTCCAAACAAACCTGGAAACTATTTGAAACTACGGATTGTGCCTTACACCTTCTTTTTGTAGCCCCTGAGACACTGAACAGGACAACCATTTATCATGGCTCGATTAGCATGGAGGGGTGAAAAGGGCTTGAACTCTGGAGCCAGACAGATCCAAGTTCAAATCCCACCTCTGTTCTTTGCCAGCTGGGTGTCTTTGGGTAAGAGACCTGTCCTTTCTGAGCCTCCGTGTTGCCATCTATCTCATGAGGAGGTCACAGTTCATACCTCGAAGGATTGTAGAAGATTCTGAAATATCACATTTTTTGTAGAGAATTTTTAGCTCAGAACGTGGCACATGGTGAATACGCAATGCATACCAACTGTCCTCATCATCATCACGATTGCAGTTATTAGCTTGATTTACCGCAGACATCAGTCCTAATCTCTACATATTTTTTGTGCCTTGTCACTCTCTAGTTAGCCTACATTGTGCTAATTAATGCTTTACTGTAGCTCTACAAACTTGAAATTCCTAATGGCATGATCCGTTGCACGTGAGCCAAAGACACCCTGGGGTCTTCGTTATTCCCTAGAAAGTGGGGTGGGGACAGAATGACTTTGATAAGGATTTTGTGCCTGAGATCTTAGTCTACCCAACAGTTCCCCGGAAACTTGCTTCCTGTCCCTTGACTTCCCTGCGTCCCACTACCCTCCTCCCAGGAAAGAAGTGATCATTTCAACCTCTGTATCTTCCTTCACTCTCTTCATCTCTCTATGCCAGGAGGAAAACCCTATTGCATTTCCTTGAGTACATGGCTTCATTCCTCCCCAAATTCCACACACGCATGCACGCGTACAAACCAGTCTGAGTTAGCTGTCCCTTTTCTTTGCTCCTACAACAGCCTATGTTACTTCCCTAGCATATCATTAATCACCCCGCATTATAATGATGTTTCTTATCTCTTTCACTCACCGTCTCAGACACACTATAGATTGTGAGATTTTTAAAGGCAAGTCTCATTTTTTCACAAGAGCAAGTGTTTAGCACATAACAGGGGTTCCATAAATCCTTGCTAAATAAATGAAATAGCAATATAACTAAAATCTGGGGTGTTTCTACTACGTCTCAGGAACTGTGCTAGGAGCTTTCGGCATACCTCTACTCATTTAATGCTCGTGGCGATCCCACGAGGAGGTGATATCCCCATTTTACAGACGGTGACACTGATGCAGAGGAGGTCTGCGACTTGCCCAAGGCCACAGGGCTGCTAAGAAGCAGATCCAAACCCAGGCTGTTTGTGTCCTCTGCCCCTGCTCTGAGGCTCATCCTCGCTGCTGAAATGTCTGTCTTCCTTCTCATTCTTTCTCTCATCCTCTTTCCCCCACCTGCTATGCTGGGAAGTTCAGTCCCAGAGGGAGCTGCTCTAGATCAAACACACTTCGGGCCTGCATTTTGAGATGAAGGGAAAGGTGGGAAGGCTGTATCTTGCAGAGTGACCTCACTAAGTGGGCTGAGCGATGAGGGATGCAGAGATGTGTTAAACCTTAGAGACAAGCAGCTTAGGAACATTTTGGACCCACATGCAAAATACTGGTCAGTTTCAAGCTCCACTCTGTGTACTGATGCCCCCACTCCCCAGGTCTTCCTCCCTGGAGCATTTCTGTGAGCCACAGGGTGTGCCACCGTGGGTGCACCAGAGCGGGACGGACCAGCATCGCCCCTCTCCCATTGCCTACCTTGGGAAATCCACGCAACATAGGGGTTTGAGAGTACAATAACAAAGGCACACTTATAATTATGCCTACCCAGTTATGATCATTTAAAAACAGAAACCCTTGACTCCCGTCACTCAGTACATACCAATTTTTCTTTGTTTTTCAAATCAACAACACTGTTTCAAGTCCCATATACACATTATCAAGCGTTAGCATCACACTGGGCAGTTTCCATATCTTACTCCATTTAGTCCTCACACTGTTTCTGCCTAATCGATGTTCCTCTTCTAACTTCATAGACACAAGAATTGAAGGCTCAGGAATGCTAAACCACTTGTCTAATGTCCCATAGCTGGTGAGCAGCAAGCTCAGCCTTCAAACCCCAAAGTTCGACTCTCTGCAGCCTCTCCACAAAGAGAGGGGCTGTGTATGTTCCCCGAGTCCCACGGATCTCTGAAAATAATTTCTGCAGCAGGAAATATACAATTTTTTCCCCTGATGTTCTACAGTGTTACTATTGATTTATTCCATCATTTTGGAATTACTGGCTAATGGGATGGCCCAGCTCACTGTTCTGGTTCGTGTTTTCATTCTTTAAGCGAAACCAACCATTGATAGCAACAGGAATGTGTCATGACAATTTAACTACACCAGGACCTTTCTCTCTTGCCCTCCCTTGTTGGTCCAGAGGCTAATCCCTGTTTCACTTGTTCTTGAAAACATGACCGGTTTCGGCACAGAGGGGAGACTTACCTGCGCTGGATTCTCTGGGGCACGGAAGGTCCAGACAGCCCCTGCGTTGGGGGAACTCTGCAGCTTCTTGGTGGCTGGTACGTTGGGCATCTTAAAAATCCTTCAGGCTTTAGCCTGTGACTCCAAGGGAAGAGTTTTTTTCAGAATCTTCTACTTCGGCAGCCACTGGTGTGAAAATTTCCAGCAATTTCTCCCTGATTCTTTATTCCCGATGACACGGACTCCAAAGGCGTTTCTGTTTGAGGAGGAATGGGGAAAGCAAGACATTTGAGTCTCTCACAGACAAGAGAAGGAAGTCCGGATAGGGCGGAATCAGGCAAGCCTGGAATTTTTCACGTTTTGGAAAGTTACAAACTTTTATAAGCTTTCCCCTTCTTCAGAAGGGATATCTCTCTCTTCTATAAGCAAAATAAAATATGAACTAAAAAAATAAAACTCCAGTGACAAAGTGTAAGGGGGGCTCTATGGGGGGCCCTGAGACCCCATCTTCCAAGAGTGCCTGGGAGCTACAGCAGCCCCAGCGGGGGCTTAGCCGCGCCCTGACAGGGAGAGTAAACGACCTCTAACTGCAAAGAAGGGTACCAGGGGGTTGTTTAGCAACGGGACGCCGAGGAGGCCGTTCTCATTGGCTGGGATTCGTGGGGGCGGGGTCGTGAACTCTGCTCTGCTGCTGGGAGGCAGGCTCTGAGCTGGTGGCTGGCAGGAGAGCGGACATTCACCAAACTGGTTTCTCTGCTCAAGACTGAGGATCCCCACCCCTCCTCTCTGCCTAACTACAAGCGACTCCTTCCTTTCAAACTCTGTTCTGTACTGCCGCTAACTCAGGAGTGATTGCTTGTGCTTTGGGGTGGGTGGCATTTAGCCCTGCAATTCTTAAACTGAGATCCCTACTTTTCCCCTTTTTCCACCTGACAAACTCCTACTCATCCTTCAAAGCCCATATAGAGATATAAGTATGCACACATGTACATATATACGCATATATACACAGATATGTGTATATATGTATGTGTGTGTATGACATTTATTGAATGCTTAGAAAATGTGCTAGGCAATGTTCTGTTTTACATGTATGAACTCAGTCCTCACAGCACCCCTTTAAGGAAGGTGTTTTATTATCCTATTTTCGAGACTAGGCAACTTAGGTAAAGACATTAAATGACATGCTCCAGGACACACAGCAAATGCCTGAGTTGGTGTTCAAAGCCAGAACTGTATGATTCTAAAGCCCAAGCTCTTAACCACTTAGGTGCCTAACTTTGCTGAGCTTTGGCTTTCATATCTTTAAAAGGAGGATGATAGCGTCACCATAGGTTATTAAGAATTAAAGTAGATAATGTATATAAAGGCTGAGCACATGGGAGAGTCCTAGTTAAGTGATACTATTATTATTCCCTGACATTAGTTCCCTAGGAAGAATTAGGTGTTCTTACCATGCTGGGTTTGTTTCACAGAAAATATTAATATTACCTAATTTTTATTGATCACTTGCTTTGCGTTAAGTACTGTATTAAGCACTTTACGTACATTAATTCATTTAATCCTTCCAATAACCCTATGGGGTAGGTTCCCAGCCTACGGCAGATTTATTGCACATGTTTTGATTTGAATGCTTTCTCCTTGGCATTATTTTACACTGGATCGATCTGATTCATGTTTTATCCCTAAACCTTGAGCTGCTGAGGATTATGAAATCATCATGGCCTCATCTTCTCCCTAGAAGGCGTCTACTGCAAGATGACACTCCACAGAATGTAAAACACCTTGCCACACAGCTCCCGATGCTGATGCCTGAGAGTCATTATTTTCTCACCATTGTCTGCAGACTGAATCTGACCTTCCCTTTCACAGGAAGTTTTGGTCCTCCTGCTTCCTTTGTGGGCAGCAGTAAGCAATCAGCAAGTGCTTTCAGAACAATGCAGATAAATGGAATCATGTTCAGAAGATAGGGCTGGGGAGGAGGGGATGAGAAAACAAGATAGGATGGGAAATGTTCAGCCCTGAGCAGAACAAACAAAGGCTTGTCTTCATAGGGTTTTGTGGGACAGGCTTGGAGAAAAGGGACCCAACTAGTTTTGTAAGAGCCCAAAGAATAGGAGGAGGGTTTTGGCTTGATGTGAGGAAGTACATATGCAGCAGCAGATCATTTTAAAAGGTGTGAGCTCTGGAGTTGCACTGACTTGGCCACTGACTATGATGAAAACCAAATGAGATAATCCACGCACGGCACAGTGTTAGCACAAAGGAAATGCTCAATACATGTGAGCTCTTATTTCTTATTAATATTCACCTGTAAGAGCCACGTGAGAATTGGAAGTAGGAAGGGCTCTTGAATTGAAAAGACCTGTGTCCAAACCCTGGCTCTGCTGTTTACTGGCTGTAAGACCTAGGTCAAGTCACTTCACTTCTCAAAGCTTCAATTTTATCATGTATATAAAATTCATGTACAGTGATGGTTATGCCCATCTTATACCTGTTACTTGAAGTACTAAGTAAAATGATAAATGTATAGAACCTAATACCCACTAAAGGCTCAATACATTTTATTTCCTTTATCTGTCCAGGAAGGGTCTATTCTATAGGGAGGGAATGAGCTCCCCAGAACTAGAGGTATTCAACCAAACGCCACATGGCTTCTTGATGGGTGAAAGAGACTCAAATGATCACTTGGGGGATATTAGACTTGGTAACATTTAAGGCTCTTTCCAAACAGAACTTGAGAGACAATATGGAATACTAGTTGAGCCAGTATTTAAATCCCAACTTGGCTACTTACCCACTGTGTGACTTTAACCAAGTAACTTAACCTCTCAAAGCTTTAATTTTCTCATTACAGAATGGGGATAATAGTACATACATTAAAATGATATAATGTATATAAAACATTTAGCACAGTACATGGCATATAATAAATGCTCAATAAATGTTAGCTATTGTTATTTTCTGATCATCTGGACCAAAATATTTTCTAAAATGATCTAGTGCTCTTTGGGGTTAACTAGAGTTAATAAGAAAAACTCTCTGGTCTTATGGCATGTCCCAATCTAGCTGGGTAAAGAAGACATACACACACACACACACACACACACACACACACACACTCAATGAAAGAGTGTACAAGAGGGTATGTCAATTGGGATCTTCCAAAAAGAAGATGCCTGAATGAGATTAGATGTGCAAGAGATTTATTGGAGAAAACAAATGTGAAGGATAAAAGGGAAGGCAGCAGGAGGGGTGGGCAGAGAGAGCCAGTTGCAGGGGAGAAGGAAGGAAGGACTGGGTAGGAAGAGTCACACACTGAGACACAGTTCTCCCTTAAATGCGGAGAGAAAGTTTTGGCCAGGCTGAGGGGGAGCCCCAGAGCCAAAGTTGCCTGATAGATGAATCCTCTATCGGGCCCTGGTTCTAGGACCCCTACCCTGCTCAGTGACGACTGAGAGCAGCTGGGGGGTGGAATGCATGCAAGGGATTCAAAGCATGCAGTGAATGCAAAGACGCAGCACTTGTCAATCAACTATGCTCCCTGCAGTATTCTCTTGGTGAGACATCTGAGCTGGAGGCCCCCCATGGTCATTCCAGGTCATCTTTTGTGCTGCACAGATTCACCTTGGGATGCATGTCCAAGAAGCAGAAATGGGAAGGACACACTCCCTTGGTTGGTCATTGGGCATGAAGGGCAGTGGGACCACTTGTGTTTTCACTTCTTGATTCCTGATGTATGTACTGGTCCTATTGGGGACACAATGCCACATAGAGGTCTCTGGTTTTATGTGTATACTTCAAATTGTAGGATAGCCCCCAATCCTTGCAGTATATTGCTTCCGAGCTGGTGCTTCAGCTGCTCCTTCAACAGACTGGTCCATAATGCTATGAAGTCAGCTGCTTCTGAGTGAGTGATAACGCCTGGATCCCATGGCCACTGTGAAGTGGGTTTCTAGTGCTTAGAGTTTGCTGTGGGCACAGAGGGCAGTGATGGTAGCAGACGTTGTTGGAACCTAGTCCATTCTCCCTCAACACTCACAGTTTCCAAGAGAGCTCCTTGCTGCCTTTTCACCTGAGACCTTCCTCTGGGCCACAGTAAGAGTTCCCAAACATTCTCGGTTCATGGCACTCTTTGCCTGTCAGTAATTTTTTCATGGCACCTCTAAGCCAAGAGAAATATCCTAAGAATCCCATTTTTTAAGTAGTTAGGTCTGTACAACTTCGTAAGTATCTACACCCTAACCATTTGAAAAAAAATACACATATGTTGAAAGAAAATAATATTTGTGTTTGATTCTTCTGATTTTAGTATATGTGCTGCCTAAATGAGCACAATATTTGATTCTTGAATAGCCATAATTGCTTATTAATGGGGTGCGTGCACCTGGCAGCGCACTGGACAACTCCTCACACCTTGGAATCAGATTGGAAACCATCACCTTCATTTTCTGTAGCACATTACTTTTTTGCACAGTTCTCACTTTTTATCACAGCAACTGTGATAAAAACCCAGTATTTCAAAGATATATCATGAAAGGGGTGTCATGTAATCTAATGTTGAAACTGAGTGTATTAGTCAGCTAGGGCTGCCATAACAAAGTACCACAGACTGTGTGGCTTAAACAATGGAAATATATTTTTTTTGCAATTTGGAGGCTAGGAGTCTGAGATCAAGGTGTCAGCACGGTTGGTTATTTCTGAGGACTCTCTCCTTGGCTTGCAGTTGGCTGTCTTCTCCTTATGTCTTCATGTGGTCTTTCCTCTGTACCCATCTGTGTCCAGATTTCTTCTTCTTGTAAGGACTCTAGTCATATTAGATTAGGGTCCACCCTACTGACCTCATTTTAACTTAATTACCTCTCTAAAGACCCTATCTGTAAATAAGGCCACATTCTGAGGTTTTGGGGGTTAGGACTTCAATATATGAATTTTAAGGGGACACACGTAAGCCCACAACATGGAGTTACCTTGAGCTGGTAGCTCACACGGTGTTCAGTAGATATTGCTGTGTTTCCCTCCAAAATTAAAAATACTGCTAGCCTCCTCTGTAAATTTGCTATGGCACCCTGAGGCACCTTGGCACATAGTTAGGGAATGTGTTCTGCCTTTGAGCAGAACAGGTTAGAAGTGCAAAAAAAAGGATAGCCATAAAGCAATAACTAAGGGGAGTTTGTGCAGATAAATAGCCTCTTTCCTTGCCTCCCAGGAAGAACTACTCTGGAGCAAGTTCTACACTGCCCAACAGGTCTGCTACGGGACTGAGTTGCGGACAACCCCATTGCCCACAGAGGTTGCCTATTCACAAATACACCCCACATTGGCTTCTCGCCTTTTCCTGCCTCAATTCTCCACTCCTTCTGGTACTTCCTGGATGGCCTCCCAAATAAACTACTCATATCCAAACCCTTGTCCTGGGTCTGCTTTTGGGAAACCCAACCTAGGTCAGCATTGACTGGAATAACCAGTGAGTCAGGCCCTGACGTTGAGCCATAGCTCATTGTCAGGGCACTTGAATTTTTCTCTCTCCCTCATCTCATTTACATGGGCTTTGATCGCCTAGTCTCATAATTTCCTTGCCGTTGTTTTCATGGTTATATCATAAAAGAGTTTCTTGGTAGTTTCCACATCCCTTAAATGCGGAGAGGCCAACATATGCAAATACATCCCCTAACAGTGAAATATTTGACAACCGAGAGATGAAGTGATTGTTTAATGCTTAATTCCTGGTTGATTGATGCAAAATATGAACTGAAGGACGTGAAGCGACAAGCATTCTCTCCTCCCAATTTGCCTGAAAGAAAAGTATCTGAAGCGACATAAAAATAGACATATCAAGTAGAAGAAAGATTTTGGAATGTGTCAGACACCAGCTGGGGTAACTGAAGAGAAATCTCAAAATCTGGTAAACACTCGCATTTCAGTCAGTAATACATATGTTTGGCATTAAAAACCTATTGGAAAAGTCATCGTTTTTGGAATATCCTCAATATGCTTTTCTGTGTTGCATCTAGCGCTCAGAAAACTCCTTCTGGGTATTTTTACTAAAATGTCAGCACTGGATTTACAAATTATAGGGCCCATGGCAAGAGTAAAATTCGGGGCTCCCTCGATACCGGGTAGCTGGCAATCTATAGATGAATTGCTTCCAGGTTAAAATACCACTGGATGATGTGTATTTGGACCCCCTTCATGGATTCCTGTACTTTGTTAGATTGAAGAAGGATTACTGCATGTACAGCACACCCTGTGGGGGTTTCTGGCCCCTCACCCCATTCCTACATTACCCTCCAAACCACAACCCAAGGCGAAAGGTGAATTTGGATCTTTGTAAACAAAAAGAAGAAAATGTAATGTTAATCTGCCTCTCCTCTCCTTTCTTTTTTACTTTGGTATACGAGGAGGCCCAATAGCAGAGACTCCCAGGAATGTTCTTAGAGAATTTCCCCTCCTGGAGTCCTAGCAGGGGTTCAAGCTACCTCCACAAGCAGTGCTTTCCATTTTTACCTGCTTCATGCCACACTGTCCTGGGAGATAGGACAGACTGGAATCGTGGACCTATTAATTCCATTTGACCAACGTAGACATTGTAGCAAGTTCTGGGATTTAGTAATTTGTTAGCGGTGGAGGCTGTTTGAGAAGCCAGGTTTTGTAAATTCCAAATTCAGTGATTTATTTCAGCACTCTGTCACTGTCTTAATGATCTTTCACTCAAAGGTGTGTGCGTGTGGATGTGTGCTAGGTCTTTTACAAGACCTTCTGAGAAACTTAAGACAATTGGGATTTTCAAGCCACCTGGAAGACTAAATTCTCCAGCTTTCTGGAGGAAGTCTTTGCTTTAACATCCATGTGGGACACCTCAAGCCCACATCCAACATAGGAAGGCACCTCTCTCCAAGTATTCCCATGAATTTCCAAGTAGCTCACAATTTCCTGTTCAGTACACCCTCTGTTCTGCTTCCTACCTGTATCGGTAGAATTACATCACCTCAAAAAAGATACGTTCAAGTCTTCAACCCCAGTATCTGTGCATCTTTGCTAGCACTGTCCAAAAATCCCATTTATGTGAGTCCATGAAAGCCATTTTGTTATTATTATCTTGGGACCTTATCTGAAAATAGGGTCTTTGCAGATGATCGAGTTAAGATGAGGTTATACTGGATTAGAATGGCCCTAATGCAATGATTTATAGCCTTATAAGAAGAGGGAAATTTAGACATAGAGAAAGAAGACACACAATAAGAATGCCATGTGTGATGGAGGCAGAGATTGGAGTGATACATCTACAAAGAAAAAAAAAAAACACGCCAGAGATTGCCAGCAAATACCAGAGGCTAGAAAGAGTGAAGGAAGGATTCTTCCCTAGAGCCTTCAGGGAGAGCATGGCCCTGCTGATGACTTGATTTTGGATTCTAGCTCCAGAACTGAGATGATAAATGTCTGTTGTTTTAATCCACACAGTTTGTGGTGATTTGTTATAGCAGCCCCAGGAAACTAATACACCACCCATCTTGGCTGCAGCTTCATTTTCCTCTCCACTTCAATTTATTTAAGTCCTCAAAATGCTATTTTCCAAAGGCTGTGTGTAGTAGGATTTTACTGGACGTTTGGAATAACAGAAGAAAACTGCCGTGCAGTCCGCAGAGTCAGTAACTTAAAATTAAATATTAGGCATCACTGAATTTTCAATGAAATACAAATAAAGTTCCCAGGTGATTCTAACACATAGGTAGGGGTAGGAACCCCTGCCACACATCCCGTTTGTAATCTGCTTGTCCACATAATAAGATGTACACATCCTTCATTTCTACAGATGTATTTTAAACATGGTTTTTCAATGGGTTTGTTCAATCTCTCCCTTACTACTGGACAGGAAACAGTCTCTTCTTATCCTGACTCTGTAGCCAGGCAGCATCATGAGGTTATAGTGGTATTTTATTGGTTGCAGAACCTTGAGCTTAACTTTAGCTGAGTGTCCACAGCTCATTGTGGGGGCACAGTGCCAGGACATATAGGCAAGACCTCATGTAGCTGACACACTGCTTTTCCTGTCCAGAACCTACACTTCCACTGGGGAATGGGTCTCATTGTACTCCAATCATGGGATTCTTGGGAGAGCCACAGGAATGAGCTCATCCCCTAAGCCTGGACAATATAAAACTCCATTTCCTCCTGACTACAGTGAATAGATCAGGGGTAAGGATGCCACCCAAACTGGGTCAATCAGAATTGTTTCCCAGAGTATTTTTTTGTAAGGCACTCAAGGAAAGGGGAATTCCTTGCAGGTCATGGAACCAGAGGATATGAACTAGACTCTGTCAGAGGGCATTTGTGTGTGTGTGTGTGTGTGTGTGTGTGTGTGTGTGTATGCCACAAAGCCTTCCTTTAAGAGAAGAAAACCAGGCCAACTTAGAGAGAAGCAGATTGAAGAGTGGGATTGACTTCTGATGAAATTGGTTTGTGTTCCTGAATCCAGGTGGGCTTGAGGCTGGCACTATTAAAAAATTCTATTTACGTGAGTCCTTGAATATCTTTTGTTATTGTTGCAGCTGTGGTTGTTTTTACTGTCTACCTTAAATTGAATTGAGATTTTGTCGTCTGCATTGGAAACGGTCGACTACTTTAACTCTTTTCTAACCAAAGGGTTGTTTCCTGTCCCAATCTCCCAAAATCCTATTTGGGATTCTAAAATACACTCTCACACAAGATGTAGGCCACTTTGCAGAATCGTGAGAGGTAGACTTGAGGGTGGGGTGCATCCAGCTGAAAGGCAGTATAGTATAGGAAGAAAAAGCCTGGGATTTAAGCCAAATAGAATGGAGTTCAAATCCTGCTTTTTAATCACATAAATTAGCCATGTTATCTTGGGTAAGTTTCTTAAATTATATAAGCTTCAATCTCTTCATTATGAAGAAGAAAAATCAAATTTCTCACCAAACTTCTAGAGTTATTGGGGGTCTTAAATAACATAATTATCTACTTATATATCTGTGTATCAACCTCTATCATCTACATATATTAGATGTAAAACATATGTTAATACATAAGTTAGATATAACACATAACATGAAATAGGTATGAAATAAATTTAACTGTCATTATTAGTTCCCAAGTCCTTTGTCCACATGCAAGCTCCTCCCTCTCTTTCTCCCTCCCTTTCTCCCTTTCTTCCTCCTTCCCCTCTTTCCTTCCTTCCTCGCCTTCTTTCGTTCAGTTAGAATCCACTGATGGGCTATAGTCTAAGAATGATAGTAAATGGGAAATAGACCAGCCTTTGCAAAGACTAAAACTCAGCTTTCATTCAAACACAATTCCTGACTAGGTTAAGGTGACCTTCCCTTCTATAACTGGCTGTCAGAAATAAAAAGTATTCCTCTTTCAAAGGTGATGATACTATTCAGAGATTCAAAATAACTATATAATTTTTTTCATGCACATTGGCAGTCAATCAAAAATTACTAGTATGTTGGGAGATAGGCCCAGATAACAGAAAACCAAGAGAAACAAGAAACAACAGAAGCGAACCCAAAGGGCTCTAGATATTAGAGTTATCAGACACAGACTTTAAAATAACTGGGACTAATGTGTTCAAGAAAATAGATATCTCTGTGTCATCAAGTTCATTAATCTTTTTCTCTTCAACATTTATGAATTCCATTTAATGTATTTTTCGTCTCAGACACTGTAGTTTTCTCTCTAGAGGTTAAATTTGAGTCTTCTTTTTATCTTCCATGTGTCTACTTAACATATTCAATCTTTCTTCTAGCTACTTAATACCTGTTTTAATATCCTTGTCTATTAATAATTGTCATTTCTGAGTCAGTTTCAATGAATTGTTTTTCATATTTTTATGGGTCATATTTTCCTAATTTTTTTGTATGCCTGATAATTTTTGATTGGATGCCAGACATTTTGACTTCTACCTTGTTGGGCACTGGATATTTTTGTATTCCTCCAAATGTTCATGAGCTTTGTTCTGGGACATAGTTAAGTTAGATTCTTTCAAGTATTGCTTTTAAGTCTTGTTAGGCAGATTTAATTTAGGCTAATCTTATCCCATTACTGGGGCAAACCCTTCTGAATTCTCTACTTGATGCACCATAAATTATAAGCTTTTCCAGCTAGATAGTTGGAACAGACACTGTTCCTGGCCCCATAGGAAGTCTGGATATTTCTCCTGCTAATCCTTTAGGATGGCTCATTTATAGCCTTAGTTGTTTTCCTCACATTCATGCACTAGTCAGTACCCAGCTGGAGACTTGAGGGGAATCTTCTGAGGATCTCCTGAGTTCCTCTGCTGTGCAGTTCTAGCCTTTGCTAGTTCTTTTGCTGTGTAGTTTAGTACTGTTTCGTGTGAATTCTAGATGCCTTGGCCTCCCTGGGCTCCCAGCTTCATGTCATCAGCCCAGACACTACCATTCCGTTTTCCTGCCCTGCAGTCTGGAAACTTTCTCCAGTCGGTAAACTGGGGCACTTGTAGGGCTCACTTTGCTCATTGGTTTCCTGTCTCTCAGAGATTACTGTTCTTCATTGGCTGATGTCCAGTGTCTTAAAAACTCTTGTTTAATATATATTATTTGGTTTTTTAGTGTTTTAGGGAAGGAGGGTACATTCAATCTCTATTACTTATCTTGGTCAGAAAGTCTGTAACTATATAGTGCAATAACTGAAGTTAAGTAGTCAATAGTGATATATAACATATTAGACCAAGAAGAAGAGAGAATAGAAATTCTCTTTGGGAAGAGTGGGGAATGGTTACTGGAAGGGGACCCAGAGAGGGTCTATGCTGCTAATAATGTTCTCTCTCTCTTGATCAGGGTGGTGATTCTATGGGTGTGCTCACTTTGTGAACACTAAATGCTGTACATTATGATTCGTCTATTTTTCTGTATGTATGTTACACTTTAATAAGTTTATTTTAAAATACATTAAAGCTATAAAAATAAAGCAAATTGCTACATTTGTTATCAAGGGAAAATCTTAAGATTGCCACCAGGATCCAATATCCCATGGACTTTGGAGTCAGGTGGAGCTGAGTTCAAATCCCGTATCTACATTTACTACATATGTAACTGTAAGCCCTCTCATCACCTCTCCAAATCTCCATTTCCTCTTCTCAGAAATGGATATCATGGTAATAACTATCCCACAGGGTGGATGGAAGGACTAAATGAGATATTTTATGTAAAAAAAAATATGCCAGGCACATAGCAGTTTGTAAATAAGTATTAGTTTCAACTTGCTTATCTATTAATAAGGAATTGGTTAAATAAATGATGTTATAGTCTTACACTAGAATACTACTATATTGTTAAAATAAGAATGAGGTTATGCTATGTTACTGCTATGGGATGATCTAGACATCAGTTAGGGTGCCATAAAGGAAGAGACAACATAGTCATAAGGAGATAATTGAGGAGAGTTTAAGTAATGAGTTACTTACAAAGGTGTAGGCAGAGTTATCAGACACCGACAGATCGTGCAGTACTTCAAGGTGGGCAACAGTGGGGAGCTGTTCCCACCCCTAGACCTGAAAAGACAAAGGGTGGGGAGAGACTTAGTAGCATGAGAATCTGTAGAAGAAAGCTGTCCCACAGGAGCTGTAGCCTTCTGAAGAGGGAAGAGCCAACCACGACAACCTGGCAGGGAGGGAGCAGAAGGGATAAATACACCAAGCTCGCTTTCCTCCTGACTTCTATTGCAAGTGACTTCCATTGGAAATTGGCCTCCAGTCATCAAAGCCCAACTATTATAGATGCACAGGGCAAGGGAGCCCTTTGACACAGTCCATGTGGGTCAGCCTCCAAGAGCACAGGGCAGGGTGGAGGAGGGTGGAGAGTGGATTGGGCAGAAGTTGTGCAAATAGCTGTGCAAAAAACATCCAGCACAGTCTTCAGGATATA
>NW_012148775.1:1524468-1524850 GCF_000956105.1 Propithecus coquereli | reverse complement strand
GCTTATAGTACAGCTTGAAGTCTGATAGACTGATACCTCCCAGTTTGTTCTTTTTGCTTAAGATTGCTTTGGCTATACGAGGTCTTCTCTGGTTCCATACAAAGCACAGAATTATTTTTTCTAGATATGTAAAGAATGATGATGGTACTTTGATAGGGATTGCATTAATTCTGTAGGTCACTTTAGATAGTATGGACATTTTAACAATGTTGATTCTACCAATCCATGAGCAAGGTAGATTTTTCCATCTACTTACATCTTCTACAATTTCTTTTCTTAGTGTTTCGTAGTTCTCCCTGTGTATGTCTCTCACCTCTTTCCTTAAATATATTCCTTGATATTTGATTTTCTTTGACGCTATTGTAAAACGTACTGCATTTTT
>NW_012148775.1:1465388-1522773 GCF_000956105.1 Propithecus coquereli | reverse complement strand
TTTGGAAGATCTGTCCAGTTCATTCAGTGTGGTGTTGAACTCCCTAGCTATTATGGCATTATTGTTTATCATGCTATTTAGATCAGACAGCATTTGCTTTATGTATCTGGGTGCTCCTGAGTTGGGTGTATAAATATCAAGAATTGTTAATTCTTTTTTTTTTTTATTTCAGCAAGTTATGGGTGTACAGATGTCTAGGTTACGTGTGTTAATTCTTGTTGGATCTTCCTTTTCACCATTATATAGTGGCAGTCTTTGTCCTTTCTTACTTTTGCTATTTTAAAACTTATGTTATCTAAAATAAGTATAGCTACCCCTGCTTTCTTTTGACTTCCATTTTCCTGGAGGATTGTTTTTCATCCCTTGACCCTGAAAGCATCTTTGTGGGTTAGATGTGTTTCTTGTAGACAGCAGAAACTAGGCTTGTGGATCTTTATCCACTCTGCCAGTCTATGTCTCTTCAGAGGACAATTAAGCCATTCACATTTATTGAGAGGATTGATATTTGAGGTAGATTTCCATCTATATTGTTGGGTAAATTTCTATTGTTTTGTTTTACTCCTTGAGCCATCTTGGAGACCAGGTTCTAGACTTTAACTCTTGAGTGATTTTACTTTGGAGAGTGTCTAGTGAGCTGTTCCATATGTAATGCAGATCTGAGTATTTCCTGTAGGGCTGGTCTGGTCTTCACAAATTCCATCCGAGTTTGTTTGTCTGGGAAGGTCTTTATTTCTCCCTCATAAATGAAGCTGGATTTTGCTGGGTAGAGAATTCTAGGTTGGCCATTATTCTGTTTTAGAAGATTAAGGATAGGCACCCAGTCTCTTCTGGCTTGTAAAGTTTCAGTTGAGAAGTCTGAAGTTAGTCTGATAAGTTTTCCTTTGTAGGTTATTTGCTGCTTTCACCTCATTGCTTGGAGGATTGCTTCCTTCATGTTTACTTTGGTCAGCCTAATAACTATGGTATGTGGTGATTGCCTTTTCACATTGAGTCTCCCAGGAGTTCTGGGTGCTTCTTGTATCTGGATGTCTAGATTTCTGGCCAGGCCAGGCATATTTTCCTCCAGTATTCCATGAAATAAGTTTTCCATCCCTTATGTATTTTCTTCTTCTCTCTTAGGGATGTCAATGATTCTTATATTTGGCTTCTTTACATAATCCCAATTTTCTTGTATGTTTTGGTCTTGTCTCTTGTTTCTGTGTTCTTTTTCTTCATCTGATTTGTTTAGCACACAGGCATTATCTTCAAGTTCTGAGATTCTTTCCCCTGAGTGATCCATTATGTTCTTGAGGCTTTCCATTGTGTTTTGAAGTTCCTTCAAAGCCTCCTTTATTTCCAAGATTTCTGTTTGGTTTTTCCATAGTATTTCAATTTCTTTAGAGAATTTTTCATGATTTCTTGTATTGTTCTTGTGGTTTCTTTATGTTGAGTTTCTATTTTCTCTTCAATTCCATTGAGTTTTCTTACAATCCATATTTGGAATTCTTCCTCTGTCAATTTAATTGTATCATGTAAACTGTTATCTATTGATGCAGATTGAATTTTCTTTTGGAGAAGACTTTTCTCTATGATCCTTCATATTTCCAGTGTTCTTTTGCTGATTTTTTCTCATCAGGCTACTTTGTCAAGAACTGGGGGTGCTGGGGCTGGGTTATGACTTTAACTCCAGAACCTTGAAAGGATGTTCCTTGACAGTGCAGGGGAGATGCACTCTGGTCCTGTATTGCCTTACAGGTGTTTTAGCCTGTTGGGTTGTCTCTGACTTGTCTTCACTTCTTGCCAAAGGAGATTAGTAAGTTTGGACTCCTTGCTTAGTCTCCCACCAGGTGGTGAATCACTCTTGTGTGAGTGACTCCGCTGCCCTCCGCTAGTTTGAGAAGGAAGGCACTGTGTTGGGCTATGGGGTTACCCTCTCTTACCCTCTCTACAAGCAACAAGCTTGTAGTTTGCGTGGAGCAGTCAATTATCAAGGTATTCCAATACCTTTGTTTTGGGCTCTAAACCCCCAAATGGGGTATACCAGTGCCCCAATCTTTGGGAAATGACTTGTCACTCCCAAGGGTTACTTGAGCCCTGTTGTCGCTTTAGGTGGGGTAAAAAGAGCAACAGGTACCTACGAACCTGCGAGCATATACTTCCGTGGTTGCTTGATCTGCTGCCAGGGGAGAGCTGCAAGTATGTTATTCAGGGCTCTTTCGCCACACTTGCGAGGCAGCCCCAGGTGGGGGGGTGTCAATTGGTGTGATTGCTAAGAACTCTGCCAAGATTTTCCTTCTCAGACCGCAAGCCCCAAAGCTGGCAGCGACCTGGGCGCCAAGAGCAAGCCCTGGCGTTATGTTCTTATGAGATGATCAAGACCAACCCACTGGTCCAATTAAACAGTCTGTCCCCTTTTGCCTAGTTCCAAGGTCCCACAGATTCACCCCAGTCACACAGAGAAAGCCTAGTTCCAAGGTCCCACAGATTCACCCCAGTCACACAGAGAAAGCCTAGTTCCAAGGTCCCACAGATTCACCCCAGTCACACAGAGAAAGCGTCTCCTTTCTCCCTACCTCCAAGAGTGTAGCCTGCCCTGCCGGGCTGGGGAAGGGGTGTTGCCTGAGACCGCCGCACGCTCCAGTCCAGAAAACCTCTTCTCTCATTTCTCCCGTCCTCCAAGGGCGGGGTCTGCCCTGCTGCAGAAGCAAGTCCAGCCGCAGAGCTGGGGGAGAGGCGCTGCCAGAGGCCGCTGCGAGGAAAGAGGCTTCTCTCTTTACTCCACCCCTCCAAGGGTGGGGTTAGTCAGGTAGGCGTGAGGTACAAGTAGCCGGGCAGGGGGAAGCACTGTCCCAGGCCACCGCGGGTCTCAGCCAAGAAAGGGGCTTCCCTCGTGTCTCCGCCCCTCCAAGGGCAGTGTTTGGTCGGCGTGTGGTGGTCAGGGGGGGGGAGAGAAGCTCCTCTGAGGCCATGGCTGAGGGGAAAGCGGCCTCTCGCGGCACTCCGCTCCTCCAAGGGCGGAGCTTGGCAGGCGAGCGGTAGAAGTGGCCAGGAGGGGGGACAAGCACCTCCGAACCCATGGAGCCACTCAACCAGGAACGTGGCCTCTTTCATTACTCCGCCCCTTCAAGGGCCGGGTTTGACCTGCCGCCATGAAAAGGCAAGCGGCTGGGGGCGGAGCGTTCAGAAGGCGGCTTCTCTGTTACTCCGCCCCTTCAAGGGCGGAGTTTGGCTGGCGTGAGGGAGACGCGGCCAGGCAGGGCGGGAAAGCTCCTCCGAGGCCGCTGGGTAACTCAGCTCAGAAAGCGGCTTCCCTCGTTACTTTGCTCCTTAAAGGGCAGAGACTGACCTGCCGGTGAGAAAAGGCAAGGGGCTGGGGGTGGAATGTTCAGAAAGCAGCTTCTTTCCTTACTCTCCTCCTCCAAGGGCAGGGGCAGCGGCACCTCCCGAGTCCGTTGCCTGGGCTTGCCCTGCTGGGCTGGAGAACGGGCGGTGCCCAGTTCAGCAACGGGCCACAGTGTTTTTAGGCTATGGACCCCGAAATGGCGGCTGCCCACCCACGGAGAGCCAGCACTGGAGGCGACTGCTCGGGGAGCAGCGGGTGCCAGGCTTGGTAGGCAGTCTCAAAGAGCCGCCGGCTGCCCCCACTGCTTGCCTGACACACTGACTCCCGCCAGTCGAGTAGGGAGTCCTGTACTCTCTGTCCCACCCTGCGCCAGCCGGCGGTTTCCGGGGGCGGAGCCTCTCCCTCGGCGTTTACTTCCCTTGTTCTGGTCCCAGCGGCCGCCAGAGGCGAGATGCCTGTCTCCAAACTCCCTCCCGCGGATCCGGGAAGTGTCCACTCAGACCTGACCCTCTCCCGCCCAGTGCGGACCTAGCACAGCGCACTGGAGAGCTCAGCATGTTTCCCGCCTTTGTCTCTTCTCCACGCAGCCCGTCAGCCAGTGCCACAACTTCGCACTGACTTCAGGCGCCTCCCTGCCTGAGTGGATGTGGAGGTCGGTGGAGGAAGAGTCGTCCTCCTGTGGGTCAGACCAGGCTGCGCCAGCCGGCCGTCCCACGCTCTATTCCCTATTGTGTATCTCGCACTCTCCAAACTTAGCGGTCAATTCTCCAATTCACCTTTTTTTTTTCCAGCGCTGCTTGTCCTGTGCTGCTTCTCTGCAGATTCATGATGCTGTTCCTGTGGGAGAGTGACCCGCTCGTGTGTGCCTGTCCACGTTCTTCGCCTCCCACTCTGGGAGCAGAGAGGCAGGAGGTCGCCACTAATCCGCCATTTTTTCTCTCCCAGAGAAGTGTTACTCTCTGAAAAGAAGAGGTAAGAGCACATGGTCTCCTACTCCCAAAGCTTGGGCACAACAGCTTCTTCCCCAGAGAGGCTGAGCATTCTAGGGGAGGCTGCTGGATTGATCGTCACCAAGACAAGTTCACAAATGTTCACATTGGTGTGTTTTTGCCTCAAATGCATCTCCTCCCTATGTTACTTTTCTGAAAAAGTGACAGGTAAGAATTTAGTTTACGACTATTGTTTACCTTTATCTTCCTCTCCTCTGTCCCATTTTCCCACCTATAATTTCCTTTTATAACTTATGGTTTTGAACTCACAATTCAACTAACCATTGGAGTGGTAACATTTCTGCTTTTACCTGCTTTAAGGTATCATTGTTTAGATGGTCTGGATGGGGTGGCCCCATTTTTCAATTTCCTGACAATATCTTCCTTGAAGAGACTCTCCCTGCCTCCTGTCTTTTGTTTTTGTCCTCTGCCGCTGTCTGGGTCCTGTTCAAGGACAGTCTCAGAGGTACACTACCGTTTCCTGTCTAGCTGTCACCCAACTTGTGGCACTTGGGTAGAAACTGTCTTTCTCTTAGCTTCAGTGACACTTCTTGCTCAATAAATTATGCTCTTTCAAACAGATGTTGAGGAATATGACATTTGGGATACATAATAGTTGCATTCTAACATATACCTTCATCAGACAGTAGCTAAAGATAAAAAGGAACTCATTGATGTGGAAAATCAGTGCAAAGGATTTGTGTATCTTTCCACTGCCCCCCACCTGGCTCCACCCAGCGATACTTTCCCATGACCGTGGTTTTTGAATTTTCAAGTTTTATTTGCAAACTTCTTTCTCCCACTGAAGAATCATGGAATTCAAACAAAATTAAACTGCACACAAACCTCTTTAGCCCTCTTACTTTTACAGTAACACTTATTTGCTGTAGGAAATTTATAAAATACGAAGAGTTAACCTAAAAATCTCTATATATGGATATATAATGCCTAGAAATTGGCACTGTTAATATTTGCATGTATTTCTTCCAGATATTCTTCTTAGAAGGTTTTTAGAAGCACAGCATCATGACATTTCAGTCAGTGACTAACTGCATATACTGTGGTGGTCTCTAAGATTATAATGGAGCTAAACAATTCATAGCGCCTAATGATGATGTATTCGTTAAAAGTCAAAAGTCATAGTGCGACCCATGACTCACATGTTTGTGGTGGTGCTGGTGTAAACAAAGCTATTACACTGTCAGTTGTGTAAAAGTATACCACATACCATTTCAGTACATAATACTACTTGATAATAATAACAAATGATCATGTTACTGGTTTATGTATTTACTATACCATACTTTTTATTGTTATTTTAGAGTGTACTCATTCTACTTATGAAAAAAAATAGTTAAGTGTAAAACAGCCTCAGGCAGGTGCTTTCAGAGGTATTCCAGAAGAAGGCATTGTTATCATAGGAGATGACAGTTCCATGTGTGTTATTGCCCCTGAAGACCTTCTAGTGGGACAAGATGTGAACTTGGAAGACAGTGATATTGGTGATCCTGACCCTGAGGAGGCCTAGGCTAATGTGTGTGTTTGTGTCACAGTTTTTAACAAAAAAGATTTAAAAAGTAAAAAAAAAAAAATCTTAAAATAGAAAAAAGCATACAGAATAAGGACATAAAGAAAATATTTTTGTGCAGCTGTAAGATGTATTTGTTTTAAGCTAAGTATTATTACGAGAGTCTGAAAGTTTAAAAAAAATTAAAAAGTTTATAAAGTAAAATAGGTACAGTAAGCTAGTGTTAATTTATTTTTGAAGAAAAAATCTTTTTATAAATTTAGTGTAGCCTAAGTGAACAGTGTTTTTAAAGTCTACAGTAGTGTATGGTATTGTCCTAGGCCTTCACATTCACTCACCACTCACTGACTCACCCAGAGCAACTTTCAGTCTTGTAAGCTCCATTCATGTTAAATGCCCTATACAGGTATACCATTTTTTTTTTTATCTTTTACGCCATATTTTCTATGTTTAGATATACAAATACTTACCATTGTGTTACAATTGCCTACAGTATTCAGTACAGTAACATGCTGTGCAGGTTTGCAGCCTAGGAGCAATAGGCTATACCATATAGTCTAGGTGTGTAGTAGGCTGTACAATCTAGGTTGTGTAAGTACACTCTGTGATGTTCACACAATGCCAGAATCACTTAAGGACACATTTCTCAGAGTGTATCCCTGTCATTAAGTGATACATTTCTGAATACTTATCTTTAAAAATAAAAATAAGCTTTCGAAATTTTTGCCTGTAGAAGTAAAACATATCTTTTTTAAAAATTAGATAACCCCCAAAATATACATATTAAGATAAAAATACCATAATTCCCCCCACCCAGGAATACCAATATAGCTTTTTGGTATACATAATTCTATGTTTTTTTCAGATATATCTGCATCTATGTCTACATACTTATCTATATCTTATCCTTCTTGTTTTTTTAAACAAAGCTTGAATCACATTAAATATATTAATTTTTAACTACTGATATCTTTCTCTTCAGTGAGTACTGATTTACACCATTGGCTTTCAAAACTTTTATGCCATGACACACAGAAATACATTTTAAACTATAATCCAATACAGTGTGTATACAATACGTATATATTTATAATCGAAATAAAAGTTTCGTGAACCAATACTCACCTCCATTATGTATGATCTACTCTGTTATTTTCTATTTTATTCTCTTTCATTTTTTAAAAATGCTGGTTATGACCCAGTAAATTGATTTCAAGACCTGTTAATGGGTTGTGACTTGCATTTTGAAAAAACATTCTCCCATACCACAATTTTAATAGCTTTATTATATTTTGAACCCCAGAGTTTTTAAGTTGCATAGAATCATAGAGGAACTCTTGTCCAAGCCTCTTCATTTTATATACAGAGGGGTGAAAAGTTTATTTTCTCAATAAATGGGATGAGAATTCTCCTCAGGGAGGGAATTGTCTTTGTTTAGGGAAATAGTTTCATAAATGCTTATTGAGAGGGGTGTTGCTGGGGAAGGAGTAGCCAAAACATTCTACACAAGGAATAAACAGGAATTTGGAATAGAGAGCTCTGAGCCACATTAGTAGAGGGGAGGGTAGAACCTGAGTTAACAAAACGAACAAAGGACATTTAGAAACAAGAATATCTAATGTTGAATTGATATTATTTGCTGTGCTATAAACCCATCTACCCACTCAAGTTTACAGTAAGGTTTAACATTAGTTTGGGTCTCTTTCAGGAGCAAGTGATAGAAATACAACCCAAATTAAATTAAGAGAAAATAAGCTAGTCATGTTTGTGCACCTATGAAATTGAGTATAACAGGCATGGCTGGATCCAGGGTTTTAACTAATGGCATTGAAACTTAGTGTGTCTTTCTATCTCTTCTATTTTGGCTGCACTCTTAGGTACTGATTCCCAGCACATAGTTTTTTTTCCAGAAAGATTCAGCACTAATTTTGGTTTAATTGACTAGGATCGTGTGACCATCTTTGAGCCAATCATTGTGGTCAGGGAGGTGGAATGCTCTGATTGGCCAGGAGTGGATCATGTGTTCACTGTTGAAACCAGAGATGGAGTCCCATCCATCTCCATGTGGGATGAAGTGGGCAGAGAAGGAATGGTTTCCAGAAAATTCGGTTCATATAAGGAGAATCAGTGGTGGGCAACACATGCTACATGTGACTACAACATGCTCATTTACATAAATACCTAAGGTGGGTGGTTAGCGTGATAGAAATTAAGGAAGAGGCTGAATTCCTTATCTGCCTGCCCCAATGAAGAATAGGACCCCACAGTGGGACATCAAGATGGTCCCTAAATAGAACTACAATCTAAAGAAAATCTCCCCTGGGAGTCCACGGAAATTTTATGGAAGGCACTGGATTTTCTAAAATTTGTACAAAGAGTGTCTATCAATTTTGTTGAGGTCTTAAGGGAAAGAGGATCCCTGCAGATATCCAAATTGCATGAATGGGAAACCAAGGCCAAGGTTCAGAGGCCCACCCAAAGTCACACAGCTAATTATTAACAGAGCCAGGATGGAACACAGTCTCTTGCCTCGGTTTCCCCAACGTTTCCTTTACATCACTTGAGTAGCATTCTTTTTCTTCTGCTGCTTCCATCAAACTTGGAAATGTTCCAAAGTCTTATTTCCCTGCCCTTGGGAGCCCCAGAACAGGTCCCGGAGCTGCTGGGGAGCTCTGCATGGAACTGGAAGGAGGAGCTTTAGTGGAATGGAGGAATCAGGCTTCAGCCTCTTTAGGAGACTAGAAGCTCAGGTATCTGGGAGAGAGTCACAGGCTGCAGGACCCAACAGAAGAAACAAACCCCTGGGCGAAGTCAGCAGAATAAGAAGGAACAATAGAGACAGAGCAAACAGCAAAAGAAAGGGGATTCGTATTTATTGCTCACTTCCTGTTTATTGGACTTTCTGCATCTTTTATTAAATCTTTACCAAAATTTTAGTTTCAGGGAACACAAATTAGCTCAGTGAGGGTTAAGGAAGGGAGTTAGAGGTCAAGGTGGGGATCGGCAGAGGTCATGCTGCGAGGGGCCTTGAGTTTGGCTGAATGAATGAATGAATGAATAAATGGAGCTAACACCTTGTGAAAGTTGTCAGAGTCAAAATGGAGTCACTCATGTTAAAAAAAACCCTGACAAATAGAGACAGGGAAGGCTACAGAGAGAGGATTCTCATAGTAGTATGTCTGATAACAAAAACTATGACAAAAGATTGCAAAAACCACAGCCTTGCACAAAGGCCATGGGAACCTTACATAAAAAAATACTTCTACAAGGACATCAGCCCAGCAACTGCCTTGTCCAGCCTCAGACTGGCATCACCCTTATTATTGATCTTTGTAGCCAAAGATAATTATTTCTAAATAATTATGCGATCTTCCTCATTTTTTCCTTTAAGAACCTTTGTCTTACTTTACCTCCCTGAATACACACATAGTTTACTATGGCATGCGTGTTACCATTGCAATGCTCTGTTACTAAATCAGTTTCTTTTAGAGAGCCTCTCTCTGTTTGTGATTTAGGGTGACAATCCGTATTCATTTGCTCAGGCTGCTGTAACAGAGTACCGTGAACTGGGTGGCTTGAACCAGTGGTCCCCAACCTTTTTGGCACCAGAGACTGGTTTCATGTGCATTACACATTTATTACATTTGTAGCTGCTCCCCAGCCTGATCTGGCAGGAGGTGGAGCTCAGGCGGTGATGTGAGCGATGGGGAGCTCCTGTAAATACAGATGAAGCTCTGCTAGCTCACTGCTCATCTCCTGCTGTGCATCCTGGTTCATAACAGGCCATGGACCAGTACCAGTCTGCAGCCCCAGGGGTTGAGGACCACAGGTAAACAACAGAAATTTATTGTCTTATAGTTCTGGAGGCCAGAAGTACAAGATCAAGATGTTGGCTTCTTTTGAGGGCTGCAAGGGAAGGATCTGTTCCAAGCCTAGTGGTTTGCTGGCAATCTCAGGTGTTCCTTGACTTGTAAATGCGTAACCTGATCTCTGCCTTCATCTTCACATGGCGCCCCTGCTGTGTGCATGTCTGTGTCCAAATTTCCCACTTTTAAAAGGACACAGTGATACTGGATGAGGGGCCTACCTTATTCCAATATCCAAAATCCCAGATACCCTGGAGCAGAGACAAGTGGTCCCTGTTGTGCCCTGTCTGAGTCCTAAGCCATAGAATTTATGAGCATAATAAAATAGTGTTGCTTTAAGCCACTAAGTTTAGGCTGTGAATTAGTCAGGGTTCTCTGTAGAAACAGACTAACAGAATATCTGTATCTATCTCTATCTCTGTGTAAAATTTATATAAAATTCCCTCTCTCTATATATAGAATTTCCATAGGCTGTTCATGTTCCATATATATATATATATATATCTCCTATTGATCTGTTTCTCTGGAGAATTCCCCCCCTCCTCTTTCCCTCTCTCCTCCCCACATATATGTATATACTTTCATTTTGTTTGTTGGTTTATTTATTTATCAGTAGGCCCCAGATTTTACCAGTCTGTGATGTTGCTTCCTCTTTCAAGGCCTTAATTGTGATGTTCAAGCTCCCACCCCACTCAATTTCTAGAAGCTTCTCTCCCTCCCCCTTTCCTTTTCTTCCTTTCTTTCTATTTTCTTTTTCTTTTTCTTTTTCTTTTCATTTTCCTTTGTAAAACCAGGTTTCCCTCACTGGGGAACACGGGCATGTTTCACACATTCATCTTGCTTGTCACTGGAGCCAGCTGCGGCTCTCTGGACCACTGCCTCATGCTTCCCACGAGGCGCTGTTCTCTCCGCTTCGGCTCCCCTCCTTCTGCCTCCAGCTGCTGCTGCTCTTCCCAGAGCACCTCCCCTCAAGCCCAGGACAGACCCTCCCCTCATACGGGCTGCAACTTTTGTGCTGACTCCACTGCAAGTTCCAGGATGGTAGAAGGGAAGTGTGAAGTGTTGCTCCTAAACACTCCTGGAGCCAATGTGCTCAGAGCCCATGGTCCCAACTCTGCACTTACTCACAGAGCGAGCGCCTGTGGTACTCAGGGCATTGCCTTTTTTGGAGCTCACACCCACCTACCACTGCCCAGTCTAAAGCCCACCTTTCTGCAGCCTCATTGTCTGAGCTCATTCCGGGATGACTGGCAGTAGAAATTTCCACTCCCTGCAGGGAAAATCTGGCCCCATCATCATTCATATATATATATATATTTTTTACATCTACACATACATATATATATCCATATATAGATTTATAATAAGGAATTGACTTACATAATTATGGAGCTGAGAAGCCCAGACTCAGAAGAGCTGATGGTATAGCGCCAGTCTGAGTCTGAGACTGAAGCAGAAGAAAACCAACATCCTAGCTCAAAGATAGTCAAGGGGGCGTGGGGGAGAGAGAGAGAATCCTTTCTTACTTAGCCTTTTATTCCATTTAGGCCTTCAACAGATTGGAGAAGACCCAACCACATTGGGGAGGGTTATCTACAATACTCAATCTGCTGATTGAAATGTTAATCTCATCCAGAAATACCCTCACACACACTCCCAGAAATAATGTTTAACCAAATATCTGGGCACCCCATGGCCCAGTCAAGTTGACACATGAAATCAAACATCACACCCTCATTTACAATATGGACCCAGGTGAGCATGACTGGCACATGGCTCACCCCTTCTCTCTCCTCCTAGAGTCGGCCCACTTTCCTCTCCTCCAAGAGGCATTTCCTGATTCCCCTACCTGTGCTAAGAAAATGTCGTCTCCAAAGTGCCTGTCCACCCCCATGTAATCTCCACCATCCAACCCTGCTATTTTCTTCACGACACTTGGTGTCATCTGGAATGCTCTTATTTTTCCTGTTTATCATCTGTCTTCCCAACTAAAATATTAGTTCCATAAGGACAGGGGTCTTGTCTGTCTTGTTCTCAGCCGCATCTTCTCGTGTCTCAGTGTCTGGCACAAAGTAGGGGTTTAGTAAATTTTTTTGATGAATAAACATGGATTCTTATTGTTCGATTTTGAAGAAGCATGTGAACTTACAGTTTAACCCCCTCCTCTCCTCACTCCAAGACTTCAGCAAAGAGTACAAACATGTCCTGGGTGAGTGGGTTCTTTTCCTGGATGGAATTTATGGAAAAGGGCTTAGTATCCTATCTGAATCAATGCTGTCATGAACAGAGAAAACCCACATGGAAATAGGACCCTGAAACCAGGAGGGGCTGGGGTGGCATAGGCCCCCAGGGATTTGCAGGAATCCAGTAGAGCTCTGGGGTCTCCTAGAGCATGCAATGAGGAGCTTGAGCCAACCTTATCAGGCTCTCAGGGACCTGAACACCTCACCTCACATCTTTCCCAAAGGATGCTGCATTAGTTTGCTTGGGTTGCTTGGGTAAGAAAGTGCCACCACGGGACAGCTTACACAACAGAAACTTATTGTCTCGTAGTTCCAGAGGCTGGAAGTCTAAGAACAAGGTGTTGGTAGGGTTGGTTCCCTCTGAGAGATGTCAGAGAAGAATCTGTTCCAGGATTCTCTACTTGGCTTGTAGATGGCCATCATCGTGTTCACACAGCATTCTCCCTGTACACATGTCTGTGTCTAAATGCCCCCTTCTTCTATAGACACCATTATGTTGGATTAGAGCCTACCCTAATGACCTCATTTTAACTTGATTACCTCTTTAACGACCTCATCTCCAAGTAAGGTCACGCTCTAAGGGTTAGGATGGCAACATATAAATTTGAGGAGGGGGAACATTCAGTCCAAAACAAATGCTAAACTGACCACTTCCAAGCTGTCACAGGAACATTGGTGTTCTGTAACCCCTGCCCCAGAAGAATACTATGATGGACATCCATGGCTTTTATCTGTCCAGTGTCCGTCTCCTGTTTTCTGGGTATAAATCCTGATTTTTCTTTGGGAACTCACCCAAAGACTCCTCAGTCCACATGGTTCATATAGGATTGGTCTCATACCCCAGATATAGGACTGGACATGTGACTGAAGTCTGGCCAATCGGTGCATTTCATCCTCTAGTCATAGTGATTGGTTCACTGTGGGCACATGACCAAAGTTGGTCCAATGAGATTCAGTTTTAGGAGCGAATAGGTTGGAAACTTGTAAGTACTAGGGACTATCTTTCCCACGAGAAAGAAACCAACAATATAGAGAAAAACAGGTGAGATGTAGAGAGAGACTGAGCCCAATGACATGGTTAAAGCTCCTGAATTGAGCTGTGTGTGAAGGTAGCATTAATGGCTGAACATTTCAGTTACAATAGATTCCTTTTTTGGCTTACTGCCAGTTTGATGTGAGGTTAAGGGATTTGTATCCCAAAGTGTTCTAATCATTGTAATTATGCCTCCTCGTCCCTCCTGTTTACGTTCCTCAGTCATTCCAGGAAGTCTCCATTAGGAAAACTTCACCAGGAAAAGAGAGCTACTTTCAGGCTTCCTGCATTGTCTCAAAAGAGCCTGGTTTAAAGCTCCAATGGAGATGTTTAAAATTGGCCAACAAGAGCAAGCAGCCAGGGTGGGGAATGTGTGCCAACAAATAACTCAAGCAGGCAAAACTCTTGGGGTTTTATAATGATGTGAAAAGACCTCAGATGTCTGTAAGGCAGGGGTCAGCAAATTAAAATTCTCCCAGGAGCTAAGGGCTTCTGAATGCTTGTTTCTGATAATCTTGTTTACATCCTGGGGTAAATAAATCTATCTTTTGTTCTGTGTTATTCAACTCTCAGCACTGTTTGTAATTAAAGGGGCGGAGGGTGGAGAAATGAATGAGTTCTTTAATCGGCTGGCTCTGTTCTGGGTGACAGGGAGTAAGAAAAAAAGGCCCTCATAGGCAGGGGTGGGGGTGGCCTGCTCTGCCCTGGGAAATGGCGATAAAATCCCAGGCAGCTGGTGATCAAGTGGCAAAGGGGAGGAAATCCATCATCATTAGTGGGATCAGTGGGCACAGGCTGAACTGCTGCTGGGCTGTCCTAGGGTCCTCCTGAGACATAGAGAGTGCCGGAGTGAATGTCTGGTTTCAGAAGTTACCCCATGTCAAAGATCCCCTGGTGGAAGGATCATTCATCTTCTAAGTTCCCTCAACCGTGACTCTCGGGGTTGGGGAGATGACAAAATAAAGCAGACAGAATCCTACTAGATGGTCAGATAACCTCCACTTATGATGTTGCAGGAAAAGTTTAACGAACACAGATAATAATAGATATGACAGCTAACGTGTTGAGTGCTTTCTATGTAGTAGACACTGTGCCAGCTGCGATATACCCATGATTTCTTTCAATGCTCTCAAGAATTCCATGTTGTAGGCACACCTGCCTGCATTTTATGGATGAAGAAATGGAGACCCAGGGAGAGGTTAAGTAACTTTCCCGAGGTCCCCCAGTGGGTAGGTGGTGAAGCTCGTGTTCGTGTCCAAGTCAACTTGACTACAGAGCTGCCTTTCTGCTGACTGCATCGTGCCTCCACATGCTTTCACGCAGCTTTGCTCTGCCTTCTGTAGATTTTTTACTCTTTGACCAAGTCTTATTTCTTCGAGTCTTAGGTTTTTATCTGTAAAATGGGGATAACAACACTTTTATGTAGTAAGGTGCTTGGATACAAACAACAGAGACACACTCGGGTTAATTTAGGCAAAGATAGTATGTGTAATAGAAATGAACTATCGAGCCATGAAAAGACATGGGGGAAACTTAAATGCATATTACTAAGTGAAAGAAGCCAGTCTGAAAAGGCTACATACTGTGTGATTCCAACTGTATGACCTTTTGCAAAAGACAAAACTATGGAGACAGTAAAAAGATTGCCAGAGTTTAGGGTGGAGGGAGAGATTGTTTGGCAGAACGTTGGGTTTTAAGTGCAGCAAAACTACTGTGTATGATACTGTACTGATGGGTCCATGTTTAATACATTTGTCCAAATCCATAGAATGTATAAGACCAAGAATGAACCCTATTGTAAACTATGGACTTTGGGTAATGATGTGTCAGTGTAGGTTAATCAATTATAATGAATGCACCGTTCCTGTGGGGGGTGTTGATAGTGGGGGAGGCTGCTTGTGTGTGAGGACAGGAGGTATATGGGGAATCTCTGCATCTTCCTCTCAATTTTGTTGTGAACTTGAAATTGCTCTAAACAGTAAAGTTTATTTTTTAAAAATGGAAGGTACTGGAATGGTAATGGGGGCGTGGTGGGTCTCATGGATTTCTGGCCTCTCCTGCTTCTGTGGAGGGAGACAGGTCCTACCAAGAACCACCCAATGGGGGATTCTCCTTCCACAGAAAGCGTGTTCAGATGCTAAGTGCCCAAAATATCCTCCAAGTCCGACTTCCAACAAGGCTGCGTAGTGATGGATATCTCCAGCACCAGACCTGACACACAGTGAATGGTAATTATTACTATTATTATTAATAATAGTATCCAGGAAGAGGCAGCTCAGCCTGCCTCCGTGCCTGCTGTATAAATTCTGGGCTGCTTTTCCAGTGGGATGATTTAGACTTCCTTTATGAACAGAGACATAAACCAAGCTAACATACCCTCAAGGCAGAAGGATACCGGCATGTGTGCAGATTGGTCACTAAAGTGTATCCTAAATTGGAAAGAAATCAAAACAGATTGCATCTAATTTCTCACTGTTCCAAGCAAGAAATTACATTTTTAAGTGAAACACCATGACTTTCAAGCTGTTTGCAAACATGGTTTTGTGGAGTGTTTTATCTTGGGCTTGGCTTGGCTTTCTTGAGTGTATTGACTGTCCCTGTGGGGTTAACTGGGTTTTCAGAGGGAAGAGGCACAAAGAATCCACTTCTCTCACTACTTCTTCATGCTATTAGAAGCCTGGTGAGTCCCACTCCTTCCGCAGGTGGTGGAGTGAATTATTATGGGGAAAGTGTAAGTTTTGCAGTCAGACAGACCTGGGTTCAAATCCTGACTCTACTGTTTCCTGCTGTACTGTAGTCTCCCCACCCCCATTCATGTTTTCTCTTTCCACAGTTTCAGTTACTTGTGGTCAACCACAGTCCAAAAACAGGTGAATACAGTGCAGTAAGATATTTTGAGAGAGACCACATTCATGTAACTTTTATTACAGTACAATAATTAATTTTATTACAGTACAATAATTATTGTTATAATTGTTCTATTTTATTATTAGTTACTGCTGTTAATCTCTTACTGTACTTAATTTATAAATTGGACTTTATCATATGTATGTATGTATATATAGGAAAAAACAGTATAAAGATAGGATTTGGTACTATCCATGGTTTCAGGCAGCCACTGGGGGTCTTGAAGATAAGGAGGAACTACTGTATAGGTGTGGGCAATTCATTTTATCTCTGTAGACTCTGTTTTCTCATCTTAAAAATGGGACAATCATTATTTACTTCCTAGAGTTTGCAGTGGCCTGCAGTATTTGTTGCTTTTTCTTGGGTCTGCCGCTAGCCCAAGTAACACCTTTGTATGAATTAGAAAAAGGCACACCTTCTCCTATCATGTATCTGGGGCCAGGGTTTATGGCTCGTGAGCAGGGTACAGGCAAGATTTTATCCCTTACTTAGCCCGTCGGCTGATACCCTTGTGTAGCATGCAACTGTTCATACTGGCCCTGATTTTTAGCTATTAAGCTTTTTAAACCGTTCTTCTATTAGTAAACACAGACCCTTTGGCCAAAAGGATGAGAATATAGCCCGATTCTGGCCAAATCATCTGGCATGTGACCCAAACAGGCCAATCAGAGTTTCCCCTGAAGGACAAAAGCCACTCTTGCGATAATGGCATTAATCCATTCATGATCATCTAATCACATCTTATGAGGCCCCACCTCCCAACATTGTTGGATTAGAGATTAAGTTTCCAACACATGAACTTTGGGAGACATGTTCAAACCATAGCAAGAAGGAGATGTGATCAGCAGGTGAATACAAACAAGGATCGATAGAGATGAGAGATAGAGAGAAGTTTCTGGATCCAGTCACTGATGTTGGATCCTAAAACTCTCCCTGTGAGTCCAAGCTCTAACTCAGACATAACTGAGCCCAGATGTTCCCTTTTTGCTTAAGCTAGAGTGAGTTGGTTGTCTGATGCTTATAACCAAAACTGTCCTGATAATTGAGGAATTGCTATAAGAGGAATTATGTATGGAAAACCTCCAGCTGATAGTGGCTTCCGTAAATAATAGCTGTTATTATTTCTACACTGTACCACATGGAATTCCCACCAGTTTGCTTGTTTGGAGTGAAAGGAAAAGGTGTTTTATTAGATTTGGGATATCGGATATACCGATAGCCCTTAATTTCATGCCATGGCAGACATCAGTAATCCATTAGCAGAAAACATTAATTCATAAAAGCTATGATTTTTTTTGTTGTTGTTTTTGCTTTTCTCGGGAATGGTCTCAGAGTCCTTCCTAACAGGTGCTACAGGCAGCTGTTACTAATCATTTGGAAATGAAATAGAAGATAAAACCAAACATTTTTATTTCAGGTGATGTTTGACAAAATCCATTGCAATCCATTTTTTAAGCCTCTAACTTACGGAAGCATGCCTACAGAGGTGAGAAAATGTTGCTTTAAATTAATGCCAGAAAATAAGAGACTCAGAACAACACCACAGCAGCCTAAATGGCTAATGAAGTTTGGCAGAAGGTTTTTCTGAGCATGTGTAGAGCATCTGGGTCAACAGGCGAGTGAATTCCCAAAGACACAAGAAAAGATGAGCTGGGTTCCGCCATCGTGTCTGGGATAGAGCTCACTTCCTCGTGATCTTTTGGGGGTGGGGAAGGGGGTCTTGGTGGATGGATGTTCCACCCAGAGGAAGGCTTTGTGGTAGAATAGAAAACAAAGAAAATACAAGTGAATTTTTAAAAAGTAAAAATTTCAAAGATAGCATGAAAATTAAGTAGATACATAAAGTTTTTAAAAAGCCTCCCTAATTAACTAGTCCTTCTCACCCCCATTTCTCAGAGATAACCTATGTTACCAGTGGGGAATGTGTCTTTCAAGATCTTAGTGCCACAGATAGTACATGTTTGTACATGTTCATTATAGGAAAGTCAGAAAATGCAGATAAGCAAAAAGAAAGATAAGTGCCACAACTTGAAGATAACCATGGAGAACATGCCGATGTATTTCCTTTCTGTCATGCCTGTGGGCTGTGTGTGTGTGCGTGTATAGATACGTTTTCAAAAGAAATATTTATTGAATGCCTATTGTGTGACCAGCCCTGTCACACAGGAGATAAATAAAACAGACCCAGTCTTGGCTTCGAGGTCTCACAGTCTGGTGGTTGGGAGGAGTTGCAGCCTTTGCTTTACTGTTCTAGGGCCTGCTGGTCTTTGTTTTCTCCACGGATCAGTGAGGATGGTGAGGGAGACCCCTAAGAGGGACGGGCTGTGTCAATTGTGCATGTTTCCTATGTAAGAGGTCCTGTGTAAAGTCCTCATAAGAAGTCTCTGATATAGTTTCCATTTTACAGAAGATGAGACTGAGAGTCCAGGAGGTAAAGTCACTTGCACAAGCTCACTCAGCTCATAAGCGTCAAGGCTACTGTGCTGCTTTCCCTACTACAGCCCTCACCTGCTGTAGCCCTCCTAGGAGTGGCCCAACCCATGTCCACAAAGAAGTGGGGTGAGCTCATGGTTACAGGGTTGTGGGAGGGATGGTGCAGCACAGGAGTTCAGACACAGCCTTTAGAATTTGACAAATCTGGGTTGAAATCTTACCTCTGCCACTTTTAAGCCCTGAGCCTCAGTTAGTTCATCTGTTAAATGGGGGATCATTAACCTACTTAGCTCACAGGGTAGGGGCTAGATGGGCTAATGTATGTGAAATGCCTGTAAGAGCTCAGCACAAAGTAAATTGCTTCATGAGTGTTACTGGTTGTTGTTACTATGATTGTTTCTGTAAAACTGTGATTTAGGGAGGCTTATATCTTCTGGTGGGATTAAGTGACACCTGGTTCTTCCAGGGGCTGTGGCTCTGTTTTTGTTTCTGATTGACTTTGGCATAGGTTGCTCGCACCATTGTTCTAGGGACTTTGGAAAAAAACAAAACTTGCTCCATAATCCCATGGGCTTCTCTTGTTGCTCTGGCAACAGGACTAAGAAGGAGGTGAGATTATGGGGGAGTTTTCCCTGGGGAGTATTGTAGGTGGGCCTGACCCTCGGTTCCCTGGCACGCTCAGCACTTTCCTGATTCCCAAACTCTCCTTTGTTTTGGCTTTGTGCTCTGTTTACCCCTTGCCCTTCGTCTGAAATTCTTTTCCTTTCTTCTCTCTGTTTACCCCATTCTAACCTACCTGGTGCCTGGCACAGAGCCCAACACTCTGTAAATGATTGTTGAGGACTGAATAAATGATGGAGACATCAAAGGCCTGGCAGATAGAAAGAGCAAGTTGGGAGATGTTGAGGCTGTCACTTCTCTGGGTCTAAGTTTCCATCTCTGTATAATAATAACCTCTTGGGTAATGGTGAGGGTTAAACATGTGCTATATACAAGGCACCTGGCGTGGCGCTCAGTGAGGAGTAGCTGTCATTGTTGTTCCTTCTCACCTCTCCTTTTCCTTCCTTGGGGATTTTTCATGCTAGAAATGTAGTTTTCCATGTGTGGTTACTTGGTCCAGTCAGACGAGAGAAAGGTGCTCTTTTCTGTTCTGATTCCTGTCCCCATCCCTTGATGCCTGGGGGATAATATCCGGACACTTGCACTTGCAGCAGCCTCTTCATCTTCACAGTGCTGTCTTGCTTCCTTCCATCTTCATCTCCAACCATGGTCACCCATAAATCCTGGGATCGGTCCCTCCACTCCCCCAAAAATCTCTCCTTCCTCTCTCCTACACCCTGTTGGTAGCTCACAGAGTTCTGCAGTGTTTAGACCGTAAAAATAAAACAGAACGCCACACTCACATTAAGTGAGGTATTTGATCAGAATTCCCAGAAAGTATCAGAGAGTCAGCCCACTTTGCTCAGCAGAGCAGATCTGATCAAATTCAGCTCGGGCACCGTGTTGGCCAGCAGCCAGATAGGACTAGACCCACTGGTCTCCTCCACTGGCACAGCAGAGGTTGATGGAAGTGACGATGTGTGAATAAGCTGAGTTCTCTGGCCACTCATCCATCTTCAGAGCAATCCTGTAAGTGAGGATGGTATTTTATAGACTACTTTATGGATCCATTTTACAGATTGAGCAACTGAGGCTCAGATAAATTACTGAATAGAAAACTGACTTGGAGGAAATTGGCTTGAAACAAAAGGAACAGCTATTCCTCTTTGGCATTTTGGAAATGTGTGAAAGTGTTGGACTCATCCCCTTGGGAACTGGGATGCTAAATTTGATTTCAGATGTAAAGCTCACATGTCATGCAAGATTACTCTCCCTCTGGACCTACCGCAGGCAGAAATAGAGCACGAGGAAACAGCAGAAGGAGCAAGAAGAGAATCTTTGTATCTGATAATGAAAAAGTACTTTCAGCTCTGACAATGTCTACAGACTGTGTAACTAAGGATTTGTACCAAAACCAGGAGGCGTCTTCTGTACATATAAATGATCTGACCACTTCTGTAGTAAATTTTTAAGAGAACCAGAACTGGCTGAACACAATTGAGGAAATGAGAAGACATCAATGGAAAATAACCGAGATGATGATGGTGATAATGATAGTAATAGTAACTACTATTTTTCTAGGGGCCAGTTATTATAAGCAGTGTATTAAATTCAATCCTGCTTCTCCCAAACTGGGAGGTAGATACTTTTATTTCTATGTTTCAGATGAGGAAATTGAACTTCAGAGAGGTGAAGTGACCTGCCTGGGGTCACACAGCTTGTAAGCAGCAGACCTGAGATCCAAACCCTGATTTGTCGGAATTTAAAGCCTGTTCTCCTTCTAAATTTTATCTCAGGCCCTGGGGCTAGGTCTCAGGGATTCAAAGATAAGTTGAGACACAGTCTCTTCCCTCAAGGAGCTCTATGTTTTGCAGAACAAGGAGCTAGCTCAGCTAAAGAGTTCCCCATTGAACTGTGAATCATGCATATTATAAAACAGCACATCTTCATTGCTCTTCAGTAAGGAAAGAAAGCAGTAAATGCGCAGGTTGTGCATAGACATCCCTTCATCTTAGTTCTGAAATTATTTTATTTTTTCAGCATCTTCCTGAGGGTTCCAGGTACGCTTCCCCTAAATCCCAAAGCACTGGAAGTTCTACCTGTGTCTGTACTGCAGCTGGGACCTGAGCTCTGGGTGAGCAGCCCTCTGATGCTGGTGTAGGCGGTAGACCATCCTGACTCCCGCTGCCACTGATCTCCCCAATTCACTCTAAGGTTCAACTTCAGGAAGAATAATGAGCAAGGCTCCCCCTCCAATTGTTGTTCAATGGGAACAAGTAAGATGCCCTCCCAGGAGCCAGCAAGCAAATGCAGCAAATGGTGACCCATAGCAGTGGAGGGGCGGAGGGGCTTCACTTGGGGACGTAGACCCTGCTCTCAGCCATTTATTTCCTTCCACTGGGCCAAGTGCCGTCCAGACTGGGGATGATCATCAAATGCAAACACCTTGGGATTTAGTTCTGAAATTCTGGTTTAACCTTCACCCTCGCCTATGCACAAGTAGCTCATGATAACAGCAACCATTTATTGAATGCCTTTTAGATGCTTTCCATATACAATGCCTAGTGGATACTTTCTCTAAATAACCTGTATATTGAAAGAGCAGGATTGCAGGATACAATCATAAAGCTACTCCCCTTCCCCCTATTGTTGGGCAATCATAAGACTGGTCCTCCCTGCCTCTCAATGGATGTCAGACAGGCCCCTTTGCTCACATGCTTGTTTGTAGGTAATAAAAATGTCACTGGCCTCTGTGGTTCCCCAAACCACTTCGGTTCGGTGATTAATATGTCCAGTCCAGTGCAATGGTCAAACCTCTGACTTCATTTGCTCTCACTTGCTGCAGGCAGAAGCTGCAGTGGGAAATGGGAACGGTCAGCTTCCTGAGTTTCCCCTAAACAAGTGGTAATTCTGCCCTCCAATCCCTTCCCCAGCCAGGCTGCCCTTGCCCCACCAGGGTTGGCAAGGGCACAGTGGGAAGAGATAGAGGGTAGGAAAAGGTCTCACTTGACTGGGAACGCTGTGAGCTGTGCCCTGCAGGATGCCACTCTCTCATGGGGAGTTCCTGTGAACTATGGAGCTTTGTCTCCATTGGGTCTGAAACACAACAAAACCTTTGTATGAGTTAGAAAAAAGATCTCCCCTGCCTTCAGATGCAGCCTTATGGATGCTCAGCATGGCAGATAGATATTGTCTGTTACAAGTTAGAAAAAGTCTTCCCTTTCCTCTATCCATCGCTCAAAATCTGAAAGCACGTCTAGACAGCCCCGCGCATGAGCTGAGCAAGCCCGAGTGCCTGTCAGGAGGACTTGGACACCGCTGCTGGGAATTGGCTAAGTGGGAAGATTTTAATTGTTCCCAGGCTTGTCGCATCCACCTAATTTCCTCTAACGAGCGCACACAAAGCAACAAGGAGAGGTGCGGGATTGGATGGCAATTCAATGCCTCATAATGCCAGATGAATTGCAGCGCCTGCTCCACAGGACCGCGTTTGCCCATGTCTGGGAAACAGTCTCCATGGATGCTAATTCAATTTTGCTGAAACATTGAAGGAAATTGTCAGCCAAATTGCTGCCACGCTGCCGCGCTGTACCCAGCCCATGCCCCAGTGTTGCTTCCTGCTGATTCAGCGGCACACGGTGTTTCTCGTCTGAGAATGACCAGGGGCTGTGTTCCACTTGGTATGGCTACTTGCCTCTTCACGCAATCTTCCCATCTTAGACCTCCAAACAGAGAAAAGATTTTTTGCTAATTTTTTCCTTGCCTCTTTTGACTCCTGAATCACCTCTTGTTACTTATTTATCATCAACACCAACAAAAATATGTGACAAGTTTAAAAGAAATATATTATTAATATTCAACCAATAAATCTTGAATGAGCACCAGCTATGTGCTAGGCACTGTCCTAAGCCCTGAAAATACAGCAGGGGATGAAGTGGGCAAAAATCCATGCCTTTAGGAGTTTACAATCCTGCCCCACATTCTGAAGAGGAAAGGTTATTGGGTCAATCTCAAGGTCTTCTTTGCTTTCTGGAATCCGGGTAACGGGTAGATGTGGAAACTCAGAGGACACAGAAAGATCCAGTTGATTCATAGGAAAAAGAGCTGCATTTGAGGAGAAGATGGTGAGGACACAATACAACAGGCCTGGCTAGATTTGGAGATTTTAGGGAGTTTACAAAACAGAGGAGAGGCATTTTGTGGAGTAGCTTGGGGGGTGATATGCAGTGGGAAGAAGGAAGAGAATTCCAAGTTTTGTTCTATCTTATGAATGGAATGCCTCTTGTGCTCTGTGATATTTTTCAAGAGACTTCAATAAACGCTGTTTTAACATTGCTCTTTTAAAAAAAGAATCAATCAATCAACAAATATTTATTGAGTGCCTACTATATTCCAAATACAAGACAGATGCAGTCTTTGCCTTACCTTCACATAGTTCGGAGGGAAAGACAGACCGAACATGTGATGGGTACGTATACAAGAGGGATGAAACTTCACCCAGGAAGACAGAGAAGGCTTCACTGACCCAATGAGATTTATGTTGAGCCCTGAAGGATGAGGGGTTTGTCAGGCAAAGAGAAGGGGGTGGGGTGCGTGGACAGTGTCAGACAGAGGTACTGGCTTTTGAGAAGGCTTCATGGAATAAAAAAAATGCATTTTACTTCGCTAAAGCTGCTACATCAAAGGAAATAATGCCAGGAACTCTTCTCAGTATCAAGTTTCCAGCAAGCCAATGAAATAGAATGTTCTCAGGTGATTTCCTATAGCATAGGCAGGAACCTCTCTCGCTCCCAACCTCTGCTGCTGACTCCCCTGCAGCCACCACTATTAAAAAGGCGAACTGGGATAGAGCTGGTGGTGGACGGGGCAGTGGACTAAAATTGCCTTTCAGACTGGTTGTTGGCTGTCAGAACTGGGTTTTCTTTGAAAAGGGTTCTGTTCTATGGTGGACTCAAGGCTTTGTATTTCTTAGACACCTACTATGTACCCAGCTCTGTGTCAAGTACTAGGAAACAACGGTGAACAGAAGACATGGTTCAGTCAAGTGAAAAGGCTTTCACGGTATCTTAACCTCCTAAGACTATGAAAGTGGTAGTTTAGTGTTTGCTTCTGGAGCCTGTTGGGGAGATCAAACAGACCTGAATTGGAATATTGGCTCTATCCGATAATAGCTGTGTGACTTTAAATGAGCTAATTCTCCTATATTTAAATTTTCTCATCTGTCAAAATGAGGATTATAACACCCACCTGAAGGACTGTAGTGAGGATTAGAGGTAACCTGTGTGTCACCACCCTGGTGAACACACAGGACTCCGTCAGGTTTGAGAAAGCAGCCTCATCCTTTTCTCCACTGTCTGTTGACAAGGCCATGGTGAGCTGAAGCTTTCTCTGCCCCTGGGTAAAATCTTGAGCAGCCTTCATCACTTTACTGGTTATTCCTGGGTAATAAAACTTCCTGTAGTCACTTTACTCACAGAATAGTTCCATCTCAGTAATTAAAGTGCCTGCTCTTAAGTAATGGTCAAAACTCTGGGTCTCATTAAAGTTAAAGCTTCTTTCAAACAAACTAACTGTGAAAAAAAAAAGGACATTTCTGAAATAACTGGAGAAATTTGAATAGTGGCTGAATAGTAGATGAAATTAAGGAATCCTTGTTAATTGTGCAATGGTAAATATGATTTGTGGATATTCGTGCTGATTTACAAAAGATGAAATAGTGTGGTGTCTGAGATTTGCTTTTCAATAACTAATGGTTTGGGGCATAAATGAAACAAGAATTTTTTATTTTATTATTTTCTATTATTATGACCCTTATTTTTTTAAAGTGCTTGAAAACTTTCACAATAAAAGTTTGAAAAAGATATTAAAACATCTCCCCTAGGCAACCACATATAATTGACAGGTTGTATAGCACACAAGGCTAGTTGGTTTTGTTCACATCATAGACATTGTAGATCTATGTATTTATTACAACAGTTCTTTGACCAATGGCAGTGGTGTGTTGCTCTAATAAAATTAGTATATTTTATTGTATTGATATACAAATTTCTATGGTAACCGCCTAATTATCTTCTCTTCCTTATATCCATGCCCTACGTAATCCCCTCCCCTTGGGGCTGGATCTAATGACTTGCTTCTAATGAATAGAATAAAGTAAAAGTGATAGAATGTCACTTCTAAAATTAGATTATAAAAGGCTATCTTTCATCCAACACCATCTTTCTATGGCTCTTCTCTTTTGTTCATTCTGATAAAAACAAGCTGCCATCTTGTGAGTTACTATATGGGGAGGTCCATGTGGCACGGAACTAGAAGCGTGACCTCTAGCCAACAGCCTGTGAGGGATTGAATCCTTTCAACAACCACTTGAATGAGCTTGGAAGTGGATCCTTCCCCAGTCAAACCTTCAGATGAGACCACAACCCTGCCAACAGCTTGACTGCAACCTGGTTAGAGACCTTGAGCCAGAGGACCCAAATAAGCTGTGCCTAGATTTCCTCACCCACAGAAACTGGGAGATAATAAATGTTGTTTTAAACCACCAAGTTCTGGGGAAATTTGTTACGCAGTAATAGATAACTAATACAGTATATCATAAAAAACTTCAAATGAATGGAAGTAGAGTTCTTGGAGGGGGTACCTTTTCTAGTTCAAACAAAGGTATAGCATTAGGGTGGGTTAGCAGTAGCCCTGTGTCTCCCCTCTCTCAGCTCAGGCACAGGGGAAGTGGGTGGTGGTTGGCTTTCCTAGGACCTCACTGTTTCTCTGATTGCTAGCCAAGGGCCTGAGGGAGTAGGGGGAGGAGATGGGAGGGCAGATAAGGGCTCTCTTGACTAGTACTGTCACAGTTTGGTGTTGGCGCTCTCTGTGTGGCAGGTATTTAAAGTTCCTCTGGGTTTGGCAGGTGGTCAAAGCTGACTCAGTTCTTTTAGGTGCATTGTGGGTTCTTTGAGGCTGCCCTGCACTGCATAGTCCTCTTATTCTTCAGTTGGGGAATGTGTTTGGGGGGGATTCTGCAGTCCCCACCCCGCCTTGTGACGTCTCCTTCCCAGATCCCATGCCAGGTGTCAGGTGTCAGCGCCTCCTCTTGCTCCTTTTGGGTGGGATGCCTTTGAGATACCTCCATCTCAGTTTCCACGTATCTGCTTGACTCACGGGAAACCCCTACGTCCTTGGAACCTGGAGGATGAACTTAGCATCTGCTTCTGCTCTTACCCACACTCCTTGTTCTGAGATCTTGATAGTCTCCAGCCACACTCTGGCTACTCTATACATTTTTCAGGTCTGAGCCAGACACCAGTCTCCCCAGACTCCAGGAAATGCACAGCAAACCAGAGATATTTCCTTGGAGTTCCTCTCCCAAGGCAGGGCTGTGGTTAGGACTAATTGTCTCTCTCATGCCTCAGGGGACCAAGACTCACTTCACCAGACTACTTGTTCCAAAATATCCTTTGCCCAGCTTCCAACTTGAACCTTTTTATACCCTGGAGGTGGATGTTGGACCAAGGGTCAGAAAGCGATTTTTGCCCAGACCCTTTGCAAGGCCAACAGCTTGCTTTGAAATGTCAGATATTTGAACATCTCATTTTACTTTTGGCCTGTGGAACCTCAGCTGACCCAAAGCATCCCATTTTAACATCCTGTTATATACATAAAACAGGCACATGGTTGCTGTTTAATCCACGATGTTCGTTACTGTTACATTGTTGTGGGAGATCGACGGCACTGATGGATCCAATCAGTGGTGTCTCTGTGGCCACATTCTTTGCCAGGTGACTTTGTAGCACCTTCCCTCAAGTTTGAAGTCTATTGTGATTGCTTTGACCTACAGATTGTGGCAGGAGTAACATTATACCTTTTTCTGAGCCTGAGAACAAGAGATCCTGCATGATTTTGGCCTTTCTCTTGGAACTCTCCTGCTGCCCTGTGAACAAACCTGTGGGTAGTACGAAAGACCATGTGTGTAAGAGCTGAGTCAACCCAGCTGTCCTGTATAAGTGAGAAAGCCCAACCAAAATCAGCAGAGCTGACCAGAGAGACTTGCGTGAACTCCACCAAGCTCAGCACAGATGATCAGGGCTGCCCGGCTGACCCATTGACTTGCCAGTGGCAATGGTTTGTTACCATATGCCAGGTGGTTGTTTGTTATGCAGCATTATGATGGCAGTAGGTAGCCGATACATTGTTACCTATTGGGATAGCTAATGGAGAAGTTTTTGAACAGAGGACCCTCTCAAATATCAGATGACAAAGCTGACTGCTAGCTTGGCCTTGTAACCCGTATACATCCTTCCCAGAGGAACACTGTTTTCCTTTTTCTTATGCACTCTCAGCTTCGGCCTGGATAGATTCCTCCTGGGCTTGTCAAAACTTTCCAGAATGCAGTACAGCAAACAGGGCTTCCTTTGGCAGCTTGTTAGGATAATTGAAATGTGGGTGGAAGCTCATTAAGCTCCCCTTTGTCAACATTCTTCCTTCCAGGCCTGGAGAAGCTGTGAGTTCTGTCACATTCCATTAGCACCATGTCTGGGTGGTTTCCACACCTTTCCAGGCAAATCAAACACACGGGGTCCACATTCAAGGGAGGAAGAAATTTATTCCCACTGATGGGGGTGTGTTTATGGAAATGTAAAGACACGTATACATCTGGCTGGGGTGGATGAAGAGAAAGAGAATGAGAAGATCTAAAAAAATGCTTTTGAACTATAAGGAATCGTGCAGTTTTCTATTGCACATATTAAAAATCTAGCATTCGAAGTTGGCTCTGGACATCTCAAATCCCTTTCTATTCCTATGTCTTGCGGGCCCCCTACAAAATGCTATCTTTATGGAAAGGATTTTGTAGTCAAAAAGACTTTCGTTCAAACCCTGCCTGGGCCACAAAAATAATAGTAATAATGATGTTACTTTTATCAAGCAGATTTTATTTGCCAGGCTCTCTGCTGAGAGTTTTATGGAAATAATCTCATTTAATCCTAGACAGGAAGCTCCCTAAGATCAGAGATGATGCCTATTTTGGTTTGCAGTATAGATAAAGCACAGAGCACAATTCTTGGCATTAGACGTTCAATAAATGTTTAGGGAACAAATGAATGAATGACTACCCTGTGAGGCGTAGGTAATTATTCTCATCTTCAAGAAAAACAAAGGGAACTTCTGTAACTGACCCAAGTTCCCACAGCTAGTGAGCGGTGGGGGGAGCTGTAAGTCAGGAGTGTTGTTTTCAAGTGACATTATTTCATTTAGTCCTCGGAGTGTCTCCAAGATTCCTGGAAAATGGGGATCCTAATAGTACCTACCTCACCGGGCTGTTGTGACAATCACATAAAGCAGGGAAGGGAAGCATATAAAGGGTTTTATGGAACAGAATAACAGCACACAGGTTAGTTTTTGTTTGTCTATTTTATTTGTGTTCATGTCTTTGTTTTCTAATAAGGTGTGTGGGGAGCCGGGCATGGGTGCAGGAAGAGCCGTAGAAAAAGACCAGAAGTTCTCATGGCACATGAAACTAGAGCAACACGGGTTCAAATCTTGATGCCACCACAGAATTGTTGTATCACTTGTTTAAAGCCATGGACAGTTAAGGTTGTCATGTCCGTTGTGTAGTGCTCCAGAAGCACTGGGCTACGACTGCCAGGGAAGAACGCGTGAGCACAGGAAATAAACCAACTCATCATTAGTTGCTTTATATCAACGAACACCATATGCTTGTGCAAATCAATCAACAACAATTAGTTAAAAAAATTTAACAAGACAAAACCTACTTCATAGGATTGTTTTCAAGATACCATTAAGATAATGCTCAATGATGCCTAGCACTTGGTAAGTGTGTAATAATATTAGCTAATAATAAGTAAAGCGTACTGAGCGCATACGGTGTGCCAGGGCTTTACACACGTTATCTCATTGAATGTTCTCGTCAACCCTATGAGGTACATACTGTTAGTTGGCCCATTTTACAGTTGAGGAAACTGAGACACAGAGGTTAAGCAACTTGTCTAAAGTCAAACATCCAGTAGAAAGGCTGGTTTCTCTTTAGATTGAATGCACTCTGGAGGAGGCGGGGGAAGAAAGAATATAGGGCCACTTCGGTTGAACCGAAACCAAACCCCTGTTCTGTTGGTCGTAACTGGCTGGAAATTCCTTATTAAGAAGGATTTCGGCGAGAATTGATGTGTTCGGTTAGCAATGTTTGCTATGGGCGAGGGAAGGATGAGAGAGGCACATGTGACTGGAATTACTGACCCTGCCCTGTTTAAATGCTTTGAAGTATTCCTCCAGGAGGGCAATCACACTCCCCTTTGTCAACGTTTTTGGGGAGCACCTTATGGGTGTCTATATAGCATGCACAATTACATATTTGAACACAGAAGTGTTGCTGTGTCATTTGTCATTGAACCCCCAGCATGTGACCAGACCTTTCTCTAGATCCTTTATTCTCATATTAGGTAGGAATTTTGCTTCCCATTATCCAGAAGAGGAAATAAAGACTCAGAGAGGTGAATTAACTTGCTCAAAGCTGCACAGCAACCAGTACGGTGTCTGACATCTATTATAATAGGCAACTGATAAGTTACATGTTAATTGATCAGCTAATAAGTGACAAAGCTGTGTTGCAAGTGTAGGTTTTAGGCTTCAAGATGAATGCTTATTCTATAGCACAGTAGCTGCCACTGCAGAGGGCCTAGTGCTGTGCTAGGTGCCATGGAAAATACAGAAATAAGTAGCAATCTCGATGCTAAAGGAATCTACAGTCTTATTCTCCTCTCCTTCCTCCCTGCCAACTCTCAGAGAAGATTCCAAATCTTCTGGAAAGAGAAAGAAAGGGTCACTGCATTTTATTTGGCTACAAAGCACTAAATGGTAAATTGCCTTTATGTTTTAAATTGCTGGCACCATCAGATTCATTATGAATACAAGTGCATTTGGGGGGGGTAATAGCCATTTTTATGTTGCTGATGTAGAAAAAGGAAATCTGGCTCCGACAGCAGGCTGATGATGGCTTTAGTAGCAGTCCTGAGGCTCACGGGGTCTAGAGAAAGCCACTGAGTCTCTCTGGACCTGTTTTCTCCTTAAGAAATTGTGTTCAATCTGTGTCTTGGTAACCACAGCAGGGGAGAGTTAAGAAAACCTAATAAGGGGTCTCATGGCATACTTAAAGTTCTGTGCAAAAATGAAATAATGAGAATACTGCATGAGAAATTCCCTTTGTGTTAGCAATGAGCCCCTTCTATTTGTTCAGCTGTCAAAGCTCTCTCAAATCCAGCGTCTTGTGTGATCATCACAGTAAACCTAGAAGTTGCTGAGATGGTGGAAGTGGAGTCTCAGGAAATGAACCAACTTGCCTAAAATCACAGAGACTAAAGAGGGGCAGAACCAGGCTCCCAACACAGATGTGGCTGGATTCCAGTTGCATCATTGCATTATTGTGCTGAGAAGGAGAGAGAAGGTTATGAGCCCCTCCTAACAAAGAAAATGTTTGTCGAATGAAGGCAAGTGACTGGGTAAGATGGTGAATGAATACATTCCCATGATCCTTTTCAGGGGCACTTTTGCTGAGAGTGTCAAAAGCCTTAAAAATGTAAATTCTTGCTGATTCCATTCATTACCCTTCTTAAGAATTTATGCCAAGGAAATAATCAGGTAATATATGAAGATGTAGTATCCAGACATTTGTATTATTATTTATGAGAGCCAAAAAATTGTCCATAGTCTAAATATCTAGCAGTAGGACATTGGTTTAAGTGAACGGATAAATAAATAAATTATGACATTCCTGTATTCTGGGCTTTAAAACAGTATCTTTCATGGATACAAAGAATAATGTACACAGTGGCTTGGCAGCAGGGGTGTTTATTGCAGCCTCCTCTAAAAAGCAATAAGAAAGTAAACTTAAATATCCAGCAACAAAGGTTTGGGTTTGTAAATGCACTGGAATACTGTATAGTTTCTTAAAGTAACAATGTAGATGAATATTTATGGATACAGAAAAGGATTCACAGTATAAGTTAAGTGGGTAAAGCAAGGATTGTGTGCAGCACAATCTCTCTCACTCTATGTATCTGTAAGGATATATTGGGAAATGTTAACAGAGATTATCTTTGGATGATGGGGTATATTTTTAAACAATAATAATTAGAATAATTATTATTATAGGTGTTACCATTCATTGTGTTCTTATTGCAAGCCGTGTGTCTGTGCTAGCCTCACAACACCTGCACCCATTCTGAACACAGCACAGCCCCACGAGGCAGGTATTACTGCCTGAGTGGATGAGGACCCCAGACTGCTTCCCTGGGGCTTCCCAGGGAAGAATAATGAAGAATGGACAGGAAGATGCTTAACTTTGATAAACACCTGCTTTGTGCAAGGCACTTACTTAATGGACAACATCACACTGAATCTTGCACTAATTATTACCTCCCACTCACACATGTGAAAATCGGGGCTCAGAGAGGTTGAATAACTTGCTCAAGGCCACCCAACTTATAAGTGGAACTGTTCATCATCTAGTCCAGCCTCATCTTACAGTCAATTTGGAGGCAGAGTCCTGCCCGGGACCTTCTTATTCTCGCTCTAAGCTGAGCTTTTAAGAAGCTCTGGGGTAGTGGTGAGTTTGAGCTCCCCAACCCTGTCTCTTACTCTGGTAATGAATACTTGGAAGTAATACCAATGTTGCACAGCTATGAAACAGACTCCAAACCTGTTTCATTGGCTAACCTTAGAAAAGCGGCTTCTTCTCTTAGAGCCTCAGTTTCCTTACCTGCAAAGTGGAGTTAATAACGCCCACCTTTATGGGGTTTTCGTGAGGTTAGTAATAACATTTGCAAAACACCTGGCACAGAGTAGGCACTCATAATTTAGGTTTTCTTGTTTCGTTTGGGTTTTTTTGTTTGTTATGTTTGGGTTTTTTTATTCCTTCTAAACTATAGGGTGATAACACACAGGGAAAATATACTCAGCAAAGCGAGTGACACAGGCTAGACAGATAAGCATGTATTTTTATTTTGGAACCCCAAGGAAAAGCATTTCAGGTTTCTTTGTCAAATTAAAATCAGTTCCACCTTAAAATTCCCCTCTGCAAACATTTGGAGAGATGGTATTTAATTGATCATAACATCCTCAGACTCTCAGTCAGCCTCTTTCCTCCTCTTGCTCATCACTGCTGATTACTCAAGGTATTTTTAAGTAAACAGAAAATGGCTCCTGCATAATGAGACGTATCCACCCTCACACTCCCTCCTTTTCCTCTGCTTTTAGCCTCCCGGAGCTGCCCAGCCACCTCCGGGGCTAATCTGTTGAAGGTCTATGCATCTGCTGAGCTCTGAAGATCCCACAAGGGCTAGACTGGGGCCACAGACACTGACTGCAGGGGCTGTCATCTGGGGCTGTGCAGGCTGCTAAGAAGGAGACAAAGTTCTGCAGCTTCTGTTTCCCTCCTTGCTTCCCTCCAGTGTACCCCCCTTGCTCCCAGTGCACCATGCCACCTGTTTCACCCATCAGGAGAGACTCTCTTTCCAAAGTTAATAGCCCTCTATCCCGTCCCTGACTTTCTGTTAAATAACTACAGATGAGAAAGGGTTAATCCTAACATAACTGATTCTCTGTCTATGGATTACATCTAGGTCATGTCCGTGGGAGCTTCCTGGGCACACACAGGGTTGGAATTCTGTGTTTCCATCTTGGTCTCTCTGCACCCCCACCCCCACCCTGATAGACCACATCACAGACCTCAGTGTCATCACTGAGAGCCGGCAGTGTGTCTGTCGTCTTCTCCATCCCCCATGCTTGGCACAGTTCTGGAAATTAGTAGGTGCTCTGTATGGGGACTTCATGTCAAGAGGGCGTGGCAGCAATGAGAAACAAATCCACGGAGGTAAATAAGGTTGGGTTGTTGAAAAGTCTGGGCTTTGTCTTAAAGGCACTGAGAAGTTTTAAGGGGGAGGGTTGAAATAATCAGATTTGTGTTTTAGGAAGGAAGATCACTCGGTCTGCCAAGTGGAGAGGGTACAAACGGGGACAGGAAAACTATTAGGAGCCTGTTAGAATAATTCCAGAGACCTGTGGCCTGGACCAGGGTGGTGGGAGATTTCCGTAACCTCCTCCAGGCTTTTGTAGCCTCCTGTGCTTAGCCTGGGAAGATACTGTTGGGAGATGGATGTCATTGGAATCTGACCCGCGTTCCCTAAGCTTATCCCTTCAGTTGTCTGAAGACAGTTCTTGTACGCTCTGATGGCTTCCTGTGTCTCTCAGCCTGGGGGTGTCCTCTGGCCATGGCAGTGAGCTTGGTACTCCTCAGAGCAGGTAGGAGGCACCAGAGGGGTGACATCTCAGGAGTGTCCCTTAACCAATGAGGAAGAGAAATAGTTGGACAAATACCCCAGCTTCCTTGACCCCCCCCGCCCCCCTCCCCGGACAGGATGATTTTGAAGCATGTTTGACACTGTCTCCTAGAGGTCTCCAGCAGGACTGACCTACAGCAGCCCATAGTAGTAACCAGCTCATGTTCCCTTCCCTGTCTCATTTCCCCACTCCCTCGCTGTGCTCGTTGGGGTCACTCCCGGATAAACTTCTTTCGCCCAAATCCCCTTCTCAGAGTTTTCCTTGAGAGGAACCCAAACTAAAGCAATAGCATTTTACTCTAATGTCCTATTACATGAATGGATAAATATGCATACATAGTCATTCATTCATTCATGGATGCTATACGTTACCTGAATTTTTAACATCAATGATTCCTTTAAGAAGGACAAATTGCCTTCTGGGGCACATCATTTAGTCATTGACACTATTGTCGTGCAAAGACCCCAGATGTTGTAAGGAGATATGGAAATGCCCCTGGTTTTAAATTTCCAATGTCAAGGTGCAAGAAGCTCTGAGAGAATGGAATACCCACTCCCGCAGGTGTCATCTATCAGCTCCGCTCAGAGGTGTTGAGGCAGGACCCAGCGATGGGCAAGTGTAAGGTCCCTTTGAAGGTATCATCCTTAAGCTTCCTTTGCCTGGGAGAGTGCAGGTGAATTGTCTAAAAGGTGTGAACTTTATGGCTGGTGGGGACTTGATATTGTTTCTTTTTTTTTCTTAGAAAATATCCTTGTCTTAAAAAAATGCGACCTTCAATTACCCCAACTTTAGTGGCAAAGGAATGCTCTATATTTAAAGTTTTCTGTGGTGCTCGCTTCGACAGCAGATACACTAAAATTGGAACGATACAGAGAAGGTTAGCATGGTCCCTGCACAAGGATGACACGCAAATTTGTGAAGCGTTTCATAAAAAAAAATTTAATTAAAAAATATAATAAATAAAGTTTGCCGTGAAAATTTACAGGGCTGGGATAGGAACATGTCAGCCATAAGAAACCCCATAGTTCTTGACCAGGAGTGATATTGACAATGTCTGGAGACATTTCTGGTGGTCACCACTGGGGGGGTGGAGTGTTACCAGCATCCAGTGAGTAGAGGCCAGGGAGGCTGCTCCACATCCTGCACGGCACAGGACACCCCCACCGCAAAGGATTATCTAGCTTCAAACGGCAATAGAAGCAAGGTTGAGAAACCTTGCTTTAGAGGAATCACTGCATCCTAGCTTCTATTTTTCCCTCTAGGCTTGGGGAGGGAAGGACGCCAATGATGGGGCATATCTGGGGATTTCAGCATGGGGCAGTAGAGTATGGTGTAAATCCCTCCTGTCTGCCTTTGCTTGGGGGTATGGTGGCAGTGGTGGTGGGGAACACAGGGCCTTGGGCATTGCTAAGGGCCTTATTTCAAGTTGCTCTCAACAGTGGGGAGGTTTAAAAGCAACCAAAGCCTATTAAAAAAGGAAATGTGGTATCATTACCATAAATAAAAAACCAGAGTCACTTGCCTTAATTGGAAGGTAATCACAAAATAAATCCAATGAAAGTAATAAAATGTTATTGAATACTGGGCGGCTGAGCAGGCTGAACATCAGGAAGCCTTAGGAGAGCCCCATTACCTCTCTGGGCTTCAGTTTGCTCAGCTATCAAATAAGATTTGGCTAAAATAGTGTTTCGCAAAGAGTGGTAAGAGTAGCACTTTTTGTGCAAAGGAGATAATTTGTGGTTGTAAGAAGAGACAGCATTAAATAACAATGAAATACTTGGTGATAAATTGATGCTTTTTTTTTTTTCAATTTTCTTTTAATCCATCTAACCATAACAAAGAGAAAGTCTCAGTTTCAGTGCCAAAGTATCTTTAACACCTTTTGAATACTTGCTAATTTCCCTTTTCACAGAACACAGAGCAGTCCACAGGGTCAGGACCTTTGCCAGGTCACAATTCTCAGAATTTAGTAACATTCCATAATTTCATTGAATTTATTTTATGATTGCCTTCTATTCATGTAAATGGTACCGGTTTTCCATTCATAGTGGTATTATAGAAATTTCCTCTTGATTTAAGTTCTGTAAGTGAATCAATTTAATAATATTAACTAAAAATGAATAAGTGGTATGTAAAAATGGCAAAGATTATAACATTGACAGGTATTATAATACAAAGTCAGGCTGTCCTTCTAGGGATAGCCTTAAAATCTGTCTGTTTATTTGCAAAGTTAATAATTAGCAAACAAATTGCAAACATCTGTGCTTCAATGTTAACTTAAAATTACGAAGGATTCCCTTAAAGTGAGCCAGATGACATGTCTAAGTTCTTCCAGCTATATCAACCACTCATCCCTCATTCGACTCATTTTTTTTTTTTTTTTAATTTCAGCAAATTATGGGTGTACATAAGTTTAGGTTACGTGTGTTGCCCTTGGTTCCCCCCGCCACTGAAGTCCGTGTTTCAAATATGTCCATCCTTCGGGTAGTGCGCATTGCACTCCTGTGTATACAAATACCTCTCCCCTCCTCCCTCTTCCCCCCTCCTCCCACCGCCCTCCCCCTTCCCTAGCATCCACTAGATGTTGTTCTGATATGTGCATTTATGTGTTGATTAGTTAATACCAATTTGATGGTGAGTACAAATGGGTCCCGTTCTGCTGCTCTTGTGGTGCTCCACTTTGGATAATGGGCTTAAGTTTAATCCAGGAAAGTGTAAGAGGTGCTAGATCACTGTCATTTCTTATGATTGAGTAATATTCCATTGCGACTCATTTTATAATTTCTTTTTGTGAGAAACACTCTTCCTAGACCTAACATAGTACTTGAACAAGATAGGCACTTAATAGGTGCTTGTTGAAGAAATATAGGCAGCCAAGCAATGAAAAAGAAAAGCTTTCAGTTGCTATTGACAGAAAATCCAACTCAAACTAGCTTAACAATGACAAAAAAACAGTATTTAGAGATTAGGTGGGTTGTGGCATCTTATGGTCCAGAGGTTCATGATGTGGTCTGGGCTATGATTTCATTTTTCTACATTTTTCTAAGATCTGCTATCCTTTGTGTCCTTGTCTTCCGTGGGGGGATTGGCCTCATGGTAGCAAAATTAGCTGCTGCAGGACCAGATCTCATTTTTACCCACCACAAATCCCAGGGAAGAGAGTATCTTTTCCCCAGTGTTCCAAGGAAATGCTTTGAGATTCACTCCTATTGGACCATTTTGGGTTACCTGCCAACCTGGAACCAATCACTGAGGCCAGAGGGATGGAATCCACTGATTGGTTTCTCGTAGGCCACATGTCCTATGCCTGCAGCCAGGGATGGTGCCGTCTTTTCCAGAGCAACATGAGTCCTCAGATGAGGTTTGAGGGCTGTTACGCAGGAGTGAAGTGAGGGAGAGAATAGCTACTGGAAAGCACAGACACATGATGGATGCCCACTCCACCCATGAGTGACAGGCAACATTGGTAGAGTCTGTGCTGATTCACGAACTGTTTGTTATTTGTCACAACAAGATAAGAACAGAAATTGAGGGTATTTAGAAACGTTTAGGGAAGTTTAACATTTGTGTAACATCCAAGTGTGTGATGAGTGAACTCATCTTGTTGAATAGGGTATAGACCACAAGCACTGGTTTAGGAAGGATTTGAGAAAAGAATTAGTCTTTCTTGATAGATAATTTGAGAAGTATAGCTTTAAACGCTGTCCCTTGCAGGTTGTCTGCTGTTAGAAGATTGGTTTCATATTCAGCTGGAATAGGGATAAAGTGTGTCTGATTGAAAGGAGTGCTGGGAATAGTAAAAAATAGCTACATTGGTTTACAAATTGAAATCATCATAGCCCACCTATCCAGTCTCTCTGTACAGTGTAATAATTAAAAGTGAAGTCTTTGGAAGAAGACTCAGGAGCAAATCTCACTTCCAACATTTGCTAGCTATACCATCTTGGGTAAAGTACTAGGAATATTTGAGCCTCAGTTTCCTCCTCTGTAAAGTGGACTAGCACTCAGGTTGCTGTAAGGGCTAAGTGCCTGATTAATGGAGCTCTTCCACCTCCTTGAGCTGTAGGCAGAGGTAAGAGAGAAGGTATCACTCTTGTTTTATGATTAAGAAATGGAGGTACCGAGGGGCTGAGTTTCTTCCTAAGAATTTATTCTCCATTCAGTTTTATCTTAGAGTTTTGTGATTGGGATATAGATAGAAAGTATGAACTAAAATTTTTTAGATTTATGCCCAAGACTGGGTGCGCTGGGACATTTGGGTGTGAATTGGCCTGATGTCAAGATGCTATGAGTGTCCTGATTCATCTGGAGCTGTTTCCAAACACCAATAGACAGCTTTTATGGATCACAAGATACCAAGAACCTACAAGAAGAAGAAAACATCAAGTAATTGAGAATGATTCGGTGTAAAGTTTACATTTGCAGGCTTCTTGTCTCTTTTGATAATGTCTTCACCACTTACTATGGGATGTGGGTTGTTCCAGCGGCAAAAGAGGTAAAGGGGATTGTGAAGGTGCCATTGTAGATTAAGCTTGGCAAAACTTGGTTTAAGTTTCCTCCTGGGAGTTTAGCTTTAAACGCCTCATTGCCTGATAACCATGAGGCATGATACCAGAGGCTTTTCTGAGGACAATGCAGTTTCCTAAGGTTCTGCTAGCAGGATTGCCCTTTGTCCTCATTCCTCAAGGCGAGCTCTGGTGAGGATAGGTCCTTTTTCTGCTAAAACTAATTATTATTTCTTTGGGACTAATATTCCAAAGAATGTTCAATGAATTGGGCCTAAAATCATCGGAGGGAGCATTAAAGAGGAAGACTAAGAGCTACCCGTGGAATCAGGGGCAACCGGAGACTGACAGTCACCACAATCTTGAGTTCCCACCAGCAATACCCCTCCCATGTGCAAAGGCAAGGGGTCAAAAAGGGCTTCATATTTTCAGATGAAGTGATCTGATGTCAGGGATGTACTTTAAAGTACTCCAGAGAGCAGTGTACAGGTGACACGAGCCTAGCCAAACGTGATGAGTATATGGGATTCATTTTACTCTTCTGCGTTTGAAATTTTCACGATAAAAAGTTAGAAAAGAGGCTACAAAGTTTCAATTTTTTCACTAATACATATAATACAGCATGAATATGAGTCATTTAATAAATAAGTGTTGAGAAACAACTATGCCACTGACCTTTGAGTGATCTTCCCCCAAAGAAGATGGGACAGATTCCTTTCGTTGGTTGAAAGGTCCAGCCAAGGCCATTTGTTGAAAAATCCTGTTCATAAAAAAAATGCCAATTAACTTTCTAGTTTTTTAACTTATAAATATGTCTGGACATATTATGATCGGCCAACATTCAAGTAAAACCTCTAACATGAAAATACAGATACCAAAGTTAACAAAAAAAAATAAGAAACTTGGAGAAAACAGAGGTGATATATGAACAGAAAATAAAGTAAAACAGAAACAAAAGAAATACTTAATATTCTTATGGAGTTAAGAGAAATTATTACATCCATGAAATAAGAAAAGGATACTACCAAAAGGGACAATACATGAGTTAAGAACGAGTTCTTGAAACAATCTAAAAGAACATGAGTGTTTTATGATAAATAATTCAGGTTACATATTTGTTCTATGCAATTTTAAATATGTATTTTATGTTTTATAACTTACAGAGTTTAAAAATAGAATAAAATGAATTATACTGCTAAAAAAATCAATAGAAAAGTTAAAGTTGAAGAAATTTCCCATGAAGTGAAAAAAAGAAAATGGAAGGGAAGAAGTAAAAAATTTAGAAACTTAGTCTAAGAGGTTCAAAATAGAAATAAAAGGAGTCCTAGAATGAGAAACAAAAAAAGAAAGCGTGTCCATCTTGTACCTCTGACTCGGGCGGGGCAAAGGCAATATATGTAACCTAAACACTTGTACTCTCATAATATTCTGAAATAATATATATATATTTAAAAAAATGAAATTTAATATGCATAGTTAAAATAAGACTCTAAAATAAAAAAAAGAAAGTGAAGTGAATTAGATGATCAAATAAAAGTACAAGAAAATGTCCAAGAACTACAGGCTATGAGATTTCAGATCACAAGGGTCTATTGAGTAATATGCATCATGAAGGGGAAGAGATATTCACGCGAAGGCACACCCTGGTAATATTTTAAAATGGAGGGGATAAAAGAAGATTATAAAAGCGACCAGAAAAAAAATTATAGATTTTAGGAGGAACTAGTGATAGGCACATAGTAAATAAAAACTAGAGGCAATTATTATCTCCAGGAAAAACAAACACTTGAACAGGAAAGATGTAATCACAGTACGATAGTTAAGCATTAACATTATTTATATGATTCTAATAATGTTAACACCAAATACTGGCTTAAACAAAAATTGAGATATTATGTGAAAGAATGGGGGGAGGGGAGAGAGAGAGTTAGATGATCTGTCTGGGAGGGTCATGGTATAAGAGAATTAAATTCTTTCCTTCGGTAGTAGAAATATAATAGATAAGGCTTATAATTGATAACTCAGCAAATAGTAGTATTAGTATGTTACTTAAAATATGGAGAGGAATATCAGAAAAGACAGCCTGAAGTATTGAATGTGGTCGCCCCTGTGGAGCAAGACTGGGGGTGGCGTCGCATGGGGAAGTACTGGCTTTTAACTAATATTTATCTCCCAGTATCCACTGGGAGATGGAAATTATGGAATTTATTAATCTTCTTATTAACAGGCTTGATATTTTGCCACCTTGGCCAAATCTGGGACCCTGCCATCGTTGCGTGTCCTCCTTCTGTTATACTTCTTTTCCATTCTGTAAAGATACCTGCAGTGTGAAAAGGAGGAATTGAAATTCCAGTCGTGTTTCTCCTCGGCTCGGTCTGATTTTCAGAAATTGCAGTAAATCAGTGGCACTGAAAATTGGCCTTTTTTTTTTTTTCTGGGGGTGTTGGTTTGGCTTGATGAGAAAGCAAAAACAAATGGAGTTTATAAATGTAACTAATCAGGAAGTTAAAGAGAGGTTAAACCTAATGGATTAATCAAGTTCCTCTGGGAAGTGGGAAGAAAAGGTGGGAGGGAGGGAAGGAAAAAAGTGATGGGGCAGGATTTTGCCCAGGCTGATTCAATAAGCCCATCACTGGAGTCAGCTCTGAGTGTCTGGGGCTTTCTCCTTCCCACCTCCCCATCTATTCTTTCTTGCAAGGGCAGGGAGAGCCCCCCAAAAGCAGCAGCCTCATGTGCTGAGAAGAGAGAAGGTACCAGCTGCTAGAAGACCTTGGCTCTGATTTCTGATTCTGCCTCTTACTTGTTGTATGACCTTAGAGATGTTCCTTTACTCTTTGAGCTGATGTCATGCTCATCTGTAACATTGGGGTGAGTATTCCAATTTTCTGACATTGTAAGTCTTGTAGAGGCCAACAGAGGTAATATTGCAGAACGTGGAACCGGAGGTGGAGATAGAGAGGGGAGGTTGGCCAGCTCCCGCAAAGGCCTTGAAGTGAGAGGGGTGAGGGTGAGCACGATTTCAGATGAAGCCGGTGGTTAGAGGCCAGAATAAGAAAATCGGCAGAGTTCACATTAAGGATTTTCATCTTTATCTTGAGAGCTGTGAGAAGACTTTGAAATATTTTAAGGATGACAAGGAGGTTTGAAATCACCAAGTTTGTGTTTGGAGATCATTCTTGTGAAAGAAAATTTCCAGAGTTCCACATGCCCTTTATTTCATGGTGACACTCAAATCCTTAGCTCTGGCTTGAGTCTTTTTCCTAAGTTTCATACACATGTATTCGAGTGTCTGTTGGACGACTCTCATGCTTGTTCCCCAAGCACTCAAAGCTAGTGTGTTCCAAACTGGACTCTTTATCTTCCTCCCCAAATCTGACTCTCTTCTACTGTTGTATCTACCCCATGTTCTTTTGTAAATGAAAACAGAGGCAGAAACTGAGAGTTACCTCTTCTTTCTTTCTTGGTAATAGAATCTTGGACAATATGCCTAGTAAAACACTATGTAACTACATTTTCAGCCTCTTCCACAGCTAGGAGTAACTGAGTTCTAGCTGATGCAATATAAGCAGAAGTTTCCTTTCAGAAAAGCTCTTTAAAGGGGCTCCATTTTTCATTTCTACTTGTTTTCCTTCTTATACCCCAAAATACAGGTGTGATGGCTGGAACTCCTGCAGCCATTTTGGACCGTGAGGCTAGAACTAATGTGGCAGGGTGGTGGAACAGATAGAAAAAATCAAATTCTTTAGCCCATTCTACTAAGTATCACAAGAATGGAAAAACAAACACCACATGTACTCACCATCAAATTGGTATTAATTGATGAACATTTATGTGCACGTATGGTAGTAACATTCACTGGGTGTCGAGTAGGTGGGAAGGGGGAGGAGGGGACGGGTATATTCACATCTAATGGGGCTGTGCACACTATCTGGGGGATGGACACGCTTGTAGCTCTGACTTGGGAAGAGCAAAGGCAATATGTGTAACCTAAACGTTTGTACCCCTGTAATATTCTGAAATCAAAAATATATATATTAAAAAAAAGTTCTTTAAATATTGAAGAGCTATCAAATAGGCTTTGACTGTCTACCTCCAGATGTCTTTCACCTGATTAAAAATAAAAAGATTGTTATCACTGTTTAATTCAACTGTAATTGGTTTTCCTGTTCCTTAAAGCCAAAACAAATCCTAAGTGATAGCCAGAATCCTGGGAATCCTTCCCTAAATCTAGTCTTATACCAAGTACCCTGTTCTGGCTATCTGTCCAGCCCATCCCCTTCTCTTATCCTTATCTGAGCTACATCATCTTCCATCAGGATGACTGTAACAACCTTCTCACTGCCCTACTGCTTTCAGCCTCCCCGCACCAACACTCATGGTCAAAGAAGGTCTATCTTTTAGTTAAATAAACTTCCTAAAACTCAGCTATGACTGTGTTACCAGAGAATCATGGAATTATGGGAACTGAAAATATAGAGCTTAAAGGGCCCTTAGAGGTCATTTAATTCTGGATGTCTTACTGTTGGTTTGGCTTGATGAAAAAGGAAAAGCAAATGGAATCTTCCATGGGCCTCTTGCGATTGCATGTAAATGATCCCATATATAAAATGTAGAAGGGCACTTCTCTGGAGCAGATCTAGAGTTTTCAGCAGATTCTCACAGGCATTCACCAAAAGTTAAGAATCTATCTTCCTCGTTTTATAGATGGGGAAACTGAGGCCCACAGAGGTTAAGTGACATGTCTAAGGTCACATACAGATGTTCAGTAGCAGAGCTGGAACACAGACTAGAGCTCTCTTCTCCAGACAAGTGCTGCCAACTGACAGTCCACGCAGATGCTGACGGCCTCATCTTGCTGTCCTGAAGGACTGAAGGTCCAATTTCACTCAGACTGCTCCAATTGGACTCACAGTGATGAGGGCTGAAATGTAATTAGTACTAGTGAATAACAGAGTTATTAATTATATACATTTCTGTTTACAGGAGAATAATACTGTTAGCCCCATTAAGCACCATTATCAATGCACGATCTAATAATTTTAACATAATGAAACTAATACATTTCAGAGGAATGGAAGGAAATATTCCACATCTGCTGCAAATTGGATTATTCTGGGCTAGGAAGTCCTTGAGGCAGAAAAAAATAATTGTTCTGATAATCATCACATCTAATTGGTATAGTGCTTTACAGTTTACGTATCATTTTCATATACCTTATTATCTTGTTTCATTCTTCCAGAAGTTTGGAGAAGGAGTGGCGCGGGGAAAACAGAGTATATTAGGAGTGTTTTGCTTGCAAGCAACAGAAAATCTAACCTAAACTAGCTTAAGGAGTAAAGAAATGGGGAGGGGGAAATGGGAAGATTGTTGGCTCATATGACTGAATTGCCCTGGGATATTCGGATTCAGGAATGGTTTGATGCAGAGATTCATGCTATTGTTAAGGGTCTGCTAGAATCATCTAGAAAGATGATTCTTTCGACTACCTTGTTGGCTTCCTCACCAGGTTGACTCTTCCATAGTACAATATTTCTGGCTTCCTAGTCTCGTATTCTCATGTCAAACTCCCCAAAAGGAGACAGATGTGTTCTTCTGGCAAGTCTCGTGGGAGGCAGAGCACACGTCTTGTCCTAGAAACCTCAGAAAACTTCTCATGTCACATTAGTGAGAACTGGGTCAGGTGCCCGTGCCTTAACCAGATCACAGTGGACAAGGGATAGGATACACTCATTGGTTTAAGCCAATTGGGGCCCGCCCTAGAGCTGATGGTAGGATCAATGCCCCTGAAAATAACAGAGCTGACTATGGAGTGGGTGGAGTTATCTGTGGGAAAACGTGAATGCCTGTTAGGAAGCGGGAAGGATCTGGAGGAGCAACCCAACTACCATCCACTACATGGCTGTTCAGAGAGGTTGAGAGGCATGTCCACAGTCACACAGACTGTGGCTGGTGGAACCAAGATATAAACTTAGGGTTTTTTTCCTCACATCTTATACCATAAACACGAGGCATCTTTAGAAACCTGAAGCATTTTCCCATCACCCTGCATATGTATCTACCATCTCTGTTCTTAGAAAAACACTGCAAAACCCTGAGATCATTCTAAGCCAAAACCTTCCCGTCCATTGCCATTGAAGACATAGAGCCCAAACTCCACATCGTAAAGGAACTGAGACCACTTGGCATTGTCCTTAGTGCATAGGAGTTCCCTCCAATGTTGTCATGGGAAGTAGTTGTTGGATGGAAGCAAGTCTCAATTATTTTTCTCACAACCTCACATCCTTCTAAGTCAAGCTGAGGTTTAAAGAAGGCAAGTCAATTTTTACATCACAAATCACATCACCATGACTATCACCTCCCCATCATCCCGCTTTTCATAGGATTCCAATTCATTTTAATAAGAGCTGCTTACTACTATGATGCCTTGAGCTGGCCAACAATACATCGAGCTACCACGTCTGAGTTCCTCTCTGCTAGGGGCCACGTATTTAAATCCTCCCAACAACAACATAAATCAGGAATGGCCATCACTGTTTCCCAGGGGAGGAACTTGAGCTCTGAGAGGTTACACATCTAAGGCTGCATGGCTGGGGCCAGGTGGAGCCAGGACGGCATCCTTGTGCTGACTTGTTATCTCTCCAGCTAGACTGGAGCTTCATGAGGACTTCATTCCATTCAAGTCTGGGTTTCCCGGCCAACCAGATTGTGCCCTTGATGCAAGATTGTTGTCAAAACAAGAGCGATCATTTATTGAGAACTTACTGGGTGCTAAGCCCTGTGCTAAAAGGCTTTTAGGTATTTTGAGTGATTTATTTATTTCTCCCAACCATCCTATGAGGTAGGTGATATTAGTATCTGTGTTTTATAGAGGGGGACACAGTGACTCAGAGAACTCTGGTACCTCCTCCAAAAGTCACTCAACTGGAAAATGTAACAGGTGAGAGATGAGTCCGTGTCTGTGACTCTCACATGCTGTGCTGCTAACCAGGTGCCCCATACAAGAAGGACACATCTGGGTCTCCTTTGAAAGCACAATTCTCCCCCCTGCCTGGATTTGATAAGGGAACTCCCTGCCCCATGGCCCATCACTCATATCCAGGAATAAAAGCTGTGATTGAAAAGCTTGTCCAACAATACAGCTTTAACAGGCTACCTGCTCGGGACACAGCTACTAGCGACAGGAAGCATCTGCTTGGGAAACGCCGGTTCTTCTGTTGATTGAAACGTACAAATGGAAAAGCCGTCTTTGAGTCCCAGTCCCGGGGGAGATTCTGAGCTGAAGAGATTGTGTTATTATCAGCCGCACCCTTTGGAGCTGGGGATGGAGGAACTCCTGCGTAGTCAGAAGCAGATCCCAGGCCAGGTGGGATCTTCTTGGTGATAATAACAACCAATGGCGGATAAATATTGTTCTGGGAAGAATCTTGGAGGATCCCCTGCGGTGTTTCGTCAAATGGGTAATTGCATTCCTGCTGGGAGGAAGCAAGGATGGTTTGGTTCATCCCACCTTGGAGGGTGGTCTCTATGTAAATGTAATGTGAAAAAGCCAAGCCCACAGGGTGTCTGCATCTGTGCATGTGTGTGTGTGTGTGTGTGTGTGCAGATGTGTAGATGTATGTATGGTTGTAATGTGTACACTGAATCATATCACGGAAAGACTGTTCATTTAATATGTGAATTGATCACAAGATTAGGAGAAAATTCAGGCTACTCCTTAAGAGGAAGGGACAGAGCTAGAAATGGGACTTAATCCTTGCCTCGTTGGTGTGAGTGGTGAGGATTAAGTTCATTGCAACATTATTTATAAAAACAAAGAACAATAGCTGCAAGGTCAGACAAACCAGTGACCAGATGGGTAACCAATAGTACCTCAGGCCCCTCTAGCACCAGACAGATGGGGCCAGGGCTTAATGCAGGGAAAACACTCGATAAATGATCACTACCATTACTGAGCAGGCAGTGGGACCGGAGTACAGAAACAAACTGGAAAATTCTGCCCTGAGTCCTGTTAGCCTGCAGCATCTGTTTTAGGAGAGAGGGCAACCTGTGGGTAGATATGGAATGGTCCTTGGTCCCCAAAGAGTTAATAGAGTTTCTCAAACCACCTGATCCCTTAAACTTGCCAGAGAAAGTTTCTGCAGCAGCAGGAACGTGAAACCTTTCATGTTTGCTAAAGACTTGCAATTCCACTTTTCCCTGGCTTCAAACAAGGTCAAAACCTGCTCTTCAACTTCAATGCCTACGAATGATGAAGTCTAATACTGTAGATAATTTTCTAAGTGATTAAATGAATCAAGTTTTCCGAGATAAAGAGTCAGGATCCATGGTGGGGGCAGGGAGAGAGGGGGTTTTGGTGGGTTTGTTGGATGATGGGATAAAATAATATTTGAAATCCTGGGATCCTGGGGAGGAATGTTTGGTCACCAGCCTTTTGTACAGTCACCAGAATGGAGCTGCCTGGAAATTTGGGGATACCGATCCATCATCTCAACAGAAACTCCCCAAAGGTGGGGACCATGCCTTGAAAAACTTCTTTTCTCTGTAGGACATTGAAAATAATCAGAAGCTTTATACAGGGAACAGATTCCTGTTTGTACTAACAGCTAATGTTTGTTGAGTACTCAGCCTTTTCCAGGAAACATGCTAAGTGTTTGATAATTGTTAATATTATCTCAATGCATCCTCAAAAAAAACCTTACCTAGATGGTAGTGCTATTATTTATTTATTTATTATTATTATAAATATTACTATTTTACAGAAGATAAAATTGAGGCTCAAAGAGATTGAATAATAAGCCCAAAGTGACAGAGCTCTTAAATGGTAAGGGAGGGATTCGAACCCAGGTATGTGTGACTCCATTCTGCTATGCTGACCTCAGAATCAATTAGGTTTGGGTTAGAGCTTCAGCCCTCTCTTACCAGCTGTGTGACATTGGGCAAGTCACTTAACCATTCTGAGCCTTAATCCTCTCATCTGTGAAATAGGAATTTAAAAACTTCTCATAGAGTCGTGAGACTGAAAAAAGAAATACAAAGATGGCTACATTGTGTTGGCCCATGGTGGCCGCTCCAAAATACAAGATCCCTCCTAATTCTTAAAAAAAGTTATTGAAAGAGTGAAAATTTCCCCTCCTTCTCTGCCTGCAGAGGGTTAACGTAGAACCCCAAGCCATCAGCATTTCTCTGATCTTGGCACTAATTATGTACAGAAATCGCTTTGCCTCTGCCACATATAATGAAAACGACTGTGCAGAAATGGAATTTATTATGCTATGTGTTATGAGTGGCTTTTTATTTTTTTTAAAAAAAAGACTACCTCAATTTCCCCCACTTTTCTTTATTTCCCCTTCTTGCCAGATAATCAAATACAAAAGTTATATTAACCTCCCAACCACTTCAATTAAAATGCTCATCCAAAATTTGAAAACAATTAAAAAACCCATTATCTTAGATTTAACGTTCTCTGATTCCGTGTCTATTTTCTGCCACAGCGTAAATGGCAGGTAACATTATCCCAGTAGGTGCCTTCTAGAAAGCAACGTCTCATTCTCTGCCCATCGGTCCCGCAGCTGCTCTCTCGGCACAGGCCTTATTAAAAACTCACACACCCTGGTGTACCTTTGTCATGTCCAAATGCATTGAAATAATTGATTGTTTTAATGAGCTCTCCGTCTGTCTCATTTTGTTTTGTCTTTCTCTCCTCAGTAGCTGGTTTGTGGGAGAGAAAAAGGACAGACTCCACTCTTGGGAGGTCACAGACTCAAAGACAGGATCTCTGCCTTGGGTCTGCTGCCCAAGAATTCTGCATTCCCTGATGAAATTAGAAATTATTTGTCCAAAGAGTTATTTTAGGTGCTATGTTGGCTGCAAGGAACACAGACCTCCTCAATTTAGCTCAAGAGAAGGAGGACTCTTCAGTCACTCCCTGAGATAAAGGGAAGATATTAAGCCACTTTAGTTTGGGTCAACTAACATATATTGACTATTGACTGCCTACTGTATACCAGACACTGGTAGAGATATGGTCTCTCCAAGATCTGGCAGAATCAATCAAAAAACTCTTTGGATCAGACACATTCATACACTACCGGTAGGAATATAAACTTTTGCAACCTTTTTGGAGCATAATTTAAAAATACTTATCAAAAGATTTAAGAGAGTACGTGACCATTGACCCAGTGATTTATTATCCCCTTATAATAAATCTAACAATTTTTTATAAGCGGATAATCACTTATGTGTGCAAAGATTTATCTACAGCTCTGTTCATTGCAACATTATTTATAAAAGCAAAGAAGAAAATCCTTAGAAAACCTAATTGTCCAATTATAAGGAATTATATAAATTCAGGATGGCCGTTCCTTAGGATGGAATACTATTAAATCATTTAAAAGCATATTAGAGGAGAATGTTTACTGGCATGGGGAAAAGTCAATGATACATTCTTAAGTGACATAAACCAAATAGAGTACCAAATAGTTTGATCTCAGTTTTCTGAGATCTATGGCTACATGGAAAAAAGATGGGAAAGAAATGCACTACTCTGGGAAGATGAGAATCTGGGCTGTTTTTATGTTCTTCTCTGGGGTTTTTCTGTTCTGATTTCCAGTGATAATTTCCAGTGGTAATGCATTACTTTTTCCTTTCAGAACACGAAAGGCTATTTTGAAAAGAGATAAGAGATACCTGTGAATGGTAGCCAGAAATGGAATGGAAACTTTTGGGAATTAAAGCAGGCTCGGGGACTAGGTAGACTTTGTCCTTGCTCAGCTTCTCTTCCCTGCCGGTCCACTCTGCCCTCTCTACTGTCCCTTCTGCTTCCCTATAGCTGTGCTTTTCCAAACCTCTACCTGCTCCCTGATCAGAATTCAAACTCACGACAGTGCCGATGTCTGACGATTTCAGTCTCTGGGTGTATCTTAGTTCTCTGAATATACCATACATAATCCAAATTTCCAGAAGAGAGACTACGAATGGTCCAATGCATCTCTTCTCCACCAGGCCAAAGCCTGTGCCACCAGATGGATCAAATCTGACCAGGTGGATCGTGTCTAATCAGGTGTGGTCCAATCAGCAGTGGGCCAGAGTCAAGGTTACTCAGCTTCATCTCCTAACCAGGGGATGGGGTGGGGCATTTCTCTCTATGAGGCTCTGCAGTTGGGCAGTCCCAGTGATAGACATCTCCAGCACAGCAGTCTAATAAAATAATGTGAATACTTCAGGGCCCAAATATCCTCATGGGAACCAGCTTCTAAATCTTTGTTCTCTGCTTTGATCAAATAAATTAGGCTGCAGTTGATTCTTACTGATCTTTGGGCTGACATCTTGGCTCACACAATTTGGGGGGGACAGAGTGTTGGGCCTATGCAGCCCAAATATGTAACAAATCTAGACTTTATTGAGGTTATAGATCCAGACAAGGCAAAATCGCAATTATATCACTATCAGAAAAGTTCTTAGATCATTATAGCATGGCGTGTTATTATAATAATGATCACCATTTTTAATACAGTAGTATGTAATTTACTACATGTCAGGCACTGAGCTTCACAGGTGTCATCCTTGTGACTCCTCTAACAATCTTGTCCTGAGCTACGTGCCGTTATTATTCCCATCTCATAAATGAGGAAACTGAGGACTGGGGAGTTTAAACAACCTTTCCCAAGGTCACACATGACTGGAAGGTAGCTGGCTCAGAATTCAAACCTAAGCCTTCTGTAATTCCAGATCCTGTGGGCCTCACCACCTCTTAATACTGCCCAAATAGTTTCTGTCCAAATCCCTTATTTTGGAATAATTAGCAACAATTACTGCCTATTTTCATCGGTTTACAGATACGGAAACACAATTAGGAAAGTGGAGTGTATTAGTCAGGGTACTCCAGATATATGATTATGGAGACTGAGAAGTCCCAAGTTCTGCAGTTGGCAAGTTGGAGACCCAAGAGAGCAGAAGTATAGTTCCATCCTGAGTCCGAAGGCCTGAGAAGCAGGAGGGCTGAAGGGACAAGTCCCAGTCTGAAAGCTGCATGCCTGAGACCCAAGAAGAGCTGATGTTTCTGTCCAAGTCTGAAGCCAGAAAAGACCGATGCCCCAGCTCAAGCAGTTGGGGAGGAGACGTTCCCTCTTACTCAGCCTTTTTGTTCTGTTCAGGACTTCAGTCGATTGGATGAGACTCCTCCACCTTAGAGAGTATACTCTACTTTACTGAGCCTACCAATTAAAATGTCGATCTCATCCAGAAATGTGCCTATGGATACACCCAGAATAATATTTGGCCAAATGTCTGGGTCCCCCATGGCCCAGTCAAGTTGACACACAAAATTAATCATCCCATGGACTCACCGCTGAAGGGTGCATAGCAGCGTTTTCAAGCAGGCTGGAGTATAAACTTGTCTCTGAGGCTCTTTTTACACAGCCTGTCACCATCACTGTGGATGAGGCAGCCATGGGGTGGTAACACCTGTATCATCCATCAGGAGTTTCTGCACTTCTTGAGGACATTCTACCTGCCAGGCCCTATGCTTACTTACATGCCCATGACCTTGTACTGTCAGTATGTCCAGGTGCATGGATGTTTGAGTGCACGAATCCCCATCTGCTAGAGAGGACGACTCACTTACTATGGATTTGAACCCAGGACTATTCGACTCCATGGCCAGTGCCCCTTCTATTGCATCACCCTTCTGGAAAAGGATGGTTTTGTTGTCCCAACCTCCTCCTCCTCCTCCAGAAATATGCCCTTCTGGAGCATGACTTTGGCCCTCCAGGGGGCTGCAGGCTGGACAGGGCCTGCGAGCAGGCAGAGGAACCTAGACTCTCAGCTCCCCCAGGAGCACACTTGGCCAGGAGGCATCATCCCCTCGCCAGAGCAGACTCGCCCAGGTCTCCGGGGTGCTGCTGAGTGGGCTGGTGGCATGTGGGGTAGGCTTTTCTTCTGCAGTGTCCCCAGAAGAACAGGGGTTTGCTTGGTCTGCAGCACCAAGTGGTAGCTTTGTTGAGGGGATTTGCGTTTTTTTTCTTTTCCTTTCTCTCTTTAAATCTCAGCAGCAGCTGCTCCTCCATCCGTGGCAGGTTCCATGTGTCTCAGACAGGCATCAATAATGACAGAAGAGACCCCCGCCCCTGGCCCAGCAGGGAATGCTGGTTCAGAAGAGGAGCTGAGGAAACTCACTAGGATGGCTTCTTGCACCCTTTTGCAGCCCCAATCACTTGGCTCTGAGCAACATGACTATGGATCAATGGGAGGTGGGGGCTCATCTGGATTAGGTTTTCTTAATGCAAGGGTAGTATAGAGGAGGGTGTTTTTATTTCAGAATTTTACAGGGGTACATATATTTTTGTTACATAATTTGTTTTTGTACAATTTGAGTCAAAGTTATAAATGTACCCTTCACCCAGTTAGTGTGCATTGTACCCGTTAGGTACCATGGAGCACGACTCAGCCATAAAAAAAATGGTGATCTGGTATCTTTTGTAACAACCTGGATGGACTTGGAAACCATTCTTCTTAGTGCAGTATCACAAGAATGGGAAAATAAACACCACATGTACCCAATAGAGGAGGGTTTTAAGGTCACAAGTTCTGGAGTCAGAAAGACCTGGCTTCCCATCCTACCTCATACCTTTGCTACCAACGTGACCTTGGGAAAGGGCACTTACTGTTCACTCAGTCTCCTTATGACAATGATGTCATGATTGTATGTACTTTAAAGGCTGGCTGTTGGGATCACATGACTTAAGTATTTAGTACAGGGGCTGGCACACAGTAAGTGCTCAAAAAATGCCTCAGTCCTTGGTGTCTCATTTGGAAATGGCTGCATCCAGAGGAACTGTGTTCTTTCCTAAGACTTAGGAAATCTTTCCCAAAGTCTCTCTGCAGAATTGGGTCACGTGCTCACTCCTAAACCAATCAGTGGCTAGGGAATAGAACTGCTGTGATTGGCCTGGATTTGTGTTTCATGAGCCAGAATCAGGTCACATGACCACTCCTGATTGGCAGCCAATCCAAGATTACCAAGTAGACAAAGAAGGAGGAAAATACAACTCATAAAGAGGAGAAAAATCAATCAATTGAAACCAGTTCAGAATAGACACTGTTAATGGAAAAAAACGAACTCTGTAAAACATTTTAAAGAGCTTTATTCTGAGCCAAATACGAGTGACTGAGGTCTGGGAAGACAGTCTCAAGAGGTCTTGAAAAAGTGTGCCCGAGGAGGTTGGATTACAGTTTGGTTTTGTAACATTTTAGGAAGACAGGAATTGCAGGTAATGTCATAAATCAATACATGGAAGATATACATTGTTTCTGCCTGAAAAGGTGGGACATCTCAAAGTGGGAGTTTACAAGTGACAGGTGGGTTTAGGGATTCTTCAGCTGGCATTTGGAGTCAGTAGGAAAGAATGCTTAAGTTAAAATCAGGGGGTCTGTTATCTGTCATATGATACCATGCCAGCAAAAAGAAAGACCCATTTAACTGGATTTTATGGATTGTAAGGTGCAACTTAATGCTTGCCTTGCGTGGCTTTAGGTCTTATTTATAATTTGGTATCTTATTGCCACAAAGAGTCTGTTTTGTCCGTCTTACTATCTCTGTTTTAACATTAATGCTGGTCAGTAGCTGTGCCTAAACTCCAAATAGGAGGGGATATAAGGAGGCATGTCCAACCTCCCTTCCCATCATGGCCAGGAACTCAGTTTTAAGGTTTTTCTGGGGTTCCTTGGCCAAGAAGGGGTCCATTCAGTTGGGGGTGGGGAGGTTAGGATTTTATGTTTAATTTACAACACAGATGTTAGAGTTAACTGATAAGGACATTAAAATAATTATTCTAACTGTATTTCATAAGTAAAAAAATTTAAGTAAAACTATAGAAGACATAAAAAAGACAAATTGAATTCCTAGAGATGAAAACTACAATGTGTGAGATGAAAAATATGCTAAAGCGAATTAACAGCACATTAGACATTACAAAGAAAAGATTAGCGAACTCCAAGACTTAGCAATAGAAACTGTCTAAAGTGTAATACGCAGAGAAAAAAGAAGTAAAAAATAATGAACAGAGCATCACTGAGCCGTGGGACAATGTCAAGCAGCCTAATATATGTGTAATTAAGTCTCCAAGGAAGAGGGGAGAGAGGTGGAATACAAAAAAAAAAAAAATATCCAAGAAGATGAGAAAATGAATAGAGGTTAAAGAGTTGTGTAACAATGTCAAGCAGCCTAATATATGTGTAATTAAGTCTCCAAGGAAGAGGGGAGAGAGGTGGAATACAAAAAAAAAAAAAAAACATTTAAAGAAAGAATGGCTGAAAATTTTTCCGTGTTGGAGGAAAAGCTCTGCCATCAGATGAAGCCTAGTTTGAGCTCTGGTGATGCCATTTACCACCTGTGTGAATTTTGAGACATTACTCACTTGCTCTGAGCTTTATTGTTAAATCAAGGAAAACAATACCTACTTCCTAGGAATACTGCAAGGAGATGCTATTTATAAAGCACTTGGTTCAGTGCCTCGTGCATGGTGAGTTCCTGATACAGGTCTGCTATTATTTTTATTAGAGCCTTTTCCAGCTTTGGTCTTCTGTGATTTGCAGAGATTCTAATGTTGACCCTTTGGTTCATTACATAATAATTAACCTTTATTGGGTGCTTATGGTGTCCCAGGTTCTGTGCTAATTCTTTATTTGCATTAATTTAGTAAGTCATTATTCCAATCCTCTGAGGAACGCATAGTTTTCACCTCTCCCCATTTTATAGATGAAAAAACTGAAACACGTAGGCTTCAGTAGCTCACCCAAGGCCACAGATGATGAGGAATTTGAACCACTGAGCTTTGCTGACTCCTGAGCAGCCCTGATTATATCTAGTTCAGCCTACTTGCTTTATAGTTCATGAAACCAAAGGTCCCCCGAGGCTGAGGGTCTTGCCAGAATTTGCAAGCAAGTCAGTGGCAGAACTGGGGCTAGAACCTGATGCCTAGTTCAGAGCTCTTTTCATACCTCTACAGGGCCTCTCTAACAATTCTGAGATTTCCAAGGCTTTTTAGTCAATGTATTTGTCACATTTGCAACAAATTTCCTGAAATCAGACCAGAGCCCTGGGCAAAGCCTCCTTTTTTGTCTCCTCTTTTTATTGCTGAGTGCAGGTGAGCAGCTCAGTTGAGTCCTGTCCTCTCCAGCCAGTTCCTAAGAGCTCTGATGGAATCATTCATGCAAATGTCTCACTCCCAGGGCCATTGCATTGAATAGAGCTGCTGGGAGTGGACAGTGCTTAACCCAAAGGAGTGAATTTCTGGTGTTGGGATTTGAGACATCTGTACTGGAAATGTTTCATGGTGGTGGTGGAATCTCACTGACACCCCTAAAGCACACTGTTCATTTTTTCCTCCAGCTTTATGTATTCACTTCTTTAGTCAACTTGTTGGGCACTTCCAAGGCCCAGGGACTTTGTTTGGGAATGGCAAAACAAAAGTAAAAATGAGTAAGGCATTGTCCCTGTTGTTGGGGAAGGCAGAGAAGTGAACAGATGACAATAATTGCTGTGATAAACATTATAACACAAACATGGAATAGAATGCATACCTCACTACCTGGTCTCATCAGAGCAGGCTTCCTGGAGGAGGTGACATGAGCCGAGCTTTGAAAGACAGGATATCATGTCACCTCTTTCTATCAGAAGGTGAGTGCAGAGACTGTGTGATTTGTTTACTATTATATGCCTAGCAGTCAGGACAGTGCCAAGCACTGTAGGTGCTCAATAAAATATTTGTTGAATGAATAGAAACAAATAAAGATCCAGGAAGGGATTCCAGGAAGAAGGAACAGCATGTACAAAGGCATGAAGGTACAAAAGGGCATGGCACATTTGGGATGGGAGGAAGCCCACTGTGGCTTTAGCATAGGGTACGGTGTAATACATGGACTAGGCTAAGGATCAGAATGTGAAAGTCCTTCCTTGAACCATAGGCTTAGTTTGAACTTTTCACCAATGGCAACAGGAACTTATGGACAGGTTTTAAGCAGAGCTGTGGCAGGAGCAGCTTTGTGCTTTAAAAGGATTATCTTGTCTGCTATGTGAAGAAAATAGGGGTGAGGGAGGGATGAGAAGGCTGGAAGCCCAGAGCAGCATCTATTCCGCTAGTCTGTACAAGGACCCCTAGTGAGAAAGCCAGGCTTGACTGAGAGGCACAGGCTGGGGTGGCTCTTGAGGCTCCAGGGAGATCCGGTTCCCCAGTTCACCTTGTTTGGCCTCCTGCTGGAAGGCACGTGGTCATGCGGAAAGCCCATTACCATCCCACCAGGAGAAGCTTCCCCTTGTTAAAATTCTGGGCCATGGTATCATGTATTAAAGCTGATATTAAGCCATAAAATGTAATATGTTATGACACCATAAAATGCAATGTAATTGCTATAAAACCATAAAATGTAATGTAACAGGCACAGTGTCCATTATGCCGCGTCACAGTCTAAAACCGTTAGCTTCCACTCTGCGTTTAGACAAACAAACACTTCCTATTCATTGCTACCTCTGGAGAAAGGTATGGGAAAATCATGCCAGATCAGCATGAATTGTGACACAAACACCAAAGGTGGAGGATGCAGTGTGGTACGAGGGAACATCCCCAGGCTTTGTGGTTAGATGGAACCTATGCTCCGATTCGGATTCAATAACACCTACATCTGGATCCCAAAGCGTAGAGCCAAGGACAGGAATTCAGACTAGATTGCTCCTGAAATCACATTTGCCTACTTCCTCCCCCTGCCTGAATCTGCTTCCTTCACTCTTCTTCTCCTGGAAAGTAATAACTGAGGGACTCTTATACCCCAACACCAGGTGGACATTGGCCTAGAATCTCCCCCGGGAAGGGATGCAACCCTCCAGGCAACCCTGGAGCGAGGTGTGTGAGTGTGACCTGTTAGCAGCCACTATTTGTGGGGGCTGGGTGTTGGGTGCACTGGCAAAGGGAATGTGGGTGAGAAGGGGGTGGCACTGAGAGCGTCTGCAACAAATAACTTATAATTTGTAGCTGTGTCACGATAGCTAAAGGATTTTCCCCTCTCGGCCTGAATTTTCTCATTACAAAATGCAGATAGTACTACCTATCTTATAAGATGTTTGTGTAAATTAAATGAGATCCAAGGAAGTCTTGCATAGTTGCAGGTCTGCGGAAAACACTTGAATATACAGATATTATCTCATAAATATATTCCTATACATACAGCATCACACACGTATTCAGTGTGTTTAAAAATGGCATGATGCACATGCTATGGGAAACACCAATGCATACGTGTACAGAATTAGGCATGCAAATGGCAATGAGTATGCATCTACATATGCATACATAAATAATAGCCTCAGTTGCCTTGAACTTGCTCCATCCAGAAGCTAAGCTACAGAGAAAGTATCAAGTAGTGAGTCCTGACTGCTTGTAAGAGATACCAGAGGCATGTACTGGTGCGTGGTGAGGGGATGGGCAGGGTACCAACATCGTCTGCTAAGGCAAGAAGAAAGAGAGCATTCAGGGGGGTGGTGATGAGCTCCCTGAGTCTAGAATCAAGATCTCATGCCCTTTAGAGAGCTAGAGAATAAGCTAAATAGCGAAGAGTAGCCACTCACGTCTCTCCCTTCTTAGGAAACTTGGTGCAAGTGAAATTACGTGAGTTAAACATAAAGAAAAGGACCATTGAATATGTTAATTTGGATTCAGGATATGTGCTCAACTAACCCAAGGGAGGGACATTTCAATCAAGTACTGTATCTTCCTCCCCTGGGGCTTGTAATAGTATCATATGGTGGTGCTGGTTGTATCATTTAGGATGAGATCCAGCTGCAAGTAACAGAGACACACAAGTATTGGGTAACACAAGACAGAAGTTTCTATTCTTTCATGAAAAAGAAGCCCAGAGGTAGAACAATCCAAACTCCAAGTTCTACAGGGCCTAGAAAGCAATGTAAATGAGGAGAGCAGACAGGTGGGTGTCAGGGGGAAGAGAAGGACACAAGCCCCATCCACGGGGGGCAGCAGTTCTCTGTCTTCACCCAGCTGTTGCCATGGGGAATGTGGGCTCCATGTTGCCTGAGTTATTCATTTTTTTAAGACAAGCTTAAAACCTGGATTTTGTATGTGAAATCTGACTTCTAAATGTTGACACTAATTCAAAAATTTAAAAGCCCTGTGGATGAGGATAACCTATAAGTAGAACATATTTAATCCAGGGCTACCAATTTGTGACTGCTGATCTAATAAAAACTATAGAAATTCTCGTGTGTGCACATATACACGCATATGTCACCAGGTGAGTGCATCAGTATCGTGGTTGAGTGGAAGCATTCTCGTCGAGCTATTTCTTTTTTTTTTATTTCAGCATATTATAGGGGTACAGATGTTTAGGTTACGTATGTTGCCCTTGCTCCCCGCCCCCCCAAGTCTGCGTTTCAAGTATGTCCATTCCCCGGGTGGTGCACATCGCACTCTTTGTGTGTGCATATACCCGTCCCTCCTCCCCCCTCCTCCCTCCCCTCTGCCCGACATCCAATAGATGTTATTCTTATATGTGCACTTATGTGTTGATCAGTTAATACCAATTTGATGGTGAGTACATGTGGTGCTTGTTTT
>NW_012148775.1:1293439-1455863 GCF_000956105.1 Propithecus coquereli | reverse complement strand
GAGTGAGCTGTGGTGCTGTTTTTGGGTCCTGTAGCTAGGTCTTATTCCTCTAGAGAGGCCCTCTTGTGCCTCGGGTGGTGGGTGGGGTCCTGGGATTTCCAGGTGTGTCCTTATTTTCCACCTCAGTGGGGGGAGTGAGTCTGGGTAGGGCTGGGTTGGGTAAGCCTGCCCTCAGGCTCCACAACTGCTGTTAGCAGGGTCAAAGGTCTACTCTTTGTTTCTGTGCAGAGCCGCCGGGAGGGGCTGAAATGGCTCCACTCAGCTGAAAGTCTGGGCTTTGGGGGTGGGGCTGTCCAAGACCCGCACTCTGGAGCAGGTCTCGCTCCCCTCCAATCTCCCCCTCTCCGTGTCCTCTCCCAGGCCTCTGCCAGCAATCGGGGCCTCAGGCCGATGGATCTCCCCTGGCTGTGATGTGGGCCGGGAGGTTCCCTACCCAGGATCGTAGCCTGAGCTAGATGCACAGCCCTTTTTTAGGAGGAGGGTTGCTGGTCAGGCACGCTGATCTGCCCCTGAAGGCACACACTCCTCAGTAGGCTCTTTCACAGATCTCTCCTCCGTGCCCCAGGGCAGTGCGATCGGTGACCTGGGTGTTCGGGGTCTGGTCTGCAGGACTGTCCTCTGGACCCTGGAGATCGATCCCTGACCCTGCCAGGGGGAGAGGTGCTGGTCTTGAATCACCTACAGGGTGCCCAAGCTGGATCGATTTCACTCCACCTTGGGATTTGCCCCACTCTCTTGGAGTCCCCAGGCAAGTAGCACCTGGGAGGGCTGGTGGGTAGGGAACTCGCAGTCTGAGTATCCCTCAGTCTGCTGTAGGGCCCCAAAAGGAAAGGTCTGTTCCTTGGAGATGCCTCCGTGTGATGTGTAGATTGTCTCTCTGGGCACCCACTGGTAGGGAGGGGGAAGGAGAGAATGGAGCACTATGGTGTCTGGCGCTAGGCTTGGGTCTGCGCCCAGGGAGGTGCCCCGAGGGGGCTGAGAGCCTGGCGCTGAGTCCGCAAGAGGCCACTGCTCACTGGCGGCAGCCGTCTCTGGGCTGGTGTTGGCAGGTCTCTCCGGCCGCTCAGGAGCCACCAGCAGTCCGAGATGCAAGGGAGGGGGAAGTTAACCTCTCCACCTACCCTTGTCACTGGTCTCCAAGCCTCTCGGGACCTTTCTCCTTTCAGTTCTCTTCTGCAACGTCTTCCCGTGGAGTCTCCTATAGTTTTAGGCGCCCTTCCTTCCGACCCTCACCCGATCTATGTTTCTCTGCTGGCTTATTTTTTTTCTCTTTCTTCTAAAATTCGTCTTTTTTGCAGAGACCTTCTGACTGGTGGCTTTTCTCATCCGCCCTCTTGGCTCCTCTCGATAGTTGTTTTTTTAACCATGTCTATACCTTTGCAGAATTCAGGCCCCTACCACAGTTCCCACCTTGTGGCCCTTTAGTAATTTTATAAAGGCAGTTTCAGACCAGAAGAAGTGATGGCTTCACTGAGGAGGAAAGGGGAGGTAGGAGTTCACCAGGTGAGATGGGTGTGGTGGGAGAAAAGAAATTAGTGTTCGGAAGTGAGGGGGAGAGAGAGAGAGGGAGAGAAGCGGGTGAGAGAAAGGGACAAATGCAGAATAATAAAGACAAAGAGAGATGCGAAGACAACATCCTAGAGAGGAACAGAGAGATTGGAGACAATTAAGGAATTGAAGAAGAGCATATGTTTAGCACATAGAATTGAGGACGAATGGTGTGAGATGGGCTATAGAAATAAGCAGGAAACAAAAAAACATAAACACACACAAAGAGAGAGCCAGCCACACACTGGCATTAACCCATACATACAATCCATATAGGTATGCATGTAACAACTCACCCAGTCAACACACAATACACATCCACATTGATCCTACAGACACACAAAAAACCATATGTGATTCCCCACTGATTCTCCTCCACGCTCTCACACCCCAGGAGGAAGCAGAAGGGGCCAGTTCTGGTTAGATCCTGGGCAAGGCCTTGGAGGACATTCTCCAAGATGCCAGGAAGCTCTATCCCCATTCACTTCATTGGCGGTGTGAACACTCAGCCAGCCACAGCTATTGCATGGGTAGGCAGCCCCTTAGATGTCTCGTCTTGTTCAGGGGAAAATATGACCCTTTCTGCCGCGACAGCAAAGCCTGACTGTGCCACGTTCGGCCTCGGTTTCCAGGCACCTCGAGACAAGACCTTGTTTCTGATGCATTTTACAACCCACTTCATGGCGTTATTAATGAATATGACAGATCATAAAAGCAGGGAGGAAATGAGGCAGTATAAGGTTCCCACTGTGAATTATGGTGAGAAACAGGAGGAATCGGCGAGTAGAAAGGACACAGAGCCACAGACCAGGGAAGTGTTGTTGGAGGCTGGGGTGTGAATGCAGAAAAGAATAGAGTGGATGACTTAGTATCTTCCAGCATGACTCAGCTATCTGTGTCTGTGTGTGCCTGAGTGTGTGTGTGTGTGTGTGTGTGTGTGTGTGTGTGTGTGTATGAGAAAGAACAATGTGAATGCATATTTGGGGGTGCCCACTGTATAAATGGTTGTGTCTGAGTAATGGGAGAAGGCATCTAAAACCCCAGGAGCAAACTCTACAATGTGCTCAGGCTAGAGGAAAATATATTCTCTCCTGCATCCCCTCTCCCCAATTTTTCTTATTGAAAGTATTTTTAGGGAAGGGAGAAGTGCTGAAAAACTTACTGTGAGGCAAATGAGAGGAAAACTGTGATTTCAAAGTTTTTGCTAATTCTCTGTGTTAAGGTGGGTTCGATGCATCTTTCTTTTCTGAGGATGCACCGCCAACCCTTTGGACGACTGCAAAGGAAGCTCCTGGAGCTTGTCTATGATAGAGGCAGAGAAAATATTCATTTGCTTAATAAAATGAAATAAAGTTTTGCAGATATCCCCAGGCCTGGGTAGTTGGAAAAACATGTGTGTCAGAGGAGGGAAAGCCAGCCTGAAAGTTCCCTGCAGGGTCTGGGTAAGGAGCTTTATGGACAGAGGTGGTGAGTATTACATTTGAGGTTGTTTCCTCTTCCACACTGTGCTGTAATTCACTTCTGATAGCGCTAAACCTTCCGTAAAATTCTGTGTATTAGTTGAGGTAAAGGTTAAGCTGCTGTAACAAAGAACCCCCAAATACAGTGGATTATAGAAGACAGAAGTTTATTTCTTATTCATGAGACAGCCTTGAGGTGAACAGTCCAGGAGTACATTAGGCTTCACTCCACACCCTCATGAAGGGACTCTGCTTCTTTCCACAGCGTTGTCCTCATCTGCATGGCTCAGCTGCAGCCAGGCACAGCCCTGTGCCTTTGTTTAAAGCGCAGGGAGAAAAAAAAACCCATGACACACTATTGTTTTTTAAGCAAGCGAAGCAATGTTGAATCTATCACTTTTGCTCACATTCCATTGGTTAGAACTTAGTCACATGGTCCCATAGTGCCCCAAGGAATTCTGGGAAATGGAGTCCCCATCCGAGTGGCTATGTGTTCACCTATCACTATGCAAGAAAGGAATGAAGAAAAGAAGAATGGACTTTGTTAGAAAACAGGCAGTACCTATCGCAGTCTTGGACCTGGTGTGAGCAACCGTAGTTTCTCAACTGGGTTATTGTAACCATTTCTCCAATGCTTGCTTTTATCAGTCTATTCTGAAAACAACAGTGCTGCTAAAACATGTTATTCCCTGCTCAGAACTCTCCAATGGCCTCCGGTGTGCTCTCTGAGAAAAAGCCAGCGTCCTTGGAATTGCTTACTAAGCCCTACCCAGTTCTAACCTCATCTCCTATACTCCTTCCTTGCTCATTCGGTCCAGCCACTCCAGCTTGTTTGTCTTCCTCAGACATGTCAGGCATGCTCCTACCCCAGGGCCTTTGCACTGCTGAACCCTCTGCCTGAAATACTCTTTCCTCAGATATCCATCGTTTCCTCACCTCCTTTAAGTCTTTATTCAAATGCCACCTTCTCATCCAGGCCTTCCCTGACCCTACCCCATTTACAAGGGCAACACCAACCCTTGACACTCTCTGACTCCCTTCTGATTTTTCTCTATAGTACTTACACTAACATATATATATATAACATGTATATATGTTTGTATGCACACACATGTATGTGTATATACAATTTTGATGTAATGTACAGCATTCAATAAATTACATGAGCTTTTCAGGCTTTATTATAAAATAGGCTTAGTGTTAGACAATTTTGCCCAACTTTAGGCTAATATAATTGTTCTGAGCACATTTAAGGTAAGCTAGGCTAAGCTATGATGTTCAGTAGGTTAGGGGCATTAAATGCATTTTCGACTTATGATATTAATATTTTCAACTTACGATGGGTTTATTGGAACAGAACCCCACTGTAAATCTGTATGTACATGTGTGGACATGCACACATGCTTGTGTATGTGTATATGACTTATTTTATTGTCCTTATCCCTACCCTCAAATAATTAGAGTTAAGCTCCGTGAGGGTATGGATTTCTGTTGGATCCGTTTATGTGCGTGTGTGTGTGTGTGCATGCCTATGTGTGTGTGAAACGTGTGTATATACACAAACTGTTAACCTCCTACTAGTGACAATAGTCTGTTACATATGTGTGTGTGTGCGTGTATCAATCAAGCAAAGATTATAATCAAAACACAAAGGAAGAATGTTATAGAATTTTCTCTCTGAAGTTTGTTTTTTTAACACGGTAACATATTACATTTAATTAACATAACATCAAATGTGTGACTCGAGAACACAAGTACTGTGGAGATAGAGAAAGATAAGCCACCTAGCAATTTGTAGGAAAAAGTTAAGGGGATATGGAGTTATTATGCCCTGGATAAGTGCTAAAATAGAGATAACTAGAAGAGAAGACGGCAGCAGCGATGTATCCAACATATAATTGGAAACCAGAGATTAGAATCAGTGGCTAGAGATAAATACTTGGGAGTCATCAGGTTATAGGTGATACTTTGAGGAAATAAGAATGAACGAAATTTCCTAAGAATATGCAAGAAATACTGAATCTTGTTTTAGTGAAGTTAACCATATGATCAGACACTAGATTATCTGTTTGTGATTACGAAAAGAGATTTTTCCCTCCCACAAACCCATACATACAAATATTATAGATATGTATTTTATTTTCAATGAATGTATTCTTAGTGCTTTATGCATTAAAAGGTATTAACAGATAAGGAATACTAATAATGACAGACTGTCCTGGGTCCAAGAAGGGATGCAAAATAAATAAAGAGATCCAACTCTCTGGTATCCTGGAGCTTTCCTTTTGGTAGAGAAAGAAAGACAATAAAATGCATGAACACATGTTAAATATAACAATTTCAGAAGGTGGTGAGTGGACGATGTAGCAAGTCTCCTGGGGTGAGTCATTGATGAATGACAATGTGGGAGGGGGACTTGTTTAGACAGAGTCAACAGGACCGATTGAGGAGGTGGCATTTGAGTGGAGACCGGAGGGACAGGAGGGAGCCGGCTGCACAAAGTGCTGGGGACATAGTATTTCAGGCAGAGGAAACAGCAGATGCAAAGTCCCTGAGGCATGAATGGGTTTGGGATAGTCAAGGAATGGAAAGAAAAGCAGGGAGGCTAGAACACAGGGAGCAGCAGGGAGCATAGTAGGGATGAGGGTGAAAGGGAGGCAGGGACCAGATCATTCAGAGCTTCACTGTCTCCTTCACTGTTCCCTTAACCACGTGTGGCGATTGCGCACTTGAGATGCTGTGAGTCCGAATTGAGATGTGCCGTACTTGCAAAATATACACCAGATTGCACAGACCTAGCATGAAAAATAATGTAAAATATTCATATTTTACACTTATTACATGTTGAAGTAGTAATATTTTTGATATTAGAGTAAATAAAATATTTTATTGAAGTTAATTTCATCTGATTTTTTGGGTTTGTTTTTATTTTTTGAATGTGCTACATACCTACGTATATTTCTATTGGGCACCTCTGATCTGGAGCCATACAAGCCTTGTGAGAAGTCTGAATTTTATTCCAAGTGCCGTGGGAACCCAGCAGAGGATTTTTACATGGAAAAGTGAGACAATTTGATCTGTGTTTAAAAGGATCACTCTGCTGTTGGGTTCCCGAAAAGCAGACTCCAAGATAGAGATTATTGTGCAGAAAGTGCATTAGGAGGTGATCTTGGGATCCACAGTTGCAAGGCCAGACAGAGGGAGAAGTTGGGCTGTGATGCGTTGCAAGGAGGGGCTCAGCCGACGCCATGGGAGCTCTGAACCAGGGATGGGCCTTCAGAGTTGTCCCACATTGGGGCAAGGAGGCTGGATCTTTAGACCTCTACAATGACGAGTCTGTATACAGGCTGTCTTGGAAAGAGTAGTTCATCTTGGAAAAGCAAGCTTGGGAAATAAGCCCTTCATGCTTGAAGGAAGATCCGCTTGATGCATCCAGTGCCCACCACTGGTGTCAGTCTATGGACTGGGGAGGAGGGAGTCAGAGTGGAAGCAGACAGACAAGTTAGGAAGATCTGGCAACGAAGGACTCTCCAGGTGAGGGCATCCTAGCGGGCAAAGGTGCAGAGGTGGGATTACGCAAGAAATCATCACAGAATAGGAAGGGCTGGACTTCATTTTAGGGAGATGAGTGCAAATGAAGGTTTGGGGGTTTTGCTGTTAGTTGGAGACCAGATGCCCCAACCAGGGAATGGAAACCCACCCTGGTCCCCCACACTTCAGGGCTGGCTCTTTAAGATCCAAGAGAGAAACCAAACATATAGAAGTATTCTTGGCAACCAGGTGCTTCCCAGCCAGTCCCCAGCTTTCTGACAAGCTGTGTCACAATATTGATCGAGTGATTAAATTTCATGCTGAACCGATTCGGGTCCTAAATCATGTTCGTGTTAGAGAGCTACTGTCTGAGAGGGCTGACTGCACATGTCCTGTATTTCATTAGAGGCCCCAGAGGCAGAAAAGATCCATGAAAGTGAAAAGAGGTTGTGGTCTGAGAACTTTGCATTCTACAGGAAGGGCCCTTGGGTAGCAAAAAAGGGCATTGGATGGAGGCTTCAAAAACTGCACTTCCAGGCATGAGTAGCAACTTGCCGGGGTGACTTTGGGCAAAGCATTTCCTTCTCTGGGTCTTAATCACCCCAAATGCAAGCCAATTTGTGTGAGGTGGACTCAGTGGCCCCTAATGGCCCTTGAGTATTCATAACATCTTCTCTTTATAGATGGTTTATGATGTGCTAAGCACTTTACACGGATTGTTTCATTTAATCCCCACAAGAATCCTATGAGGTGAGCATCATTATGCCCATTTTACAAATGAGGAAATGGAGGGTCAGAGAGATTAAGTAATTTATTCTAGGTGACATAACTACAGAGTGTTGGGTGCATTTGAATGCCAGCAATGGAGCCTACAGTCTTAATCACTCTGTTTTAGATTTCTTACATTTTTAACCTTACAGCTTGGGGGAAGATTATTTAGGTCTGCGACTGCAGAATGATGGTTTGACCCCCAGCCTGCTCTTCTAACCTCTGGCTGTCTCGATCTTGGGTTGGAACTTAGTGTGGAGCAATGTAGGATTGACTTGGTATGATCTCGAGAGGACTGGAGTTTGGGGCAGGCTTCGGGGGAGAGGACTTGATCCTGACAAGACAGCAACAGCTTTATTGACAAATCTCATCCTGGCAAAAAGCCAGATCTCATCCTGCCTCCAAGTCCTCTTGGCCTTCACTCCTTGGATTCTCTGCAGCCAAAGTCTGCACAGACAGCCCGTCCAGGGCTCAGGCGCTGCAGCCAAGGCAAAATCCATCTCCTTCCTCCCTTCACAGCAAGGGAGGGCAGCCAGCGGGGCCTCCCTGAGCAGCTTCTCACTTGCTGTGGGAAATAAAACAAACATAAGGCGCTGCATGATTGCCCATGAGCCCAGCTGGGCTTCCAGCGTTGGTCGGGGTGCAGAAAGGAGGTCATGCATGCTTTCTGTGGGTGGCAGAAATCAACCACCATTCTGGAGAAAAATTTGGACATTTTTATTGAATCCCTTAAAAAGATACATGTCCTTGTTGAGGATACTCTCATTGAATTAACTGTACGCTTATTTGCATGGAAATAAGACTAGAAGTTTAACTGCTAAACAGTGGTTGTTTCTGTGTGGTGGGTTTTTAATGATATATATTCATATATATGTTTAATTAATATGTTTTATATATATATTTGTGTTTAATTAATAGACAATTTTGAGCAGTGTTAGATTTGCAGAAAAATGGAGCAGAAAATGCAGAGCTCCCATATCCCACTATCTCACACACATACAGTTTTTCCCTTGCATTAATGTGGTGCATTTATTATGATTGATGAATTAATATTGGTACATAGTTTACATTTGGATTCTCTCTTTGTGTTGTACAGTCCATGAGTTTTGACAAATGTATCATGATATGTATCCACCAGAATAGTATCATACAGAGTAGTTTTACTGCCCTGAAAATCCTCTGGGCTCGGCCCATTCATCCCTCCTTCCCCCTGCAACCCCTGGCAACCACTGATCTTTTTACTGTCGCCATAGTTTTGCCTTTTCCAGAATGTTATATAGTTGGACCCATGTAGTCTTTTCATATTGTTTTCTCTTAGCAATTTGGATTTACGTCTCCTTCATATCTTGTCATTTATAATGAAATAATAACTCATTCCTTTTTAATGCTGAATAGTATTCCACTGTCTGGATGTATCACAGCTTATTTAGCCATTCATCTATTAAAGGGCATCTTAATTGCTTCTAAGTTTTGGCGATGATCCACTGTCTCTCACTAAGTCTTTCTCTAGAGTTAAAGGAGATGGCTGTTTCCTGGGTTTGTGTTTAGGGGTCATGTTGAGTTATACCTGTTTCTCCTTCTCATCTATCTAAATAGTTCTATGTAGCTGTATCTTTAAGCTCTGGAGCCACCCTCAGCATGGCAAAGAAGCCCTCCCTTTAAGAGGCAGGTGGGAAGTGACACCAACTTGGAGTTGAGCAGATCTATGTGTCCTGTCTCATGCCGATTGTGGGGCACACACTTAGTGGAATGAGGGAGCACGATTACCAGGATACTTGTGTCGATATTCCTCTCTTTTTTGTCTTAATTTTTAAAGCTCCTCCTGATCATATTCCAATGATTTTAAGATGCACAGTTTTTCTAATTTTAACATCCCTAAAATTCAGATGTATTTTACAGTTCACCATCAGCCAGCCAGCAGGCATGATAGAGTTTTATTCCCTGTGCCCAAGCAAACTTGGTCATAGCTGCTCAGAGTGTCAGCCCCTCAGCTGAGTTATGCACAGTTATTGCCAGTACTTCACATGGTGATTTTAATTGCCACTCGAAATGTCTTCAAAAAGATTACACTGTGATATGATTTGGCATTGAAATGGAAAATTTCTGTGTGTACAGAAAGGCCCCCAAACAGAGCAGTGGTGTGGAAATTTGATATTAGTGAGCAAATTCTTGTCTTTGGGGAAATAGCTCTAGTTTCATATTTTCCTGCAAAGCAAAAATCGAATCTTTGCTGAACCCCTAAAAATGGAGAATCCACAAGTAGATGAATCAATGTTGCATTTTGTCACTGAAATATGTGCAAAAGGATTTCTTGTTATACACCAAGCCAGGCAACAAGAGACAAGAGAAATGACCAAATCCCTCAGAATAAATAAAAGGAATTTCAGACGAGGAATGATGTGACCAATCAAGGTGTTGCACAGGGCTATTAGCATAACTGGAGCTTTTATTTTTTTCTCTCTTAATTTTACTTAAAATAATAGTGTATCATAAACTCGATGTTTTACATTTAATGAAAGACAGTTGAGTTCAACTTAGTTAAATACATGCAATGCAACTCTAATTTAATGATCAAATAACTCTCATAGTATAATGTGGATGTGTTATTATATTCTTAAAAACAGCTGACTTTTCCCTCTGTCTTTCCAGGGATGTTTCCCAACAAGGGAAAAGGAAAGGGATAAAAGAAGGTTCTCCATTTTGATAGTGAAATATATACGTATGTATTTTATGGACATGCAATAATAACAGTACCAGGGAAACTATGTATGTCTATTTTTCTTTTGGAAATACTACTTATAGGAATTTATCCTAACAAAGAAAGTGCATGAATGAGTGTAAATATTTAGCTACCAGACTGCTCATCTTGGCTTGGTTTATAAGCATGAAAAATTAGAAATAACCTAAAGCTACATCAATAGAAGTGTGCTTAGATAAATTATAAGACATACATTTAACAGAATTGTATAGTAGGCAGACATTAAAAATTATCTCAATCTGTATTTATCGGCATGGAAAGATACTCATGTAGTAATGAAGAGAATAATAGTTTGATGTCATTTTTGTCAAATTACATTAATAATAACAATAATAATGTCTATATGTTTGTGTACATGAAAGTTGGTGGGAAAGAAACAAACAAAAATGTGATAATAGTTACCTCCTTCTCTGAATGGGGGAAATGTGAGTGATTTTTGTTTTCTTCTGAATTTTCTGATTTTCCTGCAATGAAATGCTTTCTGTAGTTAAAAATAATAAGATTAAGGGAGGAAAAAAAAGGAATCAATATAAATCCTGTTGGAGAAATGAGGGAAAAGATGGCAGCTTAGTCCTCCTCTGTGACATTTCTCTAGATGTCCACAGGCTCCTACTCCAGTAATGACTTTGTCTGCTGAGAAAAAAAAATAATCCTAATCGTACCGCTAATAAAAGCATAGCAGTGGCAAATATTTTTAGTTCAATAAACCGAGACGGTGGTAGTAGAAGCCTCTGGTGTCTGCTTGCATTTGTGTGGGAAGTCAGGGAGGGCTTTGCCAAATTTGTAAATATTTGCTGCTTGGGTGAATACTTTTTTCTTTTGCTTTTACTCTCTCTCCCCTTTAGGAGTGAGGAAGCTTTTGTTTTTGCCACCAGGCATTTCTTTCTCAGTGGGTTTTGGCCGGCGGTTTGCGGGGCGGGGGGTTGGGGTTCCTTGGAAGGGCTCCGTACCTTGATCTTGGACTTCCAGCTCCAAAACTGCGAGAAAATACATTTCTGTTGTTTAAGCCACGTTGTTTGTGGTATTTTGTTATGGCAGCCCAAGCTGACTAATACAGGCTCTGTGGTGAGGGGCTCTGAGTTTCCCACCTGCTACACAACAGCATAAGCCTCCCTTATGCATCTGACCTGAGGAGGGGAGTCTGGAGAACCTGAGTTCACTTGATCTTAGCCAAAAGGCCAAGAAGCAATTGGACCTGGGTTCAAGTCCACTGCTTGGCTGTGTGACCTTGGAAAGCCCCTTCACATCTCTGAACTTCAATTTTCTCATCTTTCCAACAGTGGTAACAGCTGCCTGTTTACCCCCTGGGGATGCAGTGAGAATTACATGGGGTGATGCACCTGCACCCAACCTGACCCTATCATTCTCCTGCTTAAAAATCTCTTTGGATGCGGCCGCATTACGTACATGAAATAATAATGCCTGAAAGTGCCTGGCACACAGTAGGGACTCGCAATAGATCAGTTCCTTCATTTCTAAGGATTCTTCATTCATTCATTTATTCGAGACTCAACAAAGAATTGTCTTTCAGTGCCTCACTTTTCTCATTTGTCAGATAAAAGTACTAAAAGTAAATATTTGGTTGAAACATATGAAATTGCTGATATTTGACCTACAAAAAAAATGGCAATTTGATATGGTGTGACCTAATGCTTCTTGGGACTATGGTTAGGATTAATAGAGTTAAGATATGTAAAACGTTTAGCACATGGTGACGGTTAAAAAATATGAACCCAAATGATGGCTATGATAGTGATGATGGCAAAAATGATGATGATGATGATGCTTATTATATAAGGTTCTGAGCTACACCCTGGAGTTACAATGGGGACAAAACACCATTCCATTCCTCAAGAAGCTTACGGTCTACTAGGGGAGGAAAGTGGGTGCGGATGACCAAGTGATAGGGGCTTTGATGGTTATGCAGTCTGCCTCGGGAGCCCCAGGCATTAGAGGGGACAGTCAAAAGGGAGCAGAGTGCTGAAGGATGGGCAGGGTCAATCAAATGAGGAAAACTGAGGGCTGGCCACGGTGTTGCAGGTGATAGGAAGTGCTCACATGAAAAGCTGGAAGACAGAGCATCAGGTGTTTTCTAGTTAACCCAGGTCTGTTCCGGCTGCCTCTCTCTGGGACGATGATCTCATCTGGCCCAAAGGCAGAGGTCATCATTGCTGAATTACTGTCCAAGGTGTTATCCCTCCTCCTCTGTGTGCTCCTCAGAGACCCGCCTTGATGCTTTGCCTGAGTCTCCTTGCTTTGCGAACGTTGGTGTCCCTGCCTGGGGCGTCAGCTCCTTCCTGCTGCCCTACTCCCAGCCTACACAAGCCTCCCCTCCTCTTGCCTCTTGAGGACTATTGTAAGGTTTGTGTGTCTGTATCACTCAGTGGACACGTGTATTGGTATATTCCCTACCAGGGACTGTGTATTATTCTTCACTGTACCCCCAGCACCTTGCAAAGTGCCTGGCACACAGCAAGTACTCCTGTGTTGTAGAATGAATGAATGAATGAAGACGAGTGAGCAACATACATTGGGTGCCCGGTGTACAACAACCCCACGCTCTTGGGCCTATTGAAATAATCTAATCTAGCAATTCTCAAACTTACTGATCTCTGGACACTCTTAAAAATTACTGAAGACCCCAAAGAGTGTGTTTGTATGACTATAGCTATCATTATTTACTACATTAGAAACGAAATGGATACATTTTAAAAATATTTATTTATAAATCCATTTCAAAACAATAGGCCACCCATGAAATGTTAACAAAAATAACATTTTCATGAAACATAACTATATTTTCCAAAAGAAAAAAAAACATAAGTGAGAAGAGGGGCATTGCTTTACATTTTTGCAAATCTCTTGAATGACCAACATTTGAAGATGGGTGGATTCTCCTGGCTGCTTCTGACTTCATTCTACTGTGATATCACAGGTCATGTACACTCTGGAAAATTCTTCTATACACTCACAAGAGCATGGGAGTGAAAAAGGCAATGAACATCCTAGTAGTATTAGGAAAAATAAGTTTGATCTCGTTTCTAGCCCCTGAAAGTGTAGTGGGGACCCTCTGGAATCTCTGAACTTCTCTTGGAGAACCATAGATCTCATTTGCCTCTACCATTTTATATTTTACAGATAAGAAAATAAGGGCTAGAGACATGAAGGGACTTGCCCCAAAGTAGATGTGAATTTCTCAGATAACGGCAATAATGATAATAAAAGCTATCATGCATTAAACTCTTACAATGTGCCAGGCGCTGTGCTCAGCACTTTAGGTGGTTATCTCATGGACTCCTTGATCCACTCTTCTAGACTTGGAACTATTTTGACCTTCGTTTACAAAAGAAACTAAAACTCAGAGAGGTTATATCTGTTGCCCAAGATCACACAACTGGTCAGTGGCAGAGATGGGCTTTAAACCCAGAGTGGTATGTTTGGGTTTTGGTGCTTAGTCTGTTATTCACACTCCTAGAGCATAAATACATGCCTGTGTGTTGAAAAGAAGGAAAAGAACAATCTCCTTTTTAAAATGTGGATAGCCATCAGGGTCCAGAGAAAGTAGGTGGTGCACCAGAGGGTTGGGGACAGAGCTGGAGGGTTAGGGCCCTGGCCAGAGATGGAGGCGAGGGAGGTTGGAGATGGATCTTGGTGGACATCTCCCCAGACCTCGTAGGGGGTGCTCTGAATGTCTGCCCCAGCAACCTCTCAGCGAATTTGGCCAATCTGCCAAAAATCAGTTCCATGATAAGTAGTCCACTCAAAAAAACAAAAATCAAGATGCTAATGACTAATTGATCAAATTGGTCAAATTTTCCAGCTTTCCAAAACCTCATTTTAAGGAAAATTCTTGCCAAATATAGTTACTGAATGTGAATATATTCATCTTGAATATAGTCAATGACTGCATTCTTATAATATGCTATTTTAATATGTTCAAAGATAATACTCAATGAATTTATGCTTCTTGAATACTCTTAGCCAAAAATTTATCCAAATTATTTTAATTATATTCAAGACTCTGTTTAAGATATTCAAGAATATATTCTCCATTAGAAGACAGTCTTAAGAAAGCTAAACAGCCCCCATGATATTTAGCTTTAGACAAATTGAGCTTAAATTGCTGCAGTGAAGGATATATTCACTGAATACGTTCAAGACTAACTTATTAAGAAGAAGATCACATTAGCATTCATTGAATATATTCAAAAAGGCTAGTCTTCAAGAATATTTTTTGGCACATTCAGAGAATTGGCGTATTGGTGGTCTGGCTTTCAGCCAGGTATCGGTCTGAAGCCTCTTCCATCAGTCTGGGGCCCAGGCACCCTGCAATTAGCATGGAAGTCAAGGCATTGTCAATCCTCTTAGAAGATGAGGAGTTGCATTTTGAACCTCAGGGGATAAGAAAACATTATTGTGTCCCTGAACACTTTTTTACCTTTTGGTCACATTCAGGAGAGGGAAAAAACAGAAGAGAAAAGGGAGAAGAGGGATCATGTTGCCTACGACACACGGCCATGTCATGTGGACATCATGAGCCTGCCTCCCTTAGTCAACCTGAGGAGCTGGTCCAAGGCTCAGACAGGTGAAGTGACTTGCTTAAGGTCATCTAGTTTGTCAAGGGCTGGGTGGGGATTCTCACTCAGGCAGAGGGGGATTTGCTCTAAAGCACAGTGGGGATTTGAATTCAGGAGGAGTGGGATTTGAACTCGGGCAGAGTGGGGATTTGAATTCAGGCAGAGCGGGGATTTGAACTCAGGCAGAGTGGGGATTTGAACTCAGGCAGAGTGGAGATTTGAATTCAGGCAGAGTGGGTATTTGAACTCAGGTAGAGTGGGAATTTGGCCTAAAGCACAGTGGGGATTTGAACTCAGGCAGTCAGATACCATATTCTTGCCTTTGGACTTTACTTTCTCCCACAAAGATAAGCTTCTATGAACCTCTCTGAATCAATGGAAAAAGAAATGAAAGGTGAGGTGGGGCCCCATTAGTGGGGCCTGAATGGATGGGGATTTGGAATGAAGAAAGGAACTGTCAGGGGATTCGATGGGATTTCCATTTGGATATTAGAGGAACCAGGCAAAGTAGGAGAAGGCAACCGTGAGTCAAAAGGACAGGCCCCTTTCCTTCCTCTGTGCCATGTAGAAACAAAAAGACAGCCTGATGACCTACCTGTCCATTTACTTGTTCCATGGTCATCTGATTGCTTAGAGCTCAGACCCAGCTATATTATCTTCCCTGAAACAAAAAAAGTAAGCACAGAGATTCATGGAGGAGCAATTCTGATGTAGATGCTTGCAGTGTTTCCCCATAGCAACCTTATAGAAATGTCCCTAAGTATTCACTTCATGCTTTCTATAGAGGAAAAATCCTCTTTTATTCTGTTCTTTATTATTTTTTAAGATACACACCACATGTACATTGCTGGTAAATTAGAAAATAACACATAAGCTAAAATAATAAAATAAAAATCACCAATAAATCTGTCCTCTCCTACTGTAAAAAAAAATTAATGTTAATATTAGGTGTATTTCTTTCCAGGGCTTTTGTTTTTATGCAATTTATGCATATTGTACATGCTATTTTATAATCTGATCCTTTAAATTTATTACGATCATATTAATAAAGACAATTTCATTTCATAACATGATTTTTATAACTGCAGATTTCTGATTGTTGGTTATTTTATTTCCCATTTCCAAAGAGGTGAGAGGTGGGGAAGTGATTTGTGGCTCCCTGGGGCATTGGCTGTAGGGCTGTGGGTCTTTTGACAGGACATAGGAGGACTTGGAATAACTTGGACACTCTGATGGAAAACATTTTGGGAGACCTTACAGTAGTACTGATACGGAAACAACCAGGGGGTTCTGACCCAGGTCTGCTTGCTCACCACACAGAACGCCAATTACTGAGACAAAGAGGATTGCCAAAGAAGAAAGGAATTTTTAATGCAGATGAGGTCAGCTAGAAGAACTTGGATAGGGGCTTTTATAAGGTGTTAAGGAATGTAATCAACTCAAAAGTCCAAAGTCCAAAGTCTCACCAGAGACTCAAGGCAAATTCCTGCTACCTATGAGCCTGTATGATCAAAAACAAGGTACAAGCATTGGGCAAACATTCCCATTCCAAAAGGGAGAAAGCAACCAAAGGGAAGGGACTCCATATCCCACATCCTGGGCACGCTGGTGCAAGGGGTGGCCCCCAAAGCCTAGGAAGCACCACCCCCAAGGCTCTGCTAGGCACGGCCCACATGGCTGCTGTCACGGATTGGAGTCTGGCACCCATGGCTTTTCCAGGCTGAGAGTGCACACTGCCTGTGGCTCCACCATCTTGGGGTCTGGAGGGCAGTAGCCCCCTTCCCACAGCTCTACTCGTCTATGTCCTGGTGGGGACTCTGTGTGAGGGCTCCAACCCCACATTTTCCCTTGGTACTGCCCCAGTAGAGTCTCTCTGCTGTCATTCCACCCCTACGGCAGGCTTCTGCCTGGGCACCCAGGCTTTTGCACTTGCAGGCTTGTGAACGCCACCGAGGCTTATGGTTTGTGTCCTACTGAGCAGTGTCCAGAGCTATACCTAGGGCCCTTTGAGCCACGGCTGGAGCTGGAGCACCAGGGATGCAGGAGCAGCCTCCCCAGGTGGTACAAGGTAGTGGCCCCCAGGGCCTGGCCCCCGAAACCATTCAGTCCTCCTGGGCCTCCGGGCCTGCAATGGAGGGGCAGAGTCATGCTAATCTCTCTAGCAAGGGGTTGCTCTGCAGCCCACTTGGATTCCTCCCCTGATAATGCTCTTTCCTTCTCTAACACATGTCCAGGCTGCGAATTTTCCACATTTTTACACTCTTCTTCCTTTTTTATTATAAGTTCCGACTTTAAGTCGTTCTTTTGTGCCCATTCTGGTCGTAGGCTGTTAGAAGCAGCCATGCCACTTCTTGAATGCTTTGCTGTTTAGAAATTTTTATTTTATTTTATTATTTTTTTAAACTTCAGAATATCATGGGGGTGCAGATGTTTAGGTTGTTTTGAGAATTGAATGAAATAAGAAAGCTAAACACCTTGATAGCATCTCCCCTTTCTACTCCACCCCACTGATCTGACATGGACATCTCCATAGACACCAGGGGGACCTTCAACTCCTCCCAAAGGTGATAGCTTTTAGTAGCGTTAGTTCTACCAAGACAATCACTTTTTGGCAGGGCACAGCAGAACGTGGCAGGGCAGTGTGACCAGGTTCCTCTGAGTGGCAGGAATTTTGTTCCAGGTCTCTGGGTTTCAGCATTCTTTACCTCCCCAGGGGCTGGGCTTTTCCATTTCATTCTCTTCTGCTTCCTACTTGATCTCCTTTCATGATCCTTCATTGTCCTCTTTCTGGAGTCCAACCATGGAGAGGGGAGGCTTAGAGTGGTGGTTGTTACTGCTGCTTTTGATGGTGAGAAGTTGGGGAAGTTCTTGGGAAGTGACCTGTGACCTGGGACTGGACCACCTCTCTTAGACATTATTTAACGTTTGGGAATAATTGTAAAAAATAAACAACCTCAAAGAAATCATTTTCCTGTGCAACAGAGACTCTTCAGCAATAATTTATTTTTAGCCAGTTAATGAGATAATGTATATTTTAATTTTTATTATTTTTATTTTTTTATTTCTATAATGTATATTTTTAAAAACCACAATGCCTAGCACATAGTAAGCACATGCTACTTATGATTATGATTATTTTAGACAGAGTAGAAAGCTTCAGGCCCCTGCATCAGGGCAATCATGGGAAGTTTAAGATGAACACAGTTCTTAGAATGAGACCCATCCCTGTTCCTGCCACCTCTGCCTTGGAATTAGCCCTGGGCAGAGTTCACACCAGGGAATATTTTCATACCCCCTCACAGCCCTGAATACATCTGGCATATCGCCAGGCAGATAAATGTACTCATCTCCACCCCCTGAAATCGGCACGTCCAGCACGGAGCTTCGATGATTTATTTACCAGTGACAGTTCTGCTCTGGGGTGGAAGTGCCCTGGTTTGCTGAGTGGTTCGTTCATTTATCTTTGTTGACAACACAGGCCCGTGGGATCCCCATCCCAGCTCCCACCAACGCCTGTTCCTTCTGCATCCGCTGCTCACGCTGAGGGTGCCGGCTTCAGGGTTGGTGCAGTGTTTACCTTCCCACCTGCAGAAGCACCATCTTGGGTCTGCTTCAGGCCGGGAGGTTCCTGGGGATGGCTGTGGAGGTGGAGGACACAGGTAGCATTAGAGAAGCCACTTCCCCATGATCATCCCCTGTCAATATGCCATGGGAGTCAGACTGCTCTGGGCTCAAACGTGCCTCTGCCATTTATCAGTTGTGTGGCCCCAAGCCAATGACTTCACCTCTCAGACCATTGGGTTCCTCATCTGTTATGAGGGAATAATAATACCTGTTCCCTGCTCTCTTGCGAAGGGAGCATATGGAAGGCACCTGGCACATGGTAATGTGAGCCTGACATATGTAGGAAGCTTTTAATGAAAGACAGCTATTACTCATATCTTCATCCTTATTATTACTCCCCTGGGCTCAGAGCTGATGCCTAGAGAAGGAGTTTTCTCTTAGGTTTATAAAATGCGAGAGCTGGAAGCAACTTACAGAAAAAGCCAGACAGCTGGGTTGAAGCTCTGACTCCCTAACAGTTATGTACTGTGTGATCTTGTGACAAGTTACTTCACCTGTTTGAGCCTCAGTTTCTTCATCTGTAAAATGGGAATAATAAAATGAGTCATCATGGAAAATATCTGGCCTCAAGGGCACTCAGTGAAGATCGGTTTTCTTCCATCCTCTCTTACTTGCATAATTAATGCCTTATGATTTACAAAGGGTGGTGACAGTCATTATCTAACTGCATGACGCCCCCTGCTCCAGGGGCAGATCATAATCTTTAATTCATGGATAGGGAAACAGAGTCCCAGGGAGTGCAGCAGCTCATCTCAACTCAGATCCACTCACCCAACAAATATTTACCACTAACTGCCTTCTCTATATTAGCTACTGTTTTAGGTACTTCAGATACATTGATGAATTAAACAAGCGAAAACATCCCTGCTCTTCTAGAGCTTACATTCTAGAGGTGCAGGCACCTCTAATTATAATGGTATAATAATAAATAATGGAAATAAAGAATAGATAAATTATATATTAGAGAGTGACACGTGCTGTGGGAAAAAATAGATCTGACCAAGGGGCTCAGGAGTGATGGATGAAATAGGGTGGCCACAGTTTTAACCTGAGCCTCAGGGAGAAGATGATATTCGAGCAAACACTCAAAGGAGACGAGGGCCGTGCAGATGTCTGGGGGTAGAGCATTTGAGGCAGGAGAAATAGTGTGTGCAAAGGCCCTGAGGTGGCAATGTGCCCGGGGCAATCACGGCACAGCAGGAGTGGAGTGGAGAGAGGAGGAGTGGTCAGGATGGAGGGGCACAAAGGTACAAATGTGTGTGTGTGTGTTGTGTGTGTGTGTGTGTGTGTTGTGTGTGTGTGTGTGTGTGTGTGTGTGTAGGGAGAATCCTTTAGGGGTTTGTAGCCATTATAAGGACTATGGCTTTTTCTCTGAATGAACTGAGGATCCTTAAGGATTTTTTAAAAAATTTATTTGGAGACAGGGTCTTGCTCTGTCACCCAGGCTGGAGTGCAGTGGTGCTGTCATAGCTCACGGCAGCCTCAAACTCCTGGGCTCAAGCAATCCTTCTTCCTCGGCCTCCTGAGTAGCTGTGACTACAGGTGTGCACCACAATACTCAGCTAATTTTTAAATTTTTCTGTAGAGATGGGGTCTCGCTGTGTTGTCCAGGCTAGTCTCAAACTCTTGGCCTCTCCTGTGATCCTTCTTCCTTTGCCTCCCAAAGTGCTGAGATGACAGGCATGAGCCATGTGCCCAGCCCGCAAGAGGATTTGAGGAAAGACACACTTGATCTGGGTAATATTTTACCAGGGTCACTCTGACCGTTACATTTGATAAACAAAATGTGGCATACCCATGCCATGTGGAATATTATTCAGCCATGAAAAGGAATAAAGTTCCACTAAAACCCGGAGGAATCTTGAAACTCGTAAGTTAAGTGAAAGAAGCCAGACACAAAAGGACAGACCTTGCACAATTCCACATATATGAAATATATAGAGTAGGTGCATTTAGAGACAGAGGTAGAGTAGATGTTCCCAAGGGCTGGGTGGAAGGAGGAATGGGGAGTTGTTGCTTAACATTTCTAGAGCTTTTGTTTGGGGTGACGAAAAGTTTTGAACATAGTTCTGTGTGCCTACGGTTGCACAACATTGTGAGTTTAATGCCACTGAGTTATACACGTGTAAAAATGGTTAAAATGCCAAATTTTGTTATATATTTTATCCTAGTTAACAGTTTAAAAAATTGACTGTAGGGGACAGGGTGGAAACAGCCTATGCTGCCACACAGGCTGGGGTCCAGGTGGAGGCAGGGGAGGTGATGAGAAGTGATCAGAGACTGGATATACTTGGTGGTTAAAGATTTCCTGATGAATCGTATGTGGAGTTAGTAATTCTCAGGGCTGGACAGGGAAGCTGGATCTCTGGAACCCAGGCACCCCAGGACACTCAGCCAGTGTTTTGGAATCACTGCAGTCACCAGCCTCTCAGTGCTTCCAGCTCCTGGTGGCCCTGCCAGGACTGGGTGTTGGATTCCTCTGGCCCGTCGGGGGCACATGGTGCTAACTCCACAGAGGGGAGGCTCTCGGCTGGAGCCCTTGGGGACATCAGCCACTGTCCCGGGCTTGCGCCACCAATCCTGCCTGGGCAGCTCAGCTCCAAGTTGGCAGCTTCGCCTCTGTTTATTGCATCATTCTAGTTTCCTGGGAGATGAGTTCCCAGGTCACAAGCCCAGATTAGGAACTGAGTGAGGCGAAGCAGATGAGCTCATGAACAACACTGTTGCTGTTTGCACTGTGGACCTTAGTAACCGGCCAGAGAGAGACAGGCTCAAATCTTGCTTCTCCTGCATTCAGGCACCATGGACAGAGGAGGTCCTGCAGGACCCAGCGTGGACTTTGGACTCAGACAATTCTAGGTTCAAACCCTGGCTCTACTTTCTACTTCCTGTGTGACCTTGGGCAGATGGCTTTCCTTCTATGACCCCTATTTCCTCCAGTTGAGATAATCCCACTGACCTCATAGCTTTGTTGTAAAGGTTAAGTGACTAGTGGATGAATGGATGTTGTAAAGAGACAATTGCCAGACAATAGGAGGACTCATGACAGAGGATGATATCAATAGATACAGATCGGAGAGTATGGACAGCACCTGGTGATGGGCTGACAAGGAGAGAGAGAAGCCGAGCAGAGTTCTGGGGTTTCTGTGGGGCAGGTGTTGATGCCAAGTACCAACCTGGGGGAAGGAGTGGAGGGGCGGCGTTTGCAGAGAGACAGTGGATTCTATTTTGGACACACGGAGTTTGAGAAGCCGGTGGGTGGAGATGTCTCGGAAGTATTTGAAGCTCCAGAGAGCTGATCTGGGCTGGAAATAGGGATTTGGGTGTGTTAGCTTAGGGATGGTTATGGAATGTGCGTGATGCTCGCAGGGAGAAGCACAGGGGCCTTAGGAGAGGACCCCAGCACCACTGCATTTGTGGGATGGGTCCAGGAAGAGGACCCTGCAAAAGAGAATGAGAGAAAGGGGAGAGAAGTGGGAGGACTTGGCCAAAGTCTCAGAAGGAGTTAGTGGTTGAGCTGGATTAGAACTCAGGCGTCACCTTGTAGGTAGCATGGGAGCTGGTGCCCAGCCCCCCATCTCTCTTTCTCTCTGCTAGTGTACTATAGCAGCTGGTATTCTTTATTTGCAAACTAAAGAAACAGGCGTTACCTAATTTAGGTGGAAAGGGATGTGGGATAGCTCATATAATTGAAAGAGAAGCTGAGCACTGGGTCTCAGGAAGGACAGGATGGGGCCACTTCGGGGATCTGGAGCAAGAACAGTGGGCATCTTGGGCACCACCTCTGGGATGCATCAGCTTCAACTATTTCCCATGCTCAAGCCTCTCTGCATAAGGCTCGGGTTCCAGTGAGAGAGGCCCTGCTTGGCTTAGCTCGCGCTGTACGCCCACTCCTGGTGAAGGAAGGATGGGGCCCTTTGATGGGAATTCCCAGTGAAACTGCACAAAGTGGGAGAAGAGAGTCCCAGAGAGGCACTGAGGGTCCGTGGCCAGAGGAAGGGGATGCAGATGCTGCCAGGCAGAAGCCACATGTGTCCACCCGCCCCCCCAGGCCTGCACAAGGCTCTTTGGAGCTTCCGAAACTGAGTTAGAGGCCATTCCCTGGAGGAGGTAAGCCTTGAGCATAGAGGAATGTGATTTTCCAACCTGATTAATTCTTCACTACCCACTTATACCTGGAGGGATCCCCAAGGAATGCAACAGAAGGTGGAACAGGGTAGCTTTAGTGAGAGGGAAAAGAGAGAAAAAAAGACCTTCGCCATTTAGACTAGTTAGGGATGAGGGGGGAGGGGGGAAGGAAGGTCTATGCCTCCAATGTGCTTTTTATTTGCCAAGAATTACTCTAAGTATTTTACACATCTTAACTCATTTATTCCTGCCCACACTCTACAAGGTACTCTTTCATCACTCTGCTGTTATTGCCAAGGAGGCTGAGGCACAAAGTAGTTAAGAAATTTGCCCAGGGTCACCCAGCTAATACGTGATAGAGTTCAAACCAGGGCTGTCCTGCTCTGGGTGCGTATGTGTAAACATACATGGCTACGCCAACGCCGTGCTCTAAGAAGGGAAATAAAACTTGCGTCTGGTAATATATTAAATCAAGGATTTTCCTTAGGAGAATCTCTTAGACTTGAAAGCGAGGTTTACTTTTCTTGTTTTAAATCAATACATTCTCTATGAAGAACATTTGAAAACCACAGAAAAGCACTGTCTTAGTCAGGGCTGCTACAACAAAATAATTTAGACTGGACGCCTTCTAAATAACAGACATTTATTTCTCACAGTTCCGGAGGCTGGAAGTCTGAGCTCAGGGTGCTGGCGCGGGTGGGTGCTGGTGAGGACCCTCCTCTGGGTTGCAGACTGCCGACTTCTCATTGTATCTTCACGTGGTAGAAAGCGGGTGAGAGAGCTCTCTGGGGTCCGTTTTTCAAGGGCACCGATCCACTCATAAGGGCTCCATTCTCATGACCTAATCACCTCCCAAAGACCCCACCTCCTAATGCCATCCCACTGGGAGTCAGGACTTCAACACATGACACAAATATTCGGTCCCATCACAAGCACAAAGAAAAAAAAATAACATGAATACCCACCTTCTTTAAAGAGATAGTGATATTTTAAAACACATAAAATATAAATGTAAATTCGTATTTATTTCTTTCAAATGGGGTATCTTATATGGTGATTATTTGAGGCTGGCTTGTCCCATGTATCATTTCTGTGACAATAAACCATCTTCAGGAGCACGATTCAGTGGCAGCCTATGGCTTCAGCCGCTTGTCCAGCTGATCCGCTGCAGTCAGACCATTTCCTCGTTTCCAGTCATTCGTGAATATAAATGCAGCAGACACTGCTGGTTGTCTGCTCAGATCCCCGCAGATCCCTTGCTCTGTTTCTGCATGTGCCTCCCCTGGCTTCTGGGTGCTTTTGTTCCATGGGTTTGCACCGTGAGTCTTCTGTGAAACACTGCTCTGGGGCTGCTAGGGTCAGTTTATGCACAAGGTCAAAGAGCTTGATGTTTATGTCCTCACGGAGGAGTTAACATGCCCCACTCCCCTCTCTAGGGAAGACATTAGCTAATGGGTGTTGGGTGTAGGAGTTTGAAAGCCCAGCTCCCTTGCCTGAGGTCAGAGCACACTCGGACCCACTCTGGGGTTCCTTTATGGTGGCGCTGCCCAATAGCATGTAGCAGAGATGATGCCACTTTTAAGGGTAGATCACAAGAGATACATTGGGCTTCTGCCTCATGCTGTCTCTTGGATCACTGGCTGCCACGTCATGAGGACACTCAAGCAGCCCCATGGGGAGGCCCATCGGTGAGGAACTGAGGCCTCCAGCCAATAGCCATAGAATGATCTTAAAAGCAGACCCCCCAGCCCCAGTCAAGCCTTCAGATGACTGCAGTCACCCCTGACATCTTGACTGCAATCTCACATGAGACCCAGAGCCAGGCCCACCCAGCTGAGCCTCAGAATTGCGAAAATAACTGTTTATTGCCTTAAGCCCCTATGAGTCTTAGGGTAATTTCTTATACAATAACTTGGAAGTTCACAATGCACATCACCAGGCTAAAGAAGAATATTTAACTTTAACCCAGCACTTTGCAAACTTATGGGACTCTAGATCCCATCCTACCCACCCCCACACTTTCTTTTAATGGCACTCATTGTGGGAACTGCTGATCTCACATGAAACCTTGTACACACTCAGAAAGTCTCAATTTCTGTCACTTCTGCAGACATTTCTTTGTCCTCCAGCAACCGTGTCTGTGCTGGCTTAGATCTGAGGTGTGCACGGGTGCGTGTGTGTGCGTGTGTGTATGTGTGTGTGTATGTGTGTACGTGCCTGCTTACTGCCGTAAGCTCTGTCATCGTGTCTGCTGTGGATTTTGTAAGCTGTCACTCTCAGATCCAGAACAAGCCGGTGTGTCAGGCAGCTCTGATGGAGCAAAAACAGGCGCAGGAAAAATGGAATTGTCCTGTGATATCAGGTCACTAGGCAACGTTTCCAAGACAGCTGGTCCTTGTCATTCCTCTGCTCTCTCTGCTTTCCTGAGCTGCCAGAAGGGTGATAATAACTAAGCAACAGTCCTGTTTAGTTTACAAACTCTTTCGCTGATCTCAGCAATTCTCGGGGAGCTGGGGGTGGGAATTAGGGTGGTTATTAATTATGCCCATTTCACAGATGAAAAAAACTGAGGCTCTGAGTGAGAATTAAAAGGTTTGTTTGTTTAAAACACACATACACACACCCCATGCTAAATCCATGTATTATTCCCTCTTCCAGAAACCCTTAAGCCTTCTTCCCACCCTTCCTGCTCCCGGGCCTAGCTAACACAGTGGTCTGGAACCAGCCTGTCTGAGTTTGAAACTGACTCACTACTTTAGGCTGTGGGACCCTGGGCACTTTTCTGCATCATGGCCGCCACCTTGCAGGATTAACTGGATTAAATGGAAAAATAGATGAGAAGAGCGTAGACAGTGCCTTGCAGCCAATAAACCTTCAATAATGTCATTATTATTAATACTCTCCCTTCAGGTTTCAACTTGACATCATTTCTTTCATTTCTTCCTAGAAGCCTCTGGTAACTACCCCACCCAGCCTCCTATGCAGCCACCATCCCAGCGTCCAATTGTCTAGGGATTTTTGGACTCTGGCTACAACTTAGAATCTTTCAGGAAGCCTTTGAAAAATATCCATGCGCAGGCCGCATCCCAGACTCATCCTATCAGAATCTCTGGAAGTGTTTTTCCAGAGCATGAGCTTCCTGAGGGCAGAGATTTTATCTGACTTTTCTGTAGGGGGCTGGAGAGGGATGCTGGGGGCTGGATGTCTGGGCTCCTCCATTCAGGGTGCGGCCACTGCCGGACAGTGACAGGGACGAGCTCAGCCAAACGGCACTGTCCAGCTGTGCCTCCTTGTCTTCCAGGGAGGAAGATGCAGCATTTTGCTGCCAGCCTGTTCTCTGGTCCTCTCCTTTCCACTGTGACCTCCTTTAATAAAACCAGCTGAATTTTTGTGCCCACCCCCCATCCCTGAATTCACATGTTGAAACTTAATTCCCAAGGTAATGGTATTAGGAGGTGGGGCTTTGGGGAAATGATTAGGTCGTGAGGGTGGGGCTCTCATGAATAGGATTTGTGCCTTTTATAAAAGACTCCCCAGAGAGCCTCCTTGCTCCCTTCCACCATGTGAGGACACAGCAAGAATTTGAACATGTCAGTCAGGAAGTGGGCCCTCACCAGACACCAAATCTACCAGCACCTTGATCTGGAACTTCCCAGCTCCAGAACTGTGTGAATTACATTCCTGATTTATACGCCACCAGTCTATGGCATTTTGTTATAGTAGCTTGCACGGATCGACACAAGCCTCTTCGTGGATAGTCATTGCAGGATGGCCGAAAATAACAACAGCAATAATAATAGCTGGTATTCTGAGCACTTGCTGTATTCTAAGAACTATGCTGATTGCTAAGGGGCCGAAGTCATCTTCCTCTTTCATGAAAAATGCGTAATTCAGATCTCAAGTGGAATTTGCAAGTCTCTCCTAATTTATCACAACAGGTCCATTCTTGGGCACCAGGTTAGGGATTGGCAGCTAAGATTATCAGATATGGTGTTAGGGTTAATTCTAGACCTCTGATGATGGAAACTGAGAAATTCCCTAAATGTTCCTCATTTCCATTCTTCTTTCAAACAAGACAGCAAGTATTGGGAGGCAGGTGGTGGGAGAGCGTCAGCCCCAGGTACAGACTCCAGGGAGCACTGGTTCCCGGAAGACCCTGGGCTCAGCTTTTCACAGGGGCAGGGCTGGGTCCAGCAGAGGCTGAGACTGAGGGGACGTCCTCTGTCATTGCTTCCTGTCTTTGCTGTGGCCATACTTTGCTTTAGCAGCTGCAGGCTAAGCACTTTACATGCACACATTGCAACCCTCAGATCAGCCCTGCGGCACAGCCACCAACTTTTATGGATGAGGAAATGCGTGTTTGCAGAGGTAAAGTGACAAGGTCACACCTAGCGGCAAGCAGCCGTGCTGGGGTCAGAACTCAGATCCTAATGGCCTTGTTGTCTCCCTGATCTCAGAGCCCACACTTAGTCCTGCCCTGGGCCCCACTATTTTCTTGGCTTACTTGCCTATTGCCTGAGACCCTCATTACACCCAGGAAGGCAGGAACCCACAAGGGCAGAGACCCATGTCTGTGTTTCCCAGAGCCCAGTGCTGCACCTGATACATATTAGGCCAATGAGTGTGTGTGTTTGTGTATGTTTGTGTGTGTGTGTGTGTGATTCAGAATCTTTAACAACAGGTAGGACCATGGCACTGACCATTCAGAACCTGCCACTGGTCCAAAGGCTTCCTGCCGAGGAGACATTAACCCTTCAGCTGCTGGTTTGTAGAGGGAGTTGGGGGAGGGGGAGGGTGGCTATGTTTAAAGTTGTAGGTTTTATTATTATTTGGGCATGGCAAGGCCAACAGAAAAGGAGTAGATTGCCCTGCTCACAGTTCCAAGAAGTAGGGGCGCACCATGCACAGGGTAGGGGGGACATGCAGAGAAACACCAATGTCATCGGAAGGCAGAGAGGGCGAAGGGAAGACATGGGCAAGAGTTTTAACTGTGGTTTCCATAGGAAGGAAGGGGTGAGACAGGGTAAGCAGGTTTAGGATTGGCTCGCTTGAATAATTCTGGCAGGCTCTGGGGTGTAGGGGCTCTCCTTATTTCTCTGGTCCCTGGCCCTAGGGTAATCAGGGCAGGTGGTTAGTGGCCCCAGAGTTAAAAGCACAGTAAAGAAGGTGGTTGGGGGTCTGGGCTCTGGATTGCTTGGTTTGCACATGAAAGGTGTGCTCCCCTCCCAGAGAGTCCTTTACTACCTGTAGGAATTGGCTGGCCCTGGAACAGGAGGTCTCTCCAGGGTCGGTGAAGCAGCAAAATGGTCAAAGCAGCAAAATAAAAAGACATTCTTACTACAGGCTGGGGCACTGGTGGGGAGCCTCAGAGGCTCAGGCAGTGCTGTTTACCAAGTGGTACTGAGGTATTCCAATGTTAGGACATGTGGCATGGGGTACCTGTGCATGCCAGGTGAATTTAGTGCTGAGCACAAATGCTCAGTGAACACACATTGAATTACATTGAACGAGGGGGCCGGGCTTGGAGTCTCCTCCTCTCTCCCCATATCTAAGTCACCCTTGGAGAATGGCAATGGCAATGCCGTTCCACCTGGCTGCCCTTCCCCTTTTCCACGGGAACCACCAGGTAACCCACATCTGCTTGCACCTGGGAGGTCTTTGAGCAGGGGGACAGGCGAGTTGCCTTAGCCAGCCCTCAGCACCCAGAAAGCTGAGCCCACAGCAGGCCTTGAGACCCCCACACCCTCTGACAACTCCTGGGACCAGGACATGGGAGGGGAGGGGACCTTCAGGCAGCCCCACGTCCTGCCAGCTCCGGGTGTTGGCTCATTTAAGAGACAGTATTGATTTTCACATTATGATGCACTCCCCGTGAGGCACCAAAGGGAGGGGGTGGAGGAGAAGCCAGCCACTGATTCCCGGAATTTATTTCAAGACACATTAATTTGTTTCTTCCCTTCAAGGTCAAATCAAGTCATCTCCATATATCACTACTGGCAGCTGGCTGGCTGGAAGGCAGTTGGGAGGGGGTGGAGGTGCGCTGTGGATAATACTCTCTGGGAGCTGGGTAAAGGGGGGTGTGGGTAGGTTCCGGGCACCCCTGTCCCAGTATCATCAAAGTGAGGACTCAGGAACAATATTCCTTTGTCATTCGGTTGGATATCTCTGGAGAAGGGTCAAGCCATTTATTTTGATGTCCAGTCTTATGTCTTTGAGCTGGAAGCTCTCAGAACTGAAATGAGCCAGGTTTCTGGGGTTTGAATTCATGCCTTCAGCCTAATTGCCCAGGGTGACTCACACTCTCCATTCATTCATTCATCCATTCACTCAATAAATATTTATTTGCTCTGATGTGCCAAAAAGGCACTTAACAAAAAAGACAGTAGTGAATAAGACAGTCAAAGAAAATCCCTACCCTTTTGGAGTTGACATTCTAAGGTGTATCTGTGTAAGTGATGTGTGTTGAGGGTAGCTTACATTTTAATATGCACATGTGTTTGCTATTTGCAGAAGTGCTTTGAAGTAAATAAAGCAGTGTGGTGTATTTAACAGTCAATGACCAAATGTGGCTATTGTGGAGCCTCTTGAAATATTGTAGGATTTGAGCAAGCAGGGGTAGGGGTTGGGAGGTGGGAATTGAGGGGAGATCTGAGGAAACAATGATAGGAAGGAGGCAGCCGGCAAAGAGCTAGAGGCAGAAATTTTGCAACCAAAGGAATGGAACGTGCAAAGGCCCTGGGGTGAGAATGAACATAATGTGTTTGAGGGACAGAAAGGAGGCCTGTGCGTAAGGAACAAGAGAGGGAGTTGTAGGAGATGAAGTGAAGGGGAAGAGCTTGAGGTCAGGCTGCTTGGGCCAGTCACTTAGCAGGTATATGATCTGGGGCAGGACACTTAACCCTTCCATGCCTCAGTGTCCTTATCTGTAAAATGGAGATAAAAGTTGAACCTACCTCATAGAATTGTAGTGCAATTAAATGTATTGATATACATAAAGCACTCAGCACACTGTCTGGCACACACTAAGGATCCTTTCCTTTTCCTGCCTCTGTGACTGGACTGTGAGCTCCTGCGGGCAGGGATCGTGTCATTGTTTGCTATGGCCTTGGCTCCCACCACTGGCCAGAGCAGAGTGTGTGTTCAGGAAATAGTCACTGATTCTGCTGTCTTTTCGGGACTTGGAGGTGCCTTTGAGAAGTAGGCCAGCAGCTCCTTATGAACTATTCCTAAAGCACATACATGGGTTCGAGTTCTGCTGTCGCCATGTGACTTACCCAAGCCACTTCTCTCTTAGCCTCAGCTTCATCATTGTAAAATTAATATCTACTTCCTGGGGTATTGTGGGGAGTAAATGGGATTGGCTCCAGGGATGGAGCACGTGGCCCAGGCCTGGCCAATCAAAGCACCAATTTCTTGACCCGTGCTTAGCTCAGGCATGGTCATGTGATCCAAGCCGGTCCAATAAGAATGACTCTCTGGAATAAGGCAGAAGTTATGGGTAAAGACTGGCTTTTTTTCCTTCAGGACTGGAATGTGGGAGGAGGTGGAGCTGTAGTGACTGCAGCCATCTTGTGACCACAGTGGGAGACAGGGGGGCATGGAGGGCTGGGAGCAGGGGAGGCAGGGAGCAACAGAGAGATTGGGAAGGAAGCCGACACTGCAGGGCCACGTCAGATGGAGGGAAACTGAGTTCCGTTGATACCATTAGAGCCCCCAATCCAGATGTACCTAAAAGCAGCTCTTATGCTGGACTTCTCAGCTACGTGCACTAATAAATACCCCTTTTTGCTTAAATCAATTTGAGTTGAGTTTCTGCACACTTACCACAGAAAGAGTGCTGCCCAATGCACTGTGCCAGCAGCCCTGATCCCTTCCACCCTGCAGTCAGGGTTCTATGCTCCTGGCAGCATCCGAATCTATAGCTGCTCTCACAGCTGTGCCCCTTCCTTCCTCCTAACAGAACCTTGCTTTGCTCAGGCAGCAATGTACCTGGCCTCAGGGGACATTGATCTAAGCCTGTCACGGCCATTCCTTTCCCTTGTACCTGGAATCAGTCTTAGGTTAGACATGATCCAGTTTTGGCCAATGAGATGAAAGCTGGAAGGTTCTGGAAAATACTTTCCTCCCTGATAAAAGAAGCCAGATGGGAAGACCTTTTTATGCCTGCCTTCTCTTGCCATACATTGTCAGACGAGGATGAGATGCTTGGAGCTGCTGCAGCCATTTTGCAACTATGAGGACAAACTGTGATGATACAGATTTGTCAGAAACAGCAGAGTAAAAAGATGGAAATACTCTGAGTTATTGGTGGAATACAATTGAAAAAAACAACAACTCTGAATCCACTGACCTCTAAACTGTTTGTGAAGTTAGATAATAGCTATTTAAGCCACCATTCAGTAGGCACTATTATGTTAATCTACAGCATTCCTAACTGATGCTGTATATCTAGGTGGTATTGCATTTAGTTTTTCATCAAAATAAGCACACAAGGTTAAGAACATCAGCTCCTTTATTATTATCAATTATTTACTGTTATTTTCCTCTAACCAACAGCACAACTCAAATAACAATGACACACACGTCCCACCCATATACACAATACCACTAGTCTGTCTGCCAGGATACCTGGCCTTTGCTTGGTTCCTGATGGAGCTGTCTGGAGACAGCCCCCTCGGTAAAAATCCCAACTTGGACGTAAGGGACACAAGAAAAGGAGGACCTTGGCTAGAGAATAAACTGAAAGTCTCCAAGAGTCCTTAGGGATGCCAGCTTGGGAACCTTGGGAACGTGCTGGGCAGAGAGCAGAAGGCACTGTTTGTTTTCATGTGGTTAATGGATAAATCCCATATGGGAATATAAGACCTGTCTACCACCCTTTTCAGGCCCGGGATATAGAAGCACAACTGGGTGAGCCAATGGGTTTCATCAACCAAACCATGTGGCAGACATGGAAATTGGGAGCCCAGAGTAGGAACCTGGGTGATAGGGAGGTCCCCAGAGAAAAGTAACCCTTGCATTAGTTGCAAGGTAAGATACAATGTGAAATGTTAAGTCCCCTTTTATTTGTTTTGCAACTATAGAATGTGCAACATTTTCATCGAGATAGAAAAGGTAAAGAAAGAAAAACTAGTATTTTGGCCTAACGCAATCAAGCATGATTTGCCAATTGCGCCATCTTGTTGAGAAATCTACTACTATACTATCCAGGGAATCTGTGGTCAGTCCCCCGCTCACCCAACCCCCAACATTTTAGTGGCATTAAATCTGAGTTCTAAAGTAATATACCCTGGAATTGGAGGAGCACTAGGGTTGGGGACAGAACAAGAATGGGCCAAGACTGGGGTCTCAAGTGCAGGTGACTTCCTGGCTGTCTTGGGGAAGCTCGTTGTTGAAACTGCTCTCTCCAAATGGTGAGTAAGGGGGGACCTGGGGAGCTTCGATGATCAGCAGACCCTCTGGGGAAAGTGAGGCAAATACTGTTGCAGGATCCACCTCCGCAGGAAGCCTAGGAGAAGCACAAGATTTTATTCATTTATTATTTTCAACAGAGCTCAAACATTCTTTATTCATTTGAAAGGAAATATTTTGATAACAGGTTAAGCTTTGGGGATGTACAATGCTGGGTTTGAATCCTGGCTCTACCCCTTTCTAGTTATGTCCTCTTGGGAAGATCACTCAATTGCTCTGAGCTTGTTTCCTCATCTGCAAAAGGGGGATAATAATATTAAACTTGTAGAGTATTTGAAGTTCTAGAATGAGACAGTGTCTGAACATGCTCTGCAAAAAGTCAAATGCTGCTTGAACAGTAGTTATTAGCTTAAAAGAGAGCTGTCACCCAAGTATTTGGCTCTAGGTTGAGGTCTTCACCTTAGCACCCACCACTGACCACAATTGTCAGCAGAAATGGAACCACTGCTGTCCCTTTACAGGCAAGGTGTTACGCATAGCAGGTAACATATTTTCGTTTGGCATGTGCCTGCTGGAGAGTGCTTTACTACAAAATGCATTAATGGTGGGACAGGCACCTTAGCAGATAAAAGGGGTCAGGCTGGCCGCATGTAGACTGCAGATGGCAACATACTCTATGATGTTGAGAATGAGCCTTGATTTTGGTCACACTTTAAACAACTCTTAGCAAGTCGTAATTGTTTTGTTCCTAAAACTCAATTATAGGCATCACTTGGTTGGAGCTTTATAAGTATCTAGGATGAGTTATTACTCATCCTAGGTAAGTATTAATATGCTCATTTCACAGATCGTGAAACAGGGACTTGGGGGAAATCAAATGACAAGCTCAATAAGTGAGAAAGCATCAAAGATGGGATTTCTTAACCCAAATCTGGTTCCAGTTCTGAGGAGGTATTTTTATGATTTTTGGTTTGTTTTGGGTGAATGATGCTATCTGGGATGTAGTTTCTTCAGCAAACTATTGAAATTGTGAGGACATGTTAGTGATCTCATTGGGGTGCCATTATTATTAAAAATAATGAAAACTATGACTTTCTGAGCACTTTCTATGTGCCAGGTACTTTACATGAATCATCTCATTTAGATGTTAACAATAATCCCACCAGGCAGATTCTATTATTATCCTCAACTTACAGATGAGAAAATCGAGGCTCAGAGAGGGGAACTGATTTTCCCAAGGTCGCCCAGCTGGTAAATGGCAGATGGGAACTGGAATTAGAATCCTGGTCTCCAAACTCAGATGGAGTAGCTGACCATGATGTCTACTGCCTTCTCTGGCACCAGACTTTTGGAAAAAGGACCATGTGGGGAAGGCCACGAGGTTCAATCCCCACAGATCTTTCACTAGTCCAGGCTGGCACTGTCTGTTGTAAATGCCAGGGTCTTGATGAAAGAACCAAGACAGGAGGGAAGCCCATTCCTGGCAGGCCCCTTCCAGAAGGGGCTGGGGAGTTTTGATTTGTTTTTCACTCTGTACAGCAACCTGTAGCCACATGAGCTACACCCACCCAGGACACTCCTTGCCAAACTGGAACCATGGAGATTAACAAGGGTGTCCTGGGAAGGATGAAAGAGAAACAAGGAAGCTTGGACCCCCCTCCCACTGCTGGGGATGGGCTGACTGTCTAACCATTCACACACCTGGGATGCTGTGACCAGTAGCTCTGTTCCAAAGCATGAGCTCTGTAGGCAAGTGGACCTGCATTCAAATTCTCACTCTTCCTGACTGTACAACCATGGGCTGGTGATCTAGGCTCTCTGAACCTATTTCTTTGTAGGACAAAGAGGGTAACAACAGTGTCTATCTTTTTGAGTGGCGTGAAAATTACACTGTGGTCTTTGGCCTTGCACATAGGCATCTTGATGCCTGTGACTATTTTAACACAAGTTGCAGTATCATTGAACCACAGAATATCAGAGCCCCAAGGAATATTCCTGGTTGCACAGAACAATGCTCTCATGTTACACATGGGGAAACTGAGGCCCAGAGAGAGGAATAGACTCGCCCAAACTCTCTTGAACCCACATGCTGGGAAAGTTATTCCTCTTTAATTCTCTTTTAATCCTTCCATTTACATCTAAAAGAATTCTCAGGTAAGCGTGAACTGCCTTAACACCTCTAGCCTCTAACACTTGCTACTTTCCCTTTGTAACAAAGTAAGAGCTGATTTAAGGCTTAGGCCCTTAGGCAAAGCAACATTATCTAGTTAGAATTTAACCACATTTTGCTTTCACTGGATTTATTTCATGATTGCCTTCTTCAGTGAACATTGTAGTGATGAGAATTTAACTTTATCAAAACTGAGTTGATCTAAAAGAAAAACGTCTTAAGCAAATAATGGTATAGAAAGGCAAGCATATAAGGCCGAAAATAGTGAAGGTGGTATGTGAATGAATGTATTGCAAATGACTGTAATTTGGTCTCCTCTAACCAAGGAAGATAGTCATGGGCTTTGAAAATTGGGAGACATGTGTTCAAATCCCAGATCTGCTCCCTTTAAAAAAAAAATAGTTTTACTGAGATATCATTGGCATATAAAATTGTGTGTGTATGTATGCATATGGTGTACAACTTGATGTTTTGATATGTGTCTACATTGTGAAATAATCACCCCAATCAAGCTAATTAACATATCCATCACTGCTATATAGTCACCATTATATGTGTGTATGAGAAGACTGGATTTAAGATCTACCCTTTTAGCAAATTTCGAATATGTAATATTTGTTAACTGTTATCACCAGGAACATTAGCTCTCCAGAGCTTATGCATCCCGCCTAACTGAAAATTTGTACCCTTTGGCCAACATCTCCCCGTTTCCCCCTCCCCCAGCCCCTGACAACTGTTGTCCTCTCTGCTTCCATGAGTTCGACTGCTTTAGATTCAGTAGGATCATGTCATGCAGTGTTTTTCTGCCTGTGTCTTGCTTATTTCCTTAACATAATGTCCTCCAGCTCCACCCACGCTGTTGCAAATGGCAGGATTTCCTTCTTTGTTAAGGCTGAATAATATTCCAGATCTGCTCTCTACTGGCCATGTGGCCTTGGTTGAGTTTCATCACTCGCCCCTCTGAGCTTCAGTTTCTTCATCCACACAATGGGCTTAATAATACCTACTCAACAGGATTCTTTTAAAGATTAAATAAAATTAAACCTATAAACCTCTTAGCATGATGCTTGGTGCATCATTAGGCGTCATAAGTGGCAGAACAGAACACCTGGGAAGATGTGGAACAAGGGGAAAGTTTGCTCTGGCTCTGGGCATCCTCTGCTTCCTGTTCTTTCTCTAAGCTGGGTACAGGGAAGAGCTCAGCTGCTCTGCCTGCAACCAGATAGGCAAATTCCACCATCTCTTCCTCCCCCTCACCCAGTCAAGATGGGGCCTTTCCCCAGAGATGGATGTGTTGGGGTAGATTTCCCAGCCGTGGCTAAGGAAAATAGCCGCAGCATCCTCTCTCGGTGGAAACCCCCAAGGATCCCAGCCTGCTTGTGACTCCATCCCGTGACCTTGTTGGAGCCTCCGAAAAGAAACATCAGCTTCCTTCCTCTCCCTTCTTCCTTTCTCTCCCCTCTGTGATGTTTGATCTGGTTGCTGTACCAGGGAGAGGTGTGGGTCATGGGGCCAGCTGGCGTGAAGCACAAACAGTTTGGTGTTTGCCTTATCAGGAAGTGTCCACGGGCTTCCAAGAACCGCGGAGGCTCTGGGAGGCTCAGGAATGGACACGGGAGGGGAGAGACAGGAATGCAGAATCCCGAAGCCGAAAGAAGCCTCGGAACTCAGCTGGCGCAATCTCTCCAGACACAGGGCATCGTTGCCAGGGCTAGTAGTGGAGTTAAGATTCAACAACAGCAATGACAGGAGTAGTAATGACAAACTGCCACTTATGAGGACCTACTATGTGCTGTGCTCTCATTTCATTTTCAGTTGGTAACTCCATGAAGCCGGAATCAGTACCCTGTCTTACAGAAGAGGAAACAACAGTCCTTACTCAAGGACTAAGCATGGAACTCAGAAGTCAGGGATCTGTTTTGGGCTGTCCTAAAAGGACTTTGGCTCTGTCCTTTCACCTTCGGGAGACTTAGTTTCTCCATAATACAAGGAGGGTGATGTGTCTTCTAGTTGTGGATAAGTCAAGTTGCCTCCTCTACTCTCAGACTCTTCATCTGTAAAATGGGCTTGTTCATACACACCTCACAGGGCCCTGCGTGGATCAGGAGGCACAGTCCATGTGCCCCCACTTCTAGGACCCCATTGCAGGTTTGCTGGGACACTTCCCCCCGTTACATTTGAGGGTTCAATGCCATGCCCTGGGGGAGGGGGTGTCTCAAGAGAGAGCTGTCCAAGAGGGAGAGACCCCAGATCTTGAGTCCTAGGTGTGCCCCCTCCTCCACTCCCACCCCGAGCACCACGCTGTGAGGTTACTTACTGGATTTTCTTGGTGAAATTCTTAGAAACGATGCCGCCTTCTTGCTGTTTTTCTTCGTGTTTGCCTGGAAGGAAGAGAAATGTCGTGTATCAGCATCTGCATCCCCTGGGCATCACCTTGGTTAGGGCTTGTATTCCAATGCCAGCTCTACCCCTGCCTTGCTGTGGGGCCTGACGTTGGTCTAGAGACTCCAGTTGTCTGAGTCTGGGGCCCTCGTCTGCTACAGGGACCCACCCAATCCCACCTCCCAGGTTGGCTGTGATGATGAAACGAGATAATGGACAAGAAAGGAGGCTTGGACTGTGGTTTGTAGAAAATTAAAAGTTAGCCTTAGGAAATCACAGAAAGTGGGCCACATGTTGTACCAAACTCCCAGTCTTCTACCTAACCCACCAGTAGAACCCTGGGGCTAACATCCCAGACAGGGCGGTAGGTGCAAAGTGGGGTCATGTGCTAAGGGCTACTTTGCCACCCTGCTTGCTGTGTAACTCACAGAGCCCTTTCCTTACTCTGAGGATGGGCGTCTTTCTCCTTTGGGTCTGATGTGGAGACTGAGGCCCAGCGAAGGGTCCCAGGTCGCCCAGCAGGTGCATGGTGGCTCTGGGCTTTGGATCAGCTCTTTCTAGATCTAGGCCAAGATCTGGGGCCTGACACCCTCTGCCCTCGGATTTTTGTCCGTTCCAGCTCCCGATTAGCTCTCTGAGCCACATTTCTCTGTACCCGTTAGTGAAAGAACAGCCCGGAAATAGTGCTTCAATCTGCCAAAAACACTGGCTTCTCTCAAGGGAGCTCTCCTTAGGAAAGGATATGTTAGGTGCCAAGGATGTGAAATTCCACCAGCCCCACCTCCTACCAGGTAGCAGGGGAGGGCTTTCCTTTTTTTTTTTCCTTAGGGAAGAAAAAGGTGAAATTACAAGAAGGCTTGGGCCTAAACTGGCTTTTATCTTGCAATTTATACAGCAAATTCTAATCTTTTGGCCCTTCTTTCGTTCCTTCCCTTCTTCCTTTCTCTCTTTCTCTCCCTCCGTTTCTTCCTTCCTTTCAAAGAAATTGTCTCCAATCTCTCTTAAAACAAGCTGTATTGGTGCACGGGGAGCTATTCGACTATCACTTTTCACTCCCACATTCCAGAGCTAAGAACCCTCATTTAACCAGCGAGGCCTTTCTGAGGGGCTTTGGAATCTGCACTGTAAATAATCCTGTGGGATACAGCATCTTTTTGCAGTCCAGATTTTTTAAACTGACAATTTATAGGTGATTATTAACTATTCCTTTTTTTTTTTTTTGAGACAGAGTCTCACTCTGTGACCCCAGGTGGAGTGCAGTGGCGTGATCATAGCTCACTGCAGCCTCCAACTCCTGGGCCCGAGCTATCCTCCTGCCTCAGTCTCCTGAATAGCTGGGACTACAGGCACGCACCACCATGCCTGGCTAATTTTTTCTATTTTTGGTAGAGACAGGGTCTTTCTCTTGTTCAGGCTTGTCTCTAACTCCTGACTTCAAGCGATTCTCCCATTTCGGCCTCCCAGAGTACTAGGATTACAGGAGTGAGCCACCACACCCACTTAACTATTCCTTTTTAATAACTTTTTTTCTGGTGACAAGATAATACATGTGTATGTTAGAAAATAAAGGGAAAAAAAATCCATCAAAACCACCCATAATCCCATTATCCTTAGGAAGCCACTAATAACATTTTTTATATATTCCAGACTTTTCTTTCTATGTTTCTTAGAGATTATAAATGTTATATAGTGTAGATGTATAACAATATTTTATCGAATAGGATCATTGTATCCACTATGCTTGAACGCTAGTACTTTCTCTTGCTAACACATTATAAGTACTTTTCCATATGACCAAATATTCCTTAACAACGTGATTTTTAATGGCTGCACAGTGTTCTGTTGAGGAATATACAATATTAATAGTTCACTTAGCCAGTCCCCTACTCTGGGGCATTGAGGATGTTTCCAACATTGGAAGGAAGCTCATGGCACTAAACATTCTTTTAGCTAGATCTTTGCACGAGGCCTGATCGGTTCTGCAGGATTAAATTCCAAGTTCCAGAATTTCTAAGGCTTAAATCTATATTGCTAAATTGCCCTCAGGAAGCCTGTACCAATTTATTCTCCCACTAGCAGGGCAGAAAGAGGTACGTTCATAGCAACTCATTTCTGAACTCGAGTGTCTGGCTAACCAGAACATGCTGTAATGTGCAGCTGCCCAGAGAGTTTATTCTGTGCTGCCAACTTCGTGACCACCAACTGCCTGGCTCCAGCACAGGCCTGAAGCCAGAAGGGCACTGTCTGTTCTTTGCTATCCTCCCCAAAGGCTGGGCCTCCAGAGGCCTGCTTCCCTTGGGGACAGGCCAGTACCTCTGACTCAGCCCTTTTGCATCCCGGAATCCTTCTGCACGCTTGATGCCCTAGGAACAATAACCGATGACGATGATGGGAATAATAATGGCAAACTTGTATAGTACTTATTTGACGTGAGCCACTGTTCTAAGCACCTTACCTACTTATCTCCTTTATTTTTTGCAACAACCCTAACTAATAATAATAAAATGATAATAAAAGAAGGGGCTTTTATTACTATCATTTTACGAATCGGAAAACCGAAGTTCAGAGAGCTTTTAAGGGCTGTGCCCAGGGTCACATAGCCTGGAAGTGATTGGAGCAAAGATTCAAAAGCAGGCAGACAGGTTTCAGAATGCTGGGTTTGGGATTTAAGTCCTTGCTCTGACATTTCTTAACACATCTCTGCCCTTCTCTGAGCCTTGGTTTATTCTTCTCTAAAATGGGGATGACAACACCTACCTTACTGGGTTAATGTGGGGAGCAAATGAAAGCGAGTCACAGAATTGCTTTGTACATTGTGGACATACTATGTGAAGGTGAACGCTTGTGGTTTATTCTGAGGTTTGCAGAAAGGACTGCTCCTCGGAAACTAGGTGTCTGTGTCGATGCTCTGAAAATACGGCACTGGGGTTGTTAGCAAAGGGAGAATCTCTGAACAGGGATAGCTCCAAGGTTTCCATAAGTGGTGCCTGGGGCAGGGGTTAATCTGGCTGAAAGAGGGTATTGTCAGAAGGATCCTCTTTAGGCTTAATTGGCATATTTAGATTGTTTATTGGGGCAGTTTAAAGATTATGGGTGATTCTTAACTTTTTATTTTGCTGTCTTACTTACACTTTCTATCATGAAGGCATTTTGTTTTTGTAAACAGAAAGAATTACCATGATTGAAAAAAAAAAAAACCTCATCTGGAGGCCGGGGGAAGCCAGACACTCACTGCAGCTACCATGTTTTTCAACATGCCTCAGACAAACACAGGTGCCAAGAGGCAGACATCAGCACTCCAGGGAATGCTGTTGGCCCAGCTAAAGAAAGAAGGTGCTGTTTCCAGGGAAGACAAGAGCCCTGGGATTAAGGAGAAAGGGTGGGAATAAGGCCTTGGGGCTTTCCAGTCCCTTTCTTAGCCAGGGCCTGACCCAGTGGCCCATGAAGGGAACATCTCTTGGCTGGTGGCTGCACAATGGGGGTAGGGAAATTGTCTAGTCCAGCATTTTCCAAACACTTCCCTGGAACTACACACTCATACATGGTAAGATAAGACAGGGCTGCCTCTCAGAGATTCAAAAATGACATTAGTGAATTAAAGGCTTTGATAAGTCCTGCAGTGAGGAGACCTGGTTATAATTTTATTTCATCTGGCCCTTATAAAACTTTGAACTCCCCGCTCCCCATTTCACAGATGCCTGGTAATACCTTGAAGTGCACCGTTTGGTAAATACTAATCTAGTACTCCTCTTTATAAAACCAACAGTAAAGCTCAGATCCCAGGGGTCATGGGATTTGCCCAGGGCCATGCAGTCAGAAGCAGATCCAGCCATCCTGACTCAGAACCAGCCAGAGAGGCCTGGCATTGAACCTCAGACACTGCCACAGAGAAACGGGTGATCAGGTGAGTTCCATTCTCCAGGCCTCAGTTTCCTTATCTGTAAAATGAGGGTTAACAAACCTACCCATACTTCCTAGGAGGTGCTTGGGGGGGAACCAGTGGGCCGATATAGGTAGGCATTTAGCACAGGGCCTAGCACAAAGTGCTTGTGGAAGAAGAGATCTGTCATTATGTGGTGTAGGATGGGAAACTGGATCGACTTCCGACTTCCCTTGAAATTTGCTTTTTAAGTAGAGCTGATGTTGATTTTATTTTTAAAACCCCTTTTATGAAAGCCCTTGTATGTACTATCAGGGGATTTGGATTTTTGTCTAGCTGAGGTCACTACCTGCACATCTAAAAGCCTTCGTCTTTGTCTTATTTAAGCTGCCAATGAACCCATTTTACAGATATGGAATTGAGGCTCCGTGACTCACCCAAAGCCTCTGGATTAGTAAGTGTACTTTGCTGAGATCTCAGACTGGGGCTGCCAGACCCCACTTGTTAAGAAGCACCTACAAAAGGGGCTGGAGAAAAGGCTGGACAGAAGGTCTCCTGGTGGGGCCACAGGGCATGGTAGTCCCCTGGGCTGGAAACCTCCAGAACCCTCATTAAAAGAAGGACAGGAAGAGTGTTAATAATCATCCTGTTTACAGAGTGCCAGGCAGGCACTATTATTAGCTCCATTTTATAGGCACTCTGCGTAGATTATCACATGTTGTCTGCACATATTTAATCTTGCTGTGGTCTGGCAGAATAGATATTACCATGATGCCCATTCTACAGATGAGAAGACTGAGACTCAGAGTGGTGAGATGATTTTCTTGTCCATATCCACCCAGAGAGTGAATAGCAGTGCTGGGGTCTGTACCCAGCTCTCAAAGAGCACCTATCATTTATTATTTATTGGGGCCTTCCTATGTGCCCAGCACTATAACAACAACAACAATAATAATACCAACTCCATGTGTTCCAGTTACTATGTCTGTACACAGTTCACAGCCTCACCCCACTTAATACAACAGTCCTTACGGTGCAGCCATTTCACCCCCAATTTCCAGATAAGGGAACAGAAGCACAAAGAAGTTAAATATTAATAATGTGCACATCCTGCTGTTAGTGGTAGAGCCAATTTTGGAACTGGTGCCTGGCTCGCCAGCCAATGCAGAGGACCTGGCTGGCCCCCCACCCCGAGCAGCACGTGGCTCCAGCATTTCTCCCAGCCCACCACGCTGGCTGCCACCACCGGAGCCTCTGATGTTTATAATTCGGCCGTGAGTGGCCTTGAAACACTCCCTGAACGTTGCTGGGGCTTGTCCCTGCTCAGCCTGTGTCTACACGAGCTTTTATTCATTCTCCAGAGGGCAGGCCTCTGCCGGGAACCCACTCTTTCTAATGGAGTGTTAATTGGGAAGGAAGGAAATGAAAGCTTTTTCTGCCGCCCCACTTAACAGAAGCTGAGCTTCCTGTCTTCCCTCTGTTCCTTCTCCCAGGCTTAGGATGTGGTAGCAAGAGCCCCAGGCCTAAAATCACGGACAGGCCCAGCCTCTCCTCAGGTCCTGCTGCTGACTCATGGCGTGACCGTGAACCAGTCCTGTCTGGGCCTCAGCCTCCTCAGCTGCAAAATGGACTAGCCAGCCCTGCTACTCAGGCTAGGACTGAGGATTATTTTGGAGAATAAAATATTAGCATTTTAGCCCAGCCCTTGACACCTAGTAAGTGCTCAGTAAATCATCAATTCTCTCTGGCCTCCCGATTCCCAGACAGCCTGTGTCTGAATCCTTGGTGGCCTTGGACAAGTTAGTTTAGCAAGGTGCCCAGCAGATAGCAAACAATCAAGGTTACCAGTTAGTGTCACTATCATTACTAGCAAGCCTCAGTTTCCTGATCTGGGATAAAGGGAGGTGTTTCGCTTGAAACCTGTTGTGGTTTTGAACACTATCTGTTCAGCCTTAAACATGCCCTTCCAGCCCCTGGGTGGTGACACCGGAAGGCAATAAATCCCATTTCTTCTTTGTTTTTGTACTCATCTGTATCTGTATAACCTAGTCTGTATGTCAAATTCTTTCTGTAAAAATACCCAATGTGGTTTCTCTTTTCCTGCCTGTCACTGACTGATAACAGCACCCAAAGGCTCCAGCAGCTGGGTCAGGTTAAGGTTTCTCTTGGAAGCAGGAGAGGAGAGCTGTTCCATAAAGATAACTTTGTGGGCCGCATTCCTGAGCCCTGAGTCACCTGTGTCATGTTGTCACATATTCCCCTCTGAGGAAACTTTCCCCTGGCAATTCCCAGGTCTCAGGCCTACCCCCCATCCCGGGGTTCTCTCTCCCTCCTGCCCCTGACTCACCAGACACCTCCACATAGCCATCCTTGGTCTTCACCATCAGCTCCTCTGGCTTAAAGCTGTGCACGTTGACACACACTTTCCAGGGCTCGCCAGGGAATGGTGGGGGACTCCTGCCCTCTGCAGGTACCCCAAACCTGGCCGTGGCAGTGGGGCCCCGGGGCACCATGCCTGACCTCAGGGTCCCCGGCCAGGCGGAGGAGAGCCGCGGCAGAGCCCAGTCAGGCCAAGGGGCCGTCAAGTCGTCAGGGAAGGGGTCCATGCCAAAGCCATCATCCAGCAGACGGGAGGACAGGGGAGAGTCCCGGAAGGGGTCTCGGCGCAGGCGGCTTGGGTAGTGACAGGAGAAGGGCATCTGACCATCCGCCATGGTGGCAGCCTAGCTCAGAGGGGAAACAGAGGCTCAGAGAGAAGGAGCCACCTGCCCAAGGTCACACGACAAGGTGATGAGGGTGGGCTGGCCTTCAAAGCTTATTCTTCAGTTTCAGAAAGTGCTGGTCTTCTGCGGGGGACAACCATCCACTGCCAAGGATGGTGGCGCACGCTAGGCTGGGGTCCCAGCCCCCAAAGGTGACCCCGCTGGCCCGGCAGAATCCCAGAGGGCCCCTCTCCGCACTGCCTCACCAGAGATCAGCAAGCCACTGTCCTCCCAGGCTGTGCCCAGGCTCGCAGCCAGAGCCACTGCGGTCCACAGTGCAGCCGGCAGCTTAATAAAGCCCAGGCACGCGCGCCTAGAAACTTCTTCTGGCTTCTTCTGGGCTGGGAGCCTTGTATTTATTTGTTGCTGGGGGCTGGAGGCGGGTTCTGCAATCTGCAAGCGCCTCCTGTCACTGGAGTATTCGGAGGTGATGAACCAGCCCCGGAGAATCCGCGGAGGGGCAGCTGGGCCGTGTGGGGAGAGGCTGGGAGGGGCCGCGGCGCCCAAGTTCAGCCGCCTCTGCGGAGGGACGCGCTCTGCTCCCCGCCCGCCCCGCCCGCGCTCCCGAGCCCGCCCTCCCCGAGCGGGCACTGGGGCCCGGCTATTAATAACCCTGCGCCTGGCTGAGGGCTCAGGTCACCCTCTGGAAATACCTTTCCCGGAGCGTGTTGTATCCTGCCTTCCCCCTGGGAACCCCCAGAAGGGGAAGAGAGAGACAGGAGCCCAGGGGATTGAAAGGTCGATGAGTATGGGTTGGAATCCCACTGACAACCGGGCCAAGCTCTCAGAGCCTCCCTGTAGTCCTAGGAGAGTGGTTAAAACTATATATAAAGACTCCCCACCCCCCACACCATACGCACGATAAAATGACACTTGTTAAAACACGTTAAGTAATACTTTATTAGGTAGGGGGGCTCTCTCCATAGGTGTAGGGGCCTATGGGATCCTGTGGGATCCCTATGCCTAGGGGCAATGGGATTTTGCAGGGGAGGAGAAAGATTAGATTCAACTCCCAATCCAGCATGTGCACGGGAATTTATAGCCAAGGAACAGAAAGAGAGTGTCAGTGAGTGGAAAATTACTAAGAGGAAACATCAGGGATGAGGGGCATTCTGGCGAAACCCACTTAACGGCATTCTTGCTGAAGACAGGCCAGGGTGGTCAGTTGAGACATTACCCAGGGGCGGGTGGAGGATGAAGAACCTGATCAGATATGGGGAGTGCTCAGATATTGAGGGCGATCAAATATTGAAGATGGGTGGTTGTTGCTAAACTGACACAGCAGGGTTCTTGCTAGAACTGAATTTTACAAGGGACTGCGCAGGTGGGCCTAGGAGAAGATTCGGGGGCCTGATTACAATCTGGTCAAGCAAAGAATCTTTGTCAGCAGTAACATTATTCCGGGGCGCCTTTGAGTTTTCAGTTTACTGGCCTGTAAAATGGACATAATAGTAACCAACCCTTGGAGGTGTGATGAGGAATACATGAGGTGGTTCTCCTTAGGCACTTAGCAGACCGATCAGCTTTTATATTTTCCATTTTGAGTTATCAATTACATAGCGCTTGCTGTATGCCAGGCCCTGTTCTAAGTGCCTTATAAATGTTAATCCTCACCAACAGTCCTGTGAGAAAAGGGTACTAGTATTATCCTATTCGACTGATGAGGAAACTGCCATAGTGTTAACAAATGATAACTTCTATTATTATTACTATGACTGTAAATAATGATAATTATCAAAAAATGCTATACTCAGGTGGGATGTCTGGTCTGAAACTCAAACCCAGGAATCTAAACTTTCCTGCCTCTCCGACACACACAGCTCAAAGAATGAATTTACAAATCTTCCTTTGGCCTAAAGGTCCCCTGGGCTTGAGTTCCAATCTGTTCCCGACAGGTGGACAACTTTGAGTGTGCCATTTTCCCTCTGTGGGCTTTAGGGTCTCAGCCCTGCCTTCTTCATGGGGTCAGGGTAGGTTGGGGGTGTTAAGGAATTCAGTGAGTCATAGGTTGAGAAATTGTTTTGATATTAAACAGTGCTTGCATGAGGCAGTTTGCTAAAAATAATAATATGGAAAACAACAGCAATTGTCACAGTTTATTGCCTCCTCTCTGTGTGTGTGTGTGTGTGTGTGTGTGTGTGTGTGTGTGTGTATCTGCTCCTGAAGTTAGCACGCTGCAGAGAGTATTATGTTAACCCTCACAACAACGTCAGTATTATCATCACCCCCATTTTACAGATGAGAAAACAGAGGCACAGAGCCTTGGCCCTTGCATACATATATGGGATGGCAAGGCCTGGGTGGGAACCTGGGTTGTTCTGAATCCCAGATCTCTGCTGAGCCGATAGATCAAGACCCCTGCCCTCCTTCCTAGCTGAGAGAAGGAGGCTGAGGCCCCACGGTATGGCACCTCCTGAATGACTGGGTCCTCACTTGATGTAGGATGAGCTCACTGGGCTGGAAGCTTCAGGCTGACGTCATGGCTGGGCACAGAAGCCTCGGCTCTCTCTGTAATTACAGCTGGGCGGGGCCGGCTTGTGTTTGAAGCTGATTATGGGCAGAATCACTGCATGACGCACAGGAGAAATCTGGCCCTGCCTAGGACCTGGCTGGGGATTGGGGTGAGGTTTCTGAGTGGGTGGGACGGGGCAGAGGCAGCTTGTGTGTGGATTCGAGTGGGTGCAGAGGTGCGTTGTGTTTATATGCGGATGGGACTGTGTTTATTTATGGGCGAGTCTGCTGGTGGGTGTGTTCTGGAAGAACCTCCTTTCCTCCTTCCTCGCCAAGCCTTCCTTCCACAACCCCACCCTGAAACCTCCAGGAGACCCCTCTGCTTAGAACAAGGCTAACTTGGGGCCAGGGGACTAGGAGGGCGGGGGAGCCTGGTAAGGGAGCAGGGAACTGAACTCGATGACCTAATCTACCTTCTCATTTCAAGAATGAGGGGGAGGAAAGGGAGGATGTGCAGCTAGAAAACAGGAATAGCAATATTAGCATTTATGGGACACTTGCCATGTGCCAGCTTCTGTTCTACGCACTTTAAATTTATGTGTCTTAACTCATGTAATCCTCCCTACATCCTCTGAGGAAGGGAATGTTAGTATCCCCATTTTGCAGATGAGGAAACTGAGGCACAGAGAAATGACGTGACTTGCCTGTATCTATTATACATACTCAGTTAAGTGGCAGAGCTGGAATTGGAACCTGGGCAGGTTGGCTCTTAACCCATCTGCTATACTGCCGCTGAAATCAAAATCGTGGCTCACGTTTATTGAGCCCTGACTGTGTACCAGGCCCTGTGGTCAGCAGTTTTATTCATGACCTCATGGAATCCTCATGGTTCAGAGAGGTGAAGCCACCTACCTGGAGCCACACAACTGAAGGAGGACTCAAGCCCAAGCCAATAGGACTCGGGAACACACAGTAATAACAGAATGGGGAATCCTTCCATGCTGCCTGGTACCCTGTTCCCTCTGGGCTCTTGCTGTGTTTCTGGGTCAGGCCAGCATTCTGTTTTGGGAAGCTGAGGAGGGAGGCAGCTGTTCATGCTGCTGACCCAGGCACCTGGTGAGGAGTCAGCTAACATACGAGGAAAGTGGTTAATGCATCCCACAGGCTATCACCAGCCAGGCGAAAGAAGAGGCCAGAAAGGGGAAGGAGTCTCCAGGCTGGTTCCCCTAGGAAAAGACAGACCCTGGAGGGGGTATGTGTGCAGGGAGTGGGGAAGATGCCAGATCCCAGGAACCAGAACAAGGATTCCCCTGGCTGCCATCCTCTTGGAGCTTTCACATGGGGTGTACCACGATTAATCCTCAAAACAGCCCAGGAGGAGGGTTATATCACCCTGCATTTGCAAAACTGGGGCCCAGGCTGGAGAAACAGCAGCCTGAAGTCACACAGGTAGCGTCATGACAAAGTAGGAGAGAGACACAGCTGCCGAACTCTGTGCTTTTTTCTTTCCACTTGAGTAAGAAACAGAAGTTCCCACCCTTCACCAGAGGATTTCCAGCCCCCAGCCCCCCCAGCCCCTCTCCAGGGTCTACATTTTGGAGCCTTCTCTTGGATGCTCCTAGAGCTTGGCACATCCTCCAGCAACTGCTTTCCTTTCTCAGACCCCCTGCAATGACACTAATGGCATTTCCAGCACATTTGGCTCTGTGACAGCAGAACCCTTGGGTGTCTTGTTCACAGCAGTGTCTCCAGCACCTACAGGGTGCCAGGTGCATGGTAGGAGTGCAGCAGATCTTGGCCGAGTAGATGATGTTGTATCAGCAACTCTGTCTAAATTGCCGAGCTCCCACGGATTGCACACAGTTATAGCACTGGGATATTAACTAAAATTTCTGGAGTGCATAGAAGGTGCCAGCCACCAAACTGGAGGCTTTCCAAGCATGCTCTTATTTAATCTTCGCCACAACCTCCTAGAGGTTTTAACTACCACGATCCCCATTTTACAGATGAGAAAACTGAGGCAAAAGACATAAAGTGACTTGCCCAAGGCCACCAGCTTGTGGGTTCTGAACCCAGGTCTGTCTTGAACTTCAAGTCCAGGTTTCTTTCCTCTGCCACACACCCCACTGAAACGAATGAATCGGTAAACACAGTAAGATAAACAACCCACACAGTCCCTCCCTAAACAAGTCTATGCCCTCACAATCCTATGACGGTAATGCTTATGTACTGAGCTCTAGCTTCCTCTTATTATTTTCTCCAAATTTCTTTCCCGGATGTCTTCTCCGACCACCTCTGCAAATAATAATTAAGTAGTAATACTAATAATAACAAACACTTATTTAACATTTTGTACTAGTTATAAGTGCTCTGCGTATATTAATATCAACTTATTTAATCCTCACCAGATTGCTCCAGGGTAGGCATTATTATCCCCATTCACAGATGACAACATTGAGGCACAGAATAGTTAAATAACTTGCCCAATATCATACAGCTACGAAGTGGCAGAGCTGGGATTCAAGTCCAGGGAGTCCGGCTCCAGAGTCTGTATTCTTTTTTTTTTTTTTCAGTTATTAGAAAACTTTTAATTATGTTTTGAACAGCTTAGATATGCAAATTGATTTTTTCAACTGCAAATTTTATGAAGTCTCAATATATTTCAAATATTTCTTTTTTGTAATTTCAGAATATTCCAGGGGTGCACATGTTTTGGTTATATAAATTGCTTTTGTACCATTTGAGTCGGTGTTCTTAACCACTATGTGATTCTATGAATAACAACAACAAAATGACGGTCATGTTACCCACCATTATCTGAGAACTATTATGTGCCAAGCTCTGCTAAATGCCCTATGTGTGTTACCTCCTTTAATCCTCATAACAACTCTTTGAGGCAGTAGTATTAATACTATTGCTAACCACATTTTAGAGTTGAACAATCTAAGGCACAGAATCAGATCTGGGCTGACCGGCTCCAAAGCCCATATCCTTAGCTGCCCAGGTAGGCTGGGCCACCTGGCCCCAGTGTATGCCCGGCCAGAGCACTGGCCCTCCAAACCCAGACCAGCCCAGTAAACCACAGCTCATCCTCAGGTCTCCAGCCCACCTCTTTCCCCACCTTCTCACTGGGCCTCCTTTTCTGGAACCTTTTCCCAGACCTTCTCATCAGAACCAATGACACTAGGAACACATTGACATTTGGGGGCTTGGAGGCTGCCCCAGAGGAGCCATCACTGTGTTAACTGGAGGGATCCTACATGTTACTAACGTGAAAGCTCTGCAGAGCTGGGGCAGGGGTCGGGGCTCAGCAGGCTGGATGGGAGCTTCTCCACAGCAGGCGCCCCCAGCAGAAGTGAGTCAGGAGTCAGCTGTCAGGCGGGGGAAGATCATCCTGCCCTCTCCCCACCCATCCTCAAGGATGGACACCCCCAGCCAGGGGTGCCCAGGGGCTCTACTCCTTATTCCTGAGCCTTTTCAGGGCTTTTGAGATTCCCTTTCATGGCCCAAATAGTTATTCTGCATCCAGGGAATTAATATCTCAACCAACAGGAGTTTTCAGGAAGTGACAGGGTTGCCATTTCCTGCTTAAGAGAGAGAGAAACACACGGTGGTAAGAACTCGAGCAGATCTGTATTTGAATCCTCTTCACTCCGCTGCTCTGGGTAAGGGACTTAGCCTCTCCGATCCTCTGTCTTGCCATCTGTAAAATGGGGATGGTTTTCAGACCTTTCACTGGGGGGACGGTGGTGCACTCGGCGAACGTGTGAGGAGAAGCAGATGCGGGGAGTGGGGAGACACGGCCTGTTCATTTCCTCATTTATTCATTCATTCCGTATTTGTTAAGTTCTTACATGCAAAGCACCAGGCTGGAGGTGAAGTAGTGAATGAACCATAAGCCCCTGCATTCATATGTATCATAACCAAATAATTAAATAAACAGTGGAAATATTAATAATTTCAGATACTGTAAAAGTTGTATGAAGAAAATAAAGGCTCCAGGCTGCCTTTCTCGTCCGATTCCCTGCTACTGTTCACCTCTTGCTCAGGGTGCTGCAGGCCCAGGGGCCGACTTTGTCTGTCTGTCAAACAGAAGAGGCAAGCAAGCAGGTTCCTGCCTGGGGGCCTTCCCACCTGCCATTCCCACTGCCTGGAACACTCCTGCCCCGGGTCTCTGTAGGGTGGATCTCTCCATTCATCTGTTTCGCAACTATAAATTTCACCTACTCAGAGAAACCTCCTCTAACCTCACACTCTCTCACATCAGCTGGTTTCTTTTTCTTCATAGCCCTTGCCACTAACTTATGGTTATATTTTACGTCTCTAATTATGTGTTTATCTGCCTCCTCTGTTAGAATGCAAGCTCCATGAGGACAGAGGGGAGGGACTTCTGTCTGATTGCTCATGGCGGTATCACTGGCACCTAGAGCCATACCTATGCCTAGTCAGGGTTCAGTAAAATCTGTGCTTTGAGGTTGTCATTGGTGTTGTTTTCCAAACATTCCGGTTTTTCCTCCTCCTTCCCTTGCTTCCTGGGAACATGGGAGGTAGGAGTGCACTTCCTGATGCCACTGTGGTTGGGAGGAGCCATGTCACTAGTTGTGGCCAATGAGTGTGAGCAGAAGTGATGTCTGCCACATAATTGCCCTTGGGAGACCCTTGGCTCCATGCCACCAGGACCTTGGGCAATTTCTCTTTCTCTCTGTGTTGTGATAACCAGCATTGCAGCCACCAGCATCACTCATGAGTGGACTGTCCCTGCTGGCCCATAGTGGACATGGATGAGTAATAAATCTTTGTTCTTTTAAGGCACTGACACTTTGGACTTATTTGTTATGGCCACATAACCTCGCCTGTTCCGATGGGTAGGTTAATTCTGTTCTATTATGGTTGTTGGTATTGTTTTAAAAGAACTTTCCTAATACTAATAACATACTGAAGGATGATAAGGAAATCATTCAGTTTCCTTCTCTGCCAAGAGCCTGGCTGGGAAAGAGGTATGTCATGTTCCTCTCAGTTTGGGACATCTATGAAGAGAGCTGTCATGAGCTCCTCATGCAGGGCATGGATCTGAGATCTTTGGGAGAGGGAGAGCTGGAAGGCCTGTAATTTTGAGGGCCCCTTTCCCAGATGCCTTTGAGGTTAGAGCAGGAGCTGGTTTGACTTGTTGGCGACCTTGATGCCAGGCAACTGCTTTGGAAACAGTTTTTTCTAGGTCTGGGAGTGACAGCTCTGAGGAGTGTCCAGCATGAGAGAATTCTTGAGGTTTGTTCTGGGAGGAGGCTGGGGGGAGGGGGGAGGCTGAAGGAGCTGTGGAGGATGTATAGAGATGGAGAGAGATGTTGACAAGACATCTCCCTTTGGGGACTGTCTTAGCTTCACCCTGAATATGAGTTAGGATTAGGGTTAGTTGTGGACAACAGGTAGTCAAAATAACAGTGGCTTAACTAAGAGACAGATTTATTTCTTCCTGATGTTGAAGTCCAGAGGCATCCTGTCCACTGCTGGGATGGAGCCCCTGTTCCCTGGGGTCCTTGGGACCAAGATCCTGTCTGTCTTATTGCTCCATCTATACGGGCTTCATTCCCAAAGCCACCTCGTGAATCAGGGAGTCACTTGAATTCTAGCCATCATGTCCACATTCCAGAGAGCAAGAAGAAGGAAGGGATGACGAAGAAGGAAAAAGCACATGACAAATCTCTTTTATAGAAATTTCTGGAAGCTGCCCTGCAAAAATTCTGTCTACATCTCCTTGGCCGAAATCAGTCACATGGCCACCCCTAGCTGCAAAGGAGGCTGAGAAATGCAGTCTTTATTCTGGGTGGCAATGAACCTAGCTAAACATCAGGGGCTTTTATTACTATGGATGAAGGGGGAATGGCTATTGTGTGGCGACTGCAGGCTCTGCCACACCCTAAGTGAAGACAGATTTTGCAGAAGCATCCTAAAGGTTTCTTTAAGTTGAATCCTTTTGGAAAACTGGTGGGAAATATGTATTCCTCTGAACCAAAATGCTGATATTTTAATACATGAAACTTTACTAGGTATTTCAAATGATTCACAGACTCTAGGAAGCCCAAGCACAGGAAGCCATGGATTCCTTTAGGTTAAGATAACTTCATGTAGAAGTAGCGTTTGAGGTGAGGGAGGATGAGGGGAAAAAATAGTGCATGTGTGTGTGTGTGTGTGTGTGTGTGTGTGTGTTTGTACACCTATTGCAACCTCCTTCCATTTGGCAATATGGCTCTATTCGATGTGGTTAGTGGTGTTTATTTTGTCTTTGAATTTGAGAGTAGATTGTCAAAGGGATCCAATGTTATACCTTGAGAAAACATTTGACAAGTTTCCATGGCAAAGAAAAAAAAAGACGACAGAAAAACTTCAGTGCGTCATCTGGCTATAGGCTGGCCATAGCCACACAATGGCTGAGCACCAGCATTCTGAGGGCGCGGCAAACCCACGTTGTAAACCCACTCTGGGTGGAAATGCATGACTAGTGCCCCAAAGTCTTTCCACGGATGGATTGATGCTGGAACTACTCAGGTAAAAAATGATAATGAAATATGAATATCAGGGTGGAGATATACATGGGGAGATTGCCAAGTTCTCAGGAGACTCTAGATTCTTCTGAGTGGAGAAGATGCTTTTGGAAGGTAGCAGGTAGGAGTGACTCTCTTGAGAATTTGGTGTTTGAGGTGATGAAAGGCAAGATGAGAGACTGTTTGACCTTTTTGCCAAGGTGACTTAGAATCCTCCCAGAAACTTGTCATGAGCTTATGTAAACAGCTGAACCTCTCCCACTTCTCTTTTGTTTTTTTTCTAGTGTCAGTAACAATGGTAGCAACTCAATCAGGCACTTTGCTAAGTGCTTTCCATGTATCACCTCTACTAACCTTCACAGCGACCTTATGAGATGGATACTTTTATTTTCCCCATTGGAAAGATGAGGAACCTGAGGCTCAGAGAGGTTAAGTCAGTGACACAAAGACACACAGCTGGGAAGTAGCAGAGTCAGACTTAAACCCAGGTCTGTCTGACTTCTAAGTCCTTGCTTCCAGCCACTGCCTTTTAAAAATTATGCTATTTTCTAATCCTAGACTATATACCCCAGTGCCTTGAACAATGTTGGACAAATAGTAGGTGCTCATTCTCTCACTCCTAGGGTGGGAAGAGTGTGTGCATGAGAGATCCTTAGAGTCCCCGTGTGGGACATGTTACTGCCTTGCCACAGTCCTCCTAGTCACACTCCCCACCCCCTACATAAGCTAAAAATTAACCAGCTCAGGAATGAATGGGCATTGGAAAGGAGCTGGGCTGGCAACCCCAGGAAGATTCAGTCACTTGACAGTTGGCCACGTGCTGCTGGGTGTACAGGGATGAATGAGGCAGACCAGAAAGGCTCCTGTCCTCATGGAGATGGGCAGTAAACAAGTAAACAAGTAAGCACACGAATTAGTCCTATTACATATGGTAACAGTGCTATGGAAGGAATACTCTGGGGAGGTGGGAGATGGAGGGGCCTGCTTTAGGCAGATGGGTGTCACCTTGGCCCTGTGCACATGCGATTGCCCCTCTCTGAAGTTGTCTCCCCCTCCTCCTTTTTCCTAAGCCTCCTTTCTTTGTTTGGCCAACTGCTATTCACCTCCCGGCATCGTCAGCCTGGAGTCAATGTTTGCTGTGACGCCTTCCCTGACCCTCCAAGGCTGTTTTAGGAGCCTCTGTGGACTCACCCTCATCGTAGCATCCAGCTGTGCCACTTTCTAGCTGTGTGTGCAACCGGTCCATGCCTCAGTTTCTGCATCCGTAAAACTGGCATTAAGAAGAGTATCTCCCTTATAAGGATGTTACAAGGGTGATTATGCAATTTACGTTAATCTATGGAAGCATTTAGAAGCCTTCCTGGCATATTGTAGGCTCTGTATAAGGGTTGGGTGCTCTTGCCGCTGGTTTTATCATCACCATTGTTGTGGCGAGTAGCACACTATGGGACATCAGATCTGGCCAGCATTTTAGGTACCATCTAATTCAGTGGTTCTCAATCCTGGCTTCATATTATTATAGAATGACCTAGGAAGCGTTTAAGAAACACTGATGTCTGTCACCCACCCTCAGAGGGTCTTAATATTTGGATGGGACTCAAGCATGGGTGGTTTTGTAAAGTTCACAGGTGATTTGAATGTATAGCTAGTGTTGAGGACCACTGGCCTAATCTAGCCCCTTTTAATAGAGTAACTAGGTCCGGGGGGGAGGGGAGGTTAATTTGCTTAGGGCCATGAACCAAGTCTTGGCTTCTGCCCCTTAGGAGGGTTTATTTTCCTATGTTTCTCCCACCTCTCTGCTTATCCTGTGGCTTCCACTCCAGGGAGGGGCTGTGTATATCACTAGGACTGCCAGGGTGGGGGTGTTTGCACGTACGCCACCTCTGCTCCATCCTCGGGCAGTTGCCAATGTCCGGAAGCAGGTCTCTCTCTTCTGTAGCAGGGACAGCGGGGGCTGGAAGGGGCTGTGCACCTGTTCAGATCAGTTGCTGGACAAACAAACACGTGGATTCTGGTAACTGGGGGCCAGAGCAGGAGATAGAAAGGTGAAGGCCTCCTCTAGTGAGTCACGAGGACAGCTTCCTGGCAACCACATTTCCTGGAAAAAAGTCATCAGCGGCCCTAAAAGAGGGCTAGCTCTGAGTCGAAGGGGCTCAAACCCTTGTGGGTAAAGAGGTGTAGCAGAAATGACCCAGGAGCCCACAGAACTGCTTTCAAATACCCGCCAGCTGTGTGGTCTTCCCTCCATGAGCCTAAACTTTGTCCTCTGACAAATGGGACTAAATGGTGTTGTTATAGAAATAACATAAGCTAGTGCATGCAAAGGGTCTGGCACATGACAATTGATCCATAAAAGGTTATTATTATTATTATTATTTATTGTTGAAGCCTCAGAATAGGAAACTGGCTGTTGCTTTACCCAAATCTATTTGGAAAGAAAGAAATCAGAGGGGCTAGGGGTGGGGGTGGTGGATAGCCCCGGATTTACCCAAGGAAGCTTACCCCAGACAAGTGATTCCCAAGTGAGACCTATGTTGGGCAGAATGCAAGGCAACGGTGTGACCTACTTTGTTTGCTTTTTCTCCCCTCGTTGATAACCAACTTGTCATGGACTGCGTGTGTATAATTTTTTGACTCATATAGTGTTAGTGTTTGAAGAAACAAGGAGTTAGGAACATTTTAAAAGTCAGGAGACTTTTATCTAAAAATTCAGGTTCTCTTGAAAAAATTGGGAGATTTGGCAACACTGAACTGAGATTTCTACCTGGCATCTGTAGGGTGGGCTCTCCCGTTCCCCACAGTCCTAACTTCGTCTGTGTCTCTCACTTTCTTGTCTCTGTGAGTGTGTATGGCACCCGCTCTGGAGAGTGAGAAATATTTTAATTCTACAGTGAAGACATTTCCAGAGGCCTCCACAGGGCCTTGCAGGGCCCTGTCCATTCCAAGCTGGCTACTTTGGACTGTCCACATGAACCTCACTACCATAGCTCCATCTCGGTTTAGGAAACAGTCACGCTGCCCACGAACAGTCGTTGAGTGTTTTCATGCACCATTTTTTTAAAGCCACCATTTCACTTAGTTCCCACAGCAGCCCAGGAGGTAGCTGTTGCTGTACCATTGTACAGATGAGCAAACCAAGCAGCAGTAGGGTGTGGTCCTTGCCCAATGCCACACAGCCGGTAAAGGCAGGGTCTAGATTTGAATCTAAGTCTTTGGACTACAAAATCTGTGCCCTACACTGAACGTCCTCCCAGCCATCAAAGTCTTGGAGGAAAACAATTGTACCAAAGAACACTGGTTACTCACTGCACAAACTGAAGCGTTACAGAGCAGAGCCTGGGTCTTGTCATCCGCTTGACTGGATTTTGTCATTGATTTTGGATTCTGTGGCTTTTGGGCTAGTGACTTTGCTTTTTCTAGGTCTCAGTTTCCTTCTTTGTAAGAAGGAGATCCTAATACCTACATCATATGTATATGTTTATATGCATATAAACATATAAAACCAAAATACTTATAGGTTTGTTTGCAGGATTAGAGAAATTAGCTGGGCAATGTGAACATGCATGGTATGCAGCAGGTGCTGCTTAAGAGTTCTCTACCTCCCTGTCTCCTTCCCTCTTCTCTGCTCCTGGGCACCCCGTGTAGACAGAGGACACTGGGCCACATATGAGAACACCATACCATGGGACCTTTAATTAGAACAGAGACATGTTTCGTACAGGCTGAAAAACCAGAAACCCCAGGAAGGTTATGCTTAGCTGTGGAGACCAGAAATCAAGCAAGCCATGGCCGCTGTGTCACTGGGCAGAGAACAGGGTCTCAGGATGCTGGAGGACACAGCAGCTTCTCTCTCTCTCTGATGTGGATGCTCCAGGCAGAGGCTGGCTTGTCAGGCTGAGCTGGGCTGGTGGTGGGTCCTTGGGTTTGGGATTTTCCAGATAGGAGTCCCAGACCCCAATGTAGAGAAAGGGCCTTGGGGTGCACCAAGTCCCCTGAGCCAATGTGGTGGATTCTGCTGGGTCCTTGGCCAATTACCACTTGAGGAAATAGCTGACAATCGGGAGAGAAAAGATGCAGGGCAGAGAGAAGTCTTCACAGCATAGACCCCCACAGAGAGCTGCCAAGGGAACATGGGACCTGGTGTCAAGCTGGTCTGAATTCAAGGGAGCTTGGGCATGTCAGCACCCCTTCCTGAGCCTCACTATTTTCATCTGAAAAGTGGCAATATGACCCATATCACTGGCTTCATTGAATGATTGTACAAAATATGGCCTGACAATGAACAGGGGTTAATCCAGGGCAGGGTAAAGCCATCTTGGTCTCTCCCATGATAACTCTGGATCATTGGGCTTGGAGAGAAGTTCGAGCTAAACACAGAGGGCTTTAACCCAGTCTAAAAGAGTTATCAGGTGACAGGAGGTCTTCCATATCTGACTGCAGGACTCAGATTTTGTGACCTCACCCTGCGAATGAAGTCCCAGACCATACCTTTTTTTTCCTTATTTGATTGACACCCTTTGACCTACAGTCAGCAGAAAAGACAAGGGACAATATAGCCAACAGGATGGAATCCACAGTATCAGAGATTGAAAACCCCTTCTCCACCCTGCCAAGAATACATAGGCCAAAGCCCCATTTTATGGATGACAAGACTGAGGCCTGAGACCCATTCGATTTCATTCAGGCAGATACACAGGCAAGGGAACCATACAGGAACACTATTCCAGTCTCTTTGGCTCAGCTCGTTAGAAGATGAAGCATATGTATTCTTGGCCAGAGAAAAAGGTTTAAAATTTCTTTCTCTCTCCTTTCTTTTTCTTTTTTCTTTTTTTTCCAAGGAGTTGTGACTTTTTAATAGAAGTTGGTTTGTACACAGGCATTTTATTCCTCAATTAATTTCCATCTAAATGAGGTTTTCCTGGAGATAACCAGTGTTTTACTTCCATTTGAGCTTAATTTGTATGACTGAAGCCTCCGTTTCTGCCAATTCCAATTTGCTCGGTGAATCTAGCACTCATTACCTGGGCAATCATGCCCCTGCACCTGGGGCTGTGAGATGGACCAATTTCCAATAGCAATTCAGGGGAAGAGGCGGTGCCTCTCCTTTCCCAATATCACTCAATAAATAGGAAATAAATTATTAAATAAGCCATGTTCGGATGAGGGGACCCCCCCATCATGGTATTTACAATGCAAAACAACAATCACTAAAAATTCCCCCCCCCAAAAAAACCCAAAACCAAATAAAACAAAAACAACAGCCAACAGCAACAGAGGAGAGACGACAACTGTGTCCGTATCATTGGCTCGTTGCTGCAGAACTGAGAAGAGGTTTCGATAAAGCATTGCTCAACGACTTGGTATCTGGCATAATTATGAGCCTCAGCTGGCCAATGGAGGAGGAGGCGTGTTTCGATGAAGCCTGGTTTCGATTTCGTTTCATTATAAGACAAACTTTTCTATTCAGCTAAAGGGGAAAGCAAGGCAAGGCACAAGCACATCGGGCTACTTTGAATATTTGTGGAAAAGAAGAGGTGAAAAGCGGACAGCAGAAGCAAAGATGGAAGTCGGACTTGGGAAGGAAAGGAAGTTGCTTTGCTCACCTCTGGGAGCGTCCTGAATTTTGGCCTCTTCAAGCAAACCTCTTTTGGGAAAGAGGCTAAGTCTGAACAGATGAAGCGATAGGGCCCTCTGAGATGGGGCCCCTTGTGTCTAACATCTTAATTTTATTCCGCTTCTGAAAGACTGACTTTCCTTCAAAGGAAGGAGGAGATAGAGACAGGAATGTGGCCAAACCTCAATGAACCAGAATGTTCCTAGACGGAAGCTTTGAATGAGCTAGTTTTTTCACTAAAGGAGCTTCAAATCTTGCTTTTGGTTTTTACTTTTTACTCTCAGGATTGAGAACATCCTAAAAGTGTTTGAGACTCTTTTCCTTTTCCCTCCAAGTCTCAGTGAAGCCCACTCTGCCTTTGGTGACTCTCCCAGGCCTCAGCTCAACATTTTGGATTGTATCTCAAAGACTCCTCCACTTCACAGAGGGGGGCACTTTGGCCCAGACAAAGTGGACAATTGGCCCAGTTTTACTCAACCAGGGCACATCCATGGCGGGAAAGTCAAAGGGTTTGGGAGGCATGTTGCATAACCGCAAGCCACATCTCCCTCCCCTTTTGGATGCTGGTTTGTGAGTAAAGTCTTCACCATGAGCAGATTTCAGGTGATCTGTCTTACTCCCTGGAAGCAGAGGTGATGAGAGTAAAGTGGACATAGGAACAGCCCTACAAAAAATTGAGGGTTCTGGTTAATCAAGGTTACCCATGCCCCAACAAGAGTTTTGTTTTTGGATGAGAAAAAGAAGTGTAAAAGAAATGAGAGAAACATACCCAAGTGAGAGAGAGAAAGAGATGGAGACAGGGACAGATTTTCCCCCCAGGAGGCATTTAAGCAGCCTTCTTATAAACTTTCCCTGGGATAGGGCTACTCCCTTGCTTGGGTTAGGGCAATGTAGTCACATTGCCAGGCAAACAGCCAGGGATTTTGCAAAAGTCTCACCAAACCCAAAGCTGGACCAGGCAAGCTGGCAATTGCAAGCAGTGGATAGTGACTTTGGAAAGGTAAGAGCCTTCTCTGGCCAGCAGCCAGCAGATACTTCCAGTTGGTCAGACAGGCAGGATGGATAAAGGCCTCTGGATCCTGGACCCTCCCAGGATGGGTTTGGAAATGTTCCTCCCTTCTTGGGGGAACATCGGGCTGTTCCTTCCATCTTGGGTTTGTTTTTTTTTTTTTCCTAATTTCAAAAATAGCTTTTTGTTCTTCCCTGATGGAACGGCAAGAGATCACAGAAAAAGACTTTTGCTTTGGGTTTGTGAGTCTCTCCCAGGATGGCTGCTACCTCTTCACAAGGCGGCAGGTGTCCACTGCAAAAGGAACAGGGCGAATCCCAACCAAATCTCCAGAGACAGAGAGAAATTAGGTAAAGTGGAGTGGGAGCATGTGTAACTTACATGAAACCAACCAGGTGTGCTCAGGGAGTGATCCTGCCCAGTAACCTGTGCCTTGGAGTGAGTGTAAGATCCACAAGTGTGTGTTTTCCCAGTCAGCTCAATTCCTGCTTCACTCTCATGGTGTGAGCTCCTCGTCAGCTCCAAGTGCAATCCCAATACGAAACCAGATGTCATCCCCACCCACGATGGCCCTCAAAATACAAGGCAATTGCTTCAGTAGGTACTCAGCTGAAGCCTCATCAGTCTGCTGAGAGAGAGAGCAGCACATCTGTCTCCAGTTGGCGCCTCCCTAAGGTACCTTCACAAGGGACTTCAACTTTGTCCGGCTCAGCCTCACGTGTCAGCTTTAGACTCCGACCCCATAAGCTGCGACTCCTCTGTGTCCACTCAGCACCTCCACTCATAAGCCTCTGGGCTGTTTGCATCTTTTTGATACCTCAGTGAGGTAGGTGGGGGACAGGGGACTGGAGGCACAGGTCTGAACCTCCTTGACATTGGACTGAATAATAAACCTTGGGCCAAGGATGTTCCTGGCTTAGAGCCTACAGGGAAAAGGCCAATAGGCGATCCACCTCTGGCCTCTCAAATCCCATCCATAGAGACAGGAAAAAAAAAAAAGAGAGAGATGCACGAAAAATAGTTTAGAAGCTTCCCCCCACCCCTCGACACATACATACATACACACACAACCTCTCTGTATAAATAAATAAATAAATAAATACTGCTAATGGAGAGGGAGAGAGAATGAGAGAAAGTCATCACATAAATAAATAAATAAACAGATCAATAAATAAAATAAATAAAAGACTTGCTAGGAGCCCCAGGCAACGTGGTCCCCTAGAGTTGTCTGAATGAAGGCAGTCTCGAACGGGAGGCTCCAATGCCTCTCACAGCTGTCCTGTTGAGGAGGTCTGGTGGCTCCGGAAGCCTCTGTCTCCAGGAAGGGAGACTGGAGTCCAGTCTGGGTTCCTGGGCGGGGAAGAGGGTTATTTACAGTTGTGGTACATGCCCTCTCGGGGCACTGGCCCCTGTCCCAGGCACCTGCCATCTGGCCTTCTGCGGTGACAGCATTGGCATCCATGAGTCTTGGTGGGCGGGGCTTAGGTTGGGGCCAGAGGGCCCCGTGGGGAGGCCAGGTCGTCCACTGCTGCCCTGGGCCGCGTCGCCCCTCTCTCCTGAGGGAGCAAGGGCTTTCTGGAGGGCTGCATGGCAGTCTCTGGCCCCGCGCTGTTAGGATGGGAAACACTGGGTGGGGTAGAGGTCACTGCTTCCAACAACAAGTATTTTTTCCAAATGTTTTCCCTGGGGTGGGAGGGATACAGAATGTTTGGTCCTGCTTCCCCGTAATCCATAGTGTCTGGGAACTGTCCTCTCTTTCTCTCTGGCTCCATGTCCTGTCCTGCTGCTGTTGCCACCACAAACTCGAAACTCACCCATAGGGCTCCGGAAAGCCAGTCAGCTGGTGAGGGGGACGCCGGAGAGTTTATTTTAAGGATCTTATTCCTCACCTCCCTGTTCTCAGCGCCTTCTGCGGATGAAGCAGCTGGTGGTATTTGTGTATCGCAGAGATCAGCTTACCCTCTCTGCCCAGCTCTGGACAGGGGGAAGGTGGGGTGAGGGCGGAAATGAAGGTGGGTCTTTCCCAAGCTGACAAGAAACCTCAGAAGCCAGCAGGAGCCCAAGACATGGGGTGTCCAAGCCCCTCTCCCCTGGGCTCTGGATTTGGGTCTTTCCCCCCAAACCTGAGCTGCTGCGCCCCATCCTGGCAAAATTCCTGAGAGGCAAGGGGAGTAGTTTAGGCTGCAGGGTGGGTGGGTAGGTGCCAGGCTGCCTGGGTAGGATCCAGGGTGTGGCAGTCTGGGCAGTGGGGAGGGGGCCGGCAGGCGCCAACCAGAGGGTAAGGCCAGACTGGCTGGCGCTGGCATCTGGCAGCTGGCCATGGCACTGGGGAATGTTCAGCAGATGGTCCTGTGGAATGAAGTTGGTGCCAGCAAGTGGGGCCGAGGCAAATTTGGGAAGTGGGGGCTCCAGACCAAGCTGTCCTGACTGGTCCACTGTCTCCTTTCTCGGGGGGTTACAGGGCCCCTGTGAACAGCCAAAAGGCATTTTGCGTGAACCATGCAGTGGCCTCTCCATAACGGGGACCTGCCGGGCTCCTCTCCCTCACCATGCAGAGCTACTGGGAGCAGCAGACTGACCCCTTCCTATTTGCTCCTATACTCATCACCAGAGAACCCATGTTCTATCTCCTGACACCCGCCACCAACTCAAATGTCCATGTCCCCTACTCAGGTGTGTCCCTTCTTCTGGGACCCAAGAGTCTTTTAGCCTTTGCTCCGGCCTGTTTGAGGATGTTAAAGGCCTGACCCCTTATCTTGGACCAGAACTGCCCTTGGTCTCCTCTCTCATCTCTCCCCTGATGGGGGTCCATCCACGTGCAGCCATGAGATTGGAGGAGGGGAGGATGAGGGCAGGTGAGGGGGTTACCACTGGCCTCCTGTGATGCGTGCACCCTGCAAGCAGCAGGTGAGAAGAACTGTCTCCCCATTTTCCTGGCCAGGCCCCAACTTTTCAGTCATGGACCCATTGCTTCTTACAAAACCTTGAGGGTTTTTTTTTTTCCTGTGCCACAAGAGGATGGTTCTCTCCGCACGCCCAGTCCTGAGTTGAGCCCCAGAATGGTGCTGGTACAGAGGCTCCTAGCAGCTTGACAAAGGTGGTGAATACCCCGGTACCCTCTTTTCCTCCTCCCCACGAAGGCAGGAAGGATCCGGTCCAGGAGCCCTCAATATCTGTCACTAAGGAGAAGGCAGGGAGGGCAGGTGGTGGGGGAGGCTGGCAGAGCGAGAGGGACCCCCACGGGCAGCAGGCTCAAGGGAAGGCCCTTGCTTAGCGCCTCGTGCTGGAGTAGCTGTCTGCCGAGCTGTAGCTCCGGCTCCGGCTCCGACTCCTGCTCCGGGAGCCCAGGCTGGGGCTGCGGGAGCTAGAGCTGCTGCTAGTGCGGGTCCTGCTCCTGCTCCGGCTGCGGCTCCGGCTGGGGCTCCGGCTCCGGGAGTAGCTGCGGCTGGCCGAGCGGCTGCTGCTGCTGCTGTACCACGAGGAGGCGCTGCTGAGGCTGCCGGACGAAGAGGGGCTGGGCCGGTAGTAGGGGATGGGGCGTTTCCGGGCACTGCAGAGAGCAGAGGGAGGATGCATCAGCCCGGGGAGCCCCAGTCTTGTCCCAGGGAAAGGCAGTAACCTTCCACTTCCCAGTCCCTTAGGAAGAAATACTCCCTTTCCACTTCCCTTGCAGTCCTGAGAACATCAAAGAGAAAATCTCAGCTTAGTGCTAATATACCTTGAAAAATGATCATCTTAGTTTTTTTTTTTTTTTAATTTTTTAAACGAATCAAGCCTGGGGCTCAGAGCCTCCAGCTAGCAACAGAATCTACATCTAAACTTTAACCGTAGTTTTGTTTTGCTATTTTTACTTTTACTAGAACTATCTATTTATGGCAAAAGAGGCTGATTTTCCATTTATTGTACTGCATCAAGTTTCCTTTTGAAATGAATGTATGGACCTCTAAAAAGGGCAGATCTATTTAAGGAAAATTAAGTGAAAAATAGTACAGTTAATAAGCAGACAAGGCCAAAGTGGTCAAGGTGTTTGTGGATGATGAAGTTTGGGAAACACGGAATGGGTTAATCAAGATGGATTGTTTGAGGTTGACCAAGGAAACCAGTTAGGCTTTTGGAAATGCCACTCTGTATCTTGGCCTTCCTCCAAGTTGACCCCAAGGACACCTTGGGTCAAGGCAGTGGGTTTAGGAATTCCCTACAAGCTGAGGCAGGGCGCTCTGCGGGATATTTGAGAAAGGGGGTTCTCTGGAGCACACTCCTGGGGTACATGTTCTTCTTCCTCGTCTAGGTCATCTCCAGGGAGGATGCACTGGGCAGTCAGCACCCCTGTTCCCAGGTGGGTCTCTGGGCTGAGTAGCTGATGCTTGGAGGTCCAGGAGGAGAACCCAACTCAATCTTAGGGCATCGTTCAGCCATTCTCTCAGCGTTCAAGGCCTGAGAAATTGGTTTCCACTTGGGCCTCTCCGCTGGAGCTTTGTTCTGCTGAGACCTTAACCTGTTACAGGAAACTTTCTCCACCTATTCGACTCACTCAGTCAATTACAGTGGCACACAGTGAGGGTGTGCATTTCAGTTCACAAAGCACGCTTGCATCTTTTTGCCCTTTCATTTCATCCTCATGTTACTCCTGGGAGTTATCCCCTCCATTATTTCATGGGTGAGAAAACTGAGGATCCGGGACATAAGAGCCTTTCCGGGGTCACTTGGAAAGCGGCACAGCCACGTTTGCACTCCACACCTAGGACTCTCCCGCTTACCCACCACGGCTCGCTCTAGGGCCTTTTGGCTCCTAAGTAATCCCGTTCGAACTCTGCACACTCGGTTCAGGGTGTAATATACAGAGGTCTATTTAAGCCTGGCATCGGAGAGTCTGGACGGGTCTGAGGGCGAAGGTCTCTCCCCACCCCCAGGCCAAGGCCCCGTCCTGCGCTGTGGCCTCCTTTCCCAGAGCGGACCCCACTTTCTCCCCAGCCCCGCCCTGGCTCAACCGCACCCCCGCACTCCGGCCACACCCGGGCCCCTCCAGTTTCCCCAGGCTGGCCCCGCCCACTTCTTGCAGGCCGGGCAGGTTGGGCCGGGAAGTCGACTCAGCCCTGAGGCTTGGACAGAAGCTTAATTTCAGTGGTTGGGGGTGGGAAGGTTGTCCCCGAGCTCCCATAGTCCTGAAGTCCCAACCCCAGGGAGGCCTGGGGCGAGCCTGGGGCCTGAACGGGTAGGAATGGGAGTGGGGACGAAGGCGAAGGTGGGTCCCCCCCTCTCCTCTGGCTTGTTATCCCACCTTGTTATCCTCCGCGCCTCCAGGTGGCTCGGGGAGTCTCTCCGGCGCTTCCTCATGGGCGAGTAGGACCGACGTCTCCGACGCGCTCGCTCGCGCTCCCGCTGCTGCGAGTCCTTCTCGGTGTACTTGGGGTCCCGCTCCCTGAAGGGGCGTGCGGGGTTACTGGGGAGCTGGGGCGGGGCCAGGTTTTCTGTGCGAGCGTGTGTGTGAGACGGGGGTACTCGCTTCCTCTCCTTACCGCCCCACTAGGGCAGGGGATGGGGGTGCGCGGCCGGGAGGACAGCGGGGCCGTGGGACGAGTCGCGGGGTGAGTACCGTGGGGCGGGAGCGGGGCGCGTGCAGGGGTGTCAGCCTTTGCGGGTGGGCATCTCAGCGCTGCAGGTGCTGCAGGGGCGAGGATGCGAATGTTACGCGGGCCCTGGTGCGCGGGTAAGAATTGGGGGCTCTGCGTATAGGGATGCAGGGTAGAGGCTGAGGGCCGAGGATGTAAGTTCTGGGGTGTGGCTGTCGGGGTGCTTGAGCTGGGGACATGAGGACACAAGGGTACGTTTGGTGCTTCGCTGCCACTCCTGATTGGACTAAGGGATTTGCAAGAATGCTGAGGCAGGGCGAGACTTAACAGGAAGACTATCCAAGGGGCGGGACAGGGAGGCGGAGACAGAGAGGAGGATCAGAACAAAGGGGCGGGGCCTGGCCTGGGGGCGGGGCCGGTACCTGCTGGGGCTGTAGCGGGAGTAGCTGGGGCTGCGGCGCGATCGAGAGCTTCTGCTGGGCGGGCTCCTCTTGCCAGACTTGGAGGAGTAGCTGGGAGAGCGGGAGTAGGACCTGCGGGAGAGGTAACAGCCTCTGAGGAGCCTGCAGAGTTTCCTCCTGAGTTGTCCTGGACTTCTACAACTATATTCAGCTAGTCCGCAGGCGGCGACCTTTTTCTTTTCTGGAGGCCAGTCGTATGAACCGGGCCCTTACTAGAGAATGAAATCCCCTCCCCTCTGGGTGGTTAATATTAATAATAATACTGACAACTCCCTCTTATCGAGTGCTGATTATCCTGGCCACTTACTAGCTGTGCAACCTTGGGCAGGTGATTTCACTTCTCTGGTCCTCTGTTTTCTCATTTGTAAGATGCATGTAATAACAGTACTCACCCTATACAGCTGCAAATTAAATGAGTAAATTAGGGTAAGTCACTTAGCATGTTGGCACGTATGCTAAGTGCCAATTAGCCAGCACATGGGAATTGTTAGCTGTCACTATTATGTTTTTTATTATGTGCCATACATTGAATTAATAGCTTGTGTGCATTATCTCATTTAATCTTCAACATATCCTAGGGTTAGGTACTATTATCAATCCCATTTTACAGTTAGGGAAACAGAGGTACAGAGATGGTAGAGGATATGAACTCACATCTGTTTGCCTCTACAGCAACTTGAATTCAGGTGTGTTTGGCTCCAAAGTGCTCTTGACTTCTGTAGATTATATTGTTGTGAATCCAAATGACTAATTGCTGTGCTACTTCCAGTCTCCTTCCCTCTCTGCCAATGCCTTTCACTTTTAGAGAGTATTATGGGGAAGGAATAGCTTTTCCAACCTCAGTGCCCTGGGATAGTGTCCAGCTATAGCCCCTGGAAAATTCGCTTTTGCCAACTTGCTCTTTGGCTGTGCATTAAGAGATATTATAAGAAAGAGTCCACATGAAACATACTTTTGGACACTTTGAAAGGATCTGTCAGGCATTTCCATTGACTATACCGTATGGTGTCCCTTTTCTGTGGAGCCCTCTAAGTTATTTTTCATAGACTTAAAAAAAATCAGAAATAGTTGCTTTTCCAAACAACTGGTTCAATTCCTTTTTGTTAATAATGTAACAATTAATGGAGCAATATTCCTCTTTGTTTGCTAGGGAGCTCAGAGTCACATTTGCCACCCACCCTCATAGCAGCTACACAGAATGATAGGGTATACCTTTTGGGACTAAACCTTGCTCCTGACTTAATTTTATATTTCTCTCCTTAATTTTACTTTTAGCCTAATTTGCTCTTCTATTTATATCACCCTGTCATGTTGAATATTTTTGTCAGTGGCTTTGCCTCCTTTTTTGGAATGGACTGGTCTTGAAATAACCAACTAAGTAAGCAACTTTTTTTTATTATATTGTTACAAAAGAGGAGTGGTCAGGCTGCTGCTGGGAATTTCTGTTTGCAGAGGGAAGCTGGGCTCCATGAAACCATGGGTTGATTAGTTTGGATGGAATCTTCCAATTCCTGAGATCTCATCTGTACACTCTACTGTATCATTATTCCACATGAGAAATAAATCAAGCAATTACCAGTGGTTATTGAAATTGGGTGTAAGAATGCAAAGTGGTTATAATTCTTCTTTTCCTTGTGTCCACATCCTCTGCAATGTGACTTTGCAGTTCCTCCCACGAAGAGGAGCATCCTGGTGAGGTGCAGTGGCTCATGTCTATAATCCTAGCACTCTGGGAGGTCAAAGAGGGAGGATTGTTTGAGCTCAGGAGTTAAAGACCAGCCTGAGCCAAGAGCAAGACCCTGTCTCTACTTAAAATAGAAAAATTATCTGGGATGAACTCCTGTAGTCCCTCAGTGGGAGGCTCAGGTAGGAGGATCACTTGAGCCCAGGAGTTTGAGGTTGCTGTGAGCTACGATGACACCACTGCACTCTACCTGCAGGGACAGAGCAAGACTCTGTCTTAAAAAAAAAAAAGAGGAGCATCCTTGCATCTGGATTGGTCTTGTGACTCTCTATGGCTAATTACAATGGCAGAAGGGATGTCATGTCACTTCCAAGCCTGGGACTCAGGAAGCCTTGAACACTACTGCTCTCTCTTTCTCAGAACCCTGCCATGTAAACAAACCCAAAAAGGCTTGTTGGAGGATGAGAGACCACATGGAGCAGAGATCAATCAGCTGGGGTCATTCACACCAGCCAGCCCCTGGTCAACAACCCATCAGCTGATCAAGGGCACATGGAGGAGCCCAAAGAGATCAGAAGAACCACCCAGCTGAGCCCAGCCCAATTGCTGATGCACAGAATCAGAAACTAAGTAAGCATTTGTTGTTTTAAGGATGCTAAGTTTGGGGATACATTTTTTTATGCAGCAGAAGTTAACTGATACACATTAGCTCATTCTTGTAACAATAGTAGCAAAAATAACCAATATTTGTTGTGTGCCAAGTACTTCTCTATGTGCTGTTTATTCCCCAGGACAATCCTTTTGGGTAAGTATTGTTATTGTTTTCATTTTTCAGATGAAGAAACTGAGGCTCAGAGAGATTAATTGACTTTCCCAAGGTCACCAGCTAGTAATGGGTATTCAAACTAAGTCTTCTCCCTATGGATCAAAGGACATTTCCAGGTACCTTAGTTAACTCCTTAAGGGGGAAGGTGCTGCAGAGCAAAGTCAAAATCACACTCACCTTTTTTCAGAGGAGATGGATCGGCTCCGGGTGTACCTCGGAGAGGTCCTGGGATTTGGAGATCGGGAGGAGTGACTGGAGGATCGGGTGCTGGCATAGGAGGAGCTACGGGAGCACTCTTTCATGGGGGAGCTCTGGGCTGTGGGTGGGACCAAACCGGACTTCTTCACTTCAGCACATTCCAGACACGGTGACTGGAATCCTCTGCAGGAGAGAGAATGTTTGTTAGCACCAGACTGCTGGCTACTCTGGGGGCATCTTGAGCTAATACTCACCTCCCTGTCTTTGCCTAGGCTGTGGTGTTCTCACAGAACCCTGCTTCCACCTTTGCACATCCTACTACCTCTGGAAAGACATCCCAGGCCACATATGTTAGAGGAATAGAGATGGAAGAGACCTTAAAAGTAAATGATGCAGTTCAGCATTTCCCCAAGTATGGGACACATACCATAGGGGCCACTTCAGAGTATTTTAGGAGGTCACTGGGCATGGACATGGTGCTAAATAACATCGAATCACATGGTGGGAGATGTATTGCCTTTCTAATCTTCTCCCATCCTTCTGATTACATTAATGAGAAAGTCCCTGTTGGGTGCTAGTGGGTTTTTAACACCTCTCTAACACTTTGTAATCTCCCCAAGAGAGAAAAGACCTCAGACTCAGAGCCCTGGGCATGAAACTGTAACTAACTAGAATTAAATACATTGTTGCATTTAGAAGGTACCTTCTATTTAGGACAAGTAATACTCATTTTCTATTTCAGATAGTATCATGTTTCCTTTAAGTTTATAGCTATTTATCTATCTATCATAAGTTTATTAAAGTAAATGAGAGTACCAGCAGTACATGGACATGGTAAAAATCAAGAAGATAACCTGTACTTGGTTTAAGCTTGGGGAACTTTGGTGTAACCCATTTTGCAGATGGAGGAATTGAGACCCACACAAAGGTGGAGTCTTATTCAGAATCACCCTAAGGACTAGGTCCTGTCTTCTGTATTTTCTCCCTGCCTAGGGCCATGCTGGACTTCTGTTAGGTTCTCAGTAAAGACGTGGTCATTTGGATTGGGCCAAGAGTCAAGTTCAAATCACATTAATATGGCTTTCAAGGGTCACTAAGACCAGCCCCTTCTCACCTCTCCAATCTCAGCTCCTGCCATTTTCCTCTCTTGATTCCAGGCATAATAGACTACTTGTTCCTCCTGGCACATCCCTATTCGCTCCCTTGTCTTCAGGCCTTAGAATGTTCTGGCTCTCTGCAACCCTCTCCTTTCCCCTCTTCATCTGGCAACTCCTACTCTGGCTTTAGTTTGACCTCAGATTTTCTGGAAAGCCTTCCTTGACACCTGCCCCTCAAACCCTGGAGTCTGGGTTGGGCGATCTCCAATGTGAACCATAGACCCTGGCCCCTATATGTCTCACTGTCTTTTTCTCATTGTCTTTTTCTGCCCCAGACATTGAGCTCCTTGGGGACAGGACGCATGTCTCTCTGGACACTGTATTCTAGCACCTAGCACAGGGCTTGTACATATATCTTAGATACTCAGTTAGTAGCTGTGGTTTGAACATTTCGAACCTCTTCAGTATCCTGGGCACTTCAAAGCATCATTTCATTTAGTCTCCTCAAGAACCTTATGAGGCAGGCACTATTATTATCCCCAATTTACAGAGAAGACTCAGAAGGGTTAGTTACTTGCCGAAGGCCACCTAGAGTCCCAAAGCCTGATCTGTCCAGCTCCAAAGCCCACGCCCCTGCCACCTTGCCAGCTCTCTGTCTTCAGTGTCTTTGGTTCCCCTGATTTAGAGCTGATGTCTCTTCTACTCAGCCCATATTTATTGAGCTCTGTCCTCATAACTGGCATGACACAAACAGCTATGGATTTAACCATCATTTATATTTCACAGTGAAAGGCTGGGTCTAAATTATTAAATTCGGCTGCCCGTGTAAATTGAATTAAGCTGTTAGATGTCTGTCGGGCTTTACTTCCAGTTCTGGAGACAAATCTGTATTTGAATCCTGGTGCCGTCATTTATTAACTGAGTTTGTGAACCACTCTGAGCCTCAGTTTCCCCATAAGTTACAAAAGGGTTATAAGAGTACCCATCCCATAAAGGTTTTTTTTTTTTTTTTTTGAGACAGAGTCTCACTCTTTTGCCCGGGCTAGAGTGAGTGCCGTGGCGTCAGCCTAGCTCACAGCAACCTCAGACTCCTGGGCTCAAGTGATCCCTCTGCCTCAGCCTCCCGAGTAGCTGGGATTACAGGCATGTGCCACCATGCCCGGCTAATTTTTTCTATATAGTTTTAGTTGTCCAATTAATTTCTTTCTATTTTTAGTAGAGACGGGGTCTCGCTCTTGCTCAGGCTGGTTTCGAACTCCTGAGCTCAAACAATCTGCCCGCCTCGGCCTCCCAGAGTGCTAGGATTACAGGCGTGAGCCACCACGCCCGGCCCCCGTAAAGGTTTTATGAGGAACTAAGGAAGATTATTTATGGAAAGCATTTGGCATAGTACCTAGTCTGTGGTTAGGGCTCAATGAATATTAGCTGCTGTTATTATTGTAGTTATTATAGCTATTCTCGATTTTTCCTGCATAATAGCATTGCAGTATATCAGTAGACATGTGACCTCCTTCTCTCTTCTGGGAACTTCACTGCCTGTTCTTGGAGACATTGACATTTGCTCTGGCCCAGCTCTGGCTCCCAGCCTAGCTGGGGTATGAGCTGAGGCCAGGGATGTCCTGGGGAAGGACAGAGGCCAGGTCTGTGCATGGATGCCAAGCTGTTTGTCCAGGACTGAAGTGGGTACTGTGTTAGGGACAGAGGGTGCTCTGTCCTTGAAGAAGCTGTTCACTGCTTCAGTGCGAAAGCTTCGGTCATCTTTTGAAAATTTTGGCCACTTTGAACAAAGGCAGACTCCCACCCCCAGAAGGAAGAAAACCCCAGTGTTAGCACGGTGGAGTGCACCAGCAAAGCTTCCCAGCCCCCCCACATCTGTGCCTCTGTGCTATCAATTATAACCTCCTGGGGGGAAAGACCATTCCATTTTTATGTCCTCAGCACCAAGCCGAGTGTCTGGCATATAGGAAGCGCCTGATAACAAGTTGAGGAATAAATAACTAAATGAATGGTACAGATGAAGTGATCAGTAAATTTTAGTAGCTATTATGCTGACAGTACCCTTAGTGATTAGCATTTTGTTGTGATTTCTTGAGCGAGAAAGTAAGGGGGTGATGAAGTAGGAGAATTACAACTGGCTCATAAGCTACTGCATGGAAGTGTTTTCTGCAGGAAAACTGCATCTAGCAAATGTGTTAAGATGGAAAAAATTGAGAAGTCTCAATGTTCTACGATAGGTTGATCTCCCTTTCCCTAAAATTATACTATGGTGTGTGTGTGTGTGTGTGTGTGTGTGTGTATGCACACATATATAAAATAAACTTCATTTTTAGAGCAGTTTATGTTTTATAACAAAATTGAGCAGAAGGTACAGAGATTTCCCAAATATACCCCTTCCCCCACATGCGTCCCTTTCCCTAAAATTATACTATGGTGTGTGTGTGTGTGTGTGTGTGTGTGTGTGTGTGTATGCACACATATATAAAATAAACTTCATTTTTAGAGCAGTTTATGTTTCACGGCGCAATTGAATGGCAAGTACAGGCAGTGCCCATACTTGTTCTGCCCCCAAGCACGACGTCCTCCCCTACCAACAACACCCCCACCAGAGTGGTACATATGTTACAGTCGGTGAACCTACACTGACACATCACCAAGTCTATAAAGTTTACATTAGAGTTCACTCTCAGCATTGTACATTCTGCGAGTTTAGACAAATGCATAATGATAATTACCCACCGTGTCGTATCATACAAAGTAGTTTCGCTGCCCTAAAAATCCTCTGTGTTCTTCCTATTCAACCCTCTCTCCCGCCAACCCCTAGGAACCACTTATCTTTTTACTTGCTCCATAGTTTTGCCTTTTCTAGAATGTCATATAGTTGGAATCATATTATATATAGCCTTTTCAGATGGGCTTCTTTCACTTAGAAATATGCGTTTAAGTTTCCTTTACATCTTTACATGGCTTGATAGCTCCTTTCTTTTTAGCCCTGAATAATCTTCCATTGTCTGAACACACCACAGTTTATTTATCCATTCACCTACTACAGGGTGTCCTGGCTGCTTCCAAGTTTTGGCAATTATGACTAAAGCTGCTATAAACATCCACATGGAGGTTTTTGTGTGGATATAAGTTTTCAGTTTATTTAGATAAATACTGTGGTATGTTTTTAAATGACAGTGACTTAAAATGAATTTAATGTTAGACTTTCTCCTATAATTCTTGGTAAAATGGACATCTGTTTTTGCCTGCCCAACCTCCGTCTCTCCCAATATCAATAACCAGTCTTTTCCTGCAGAGGAATGTGAGAAGGTTATCATTCTTTCCCAATGGTGGCATGTGACACATTCTGGCCAAGAGCACAGCATTCCCTGAGCCAGAGTGATTGGTCCAGGGCTGAGAAAATGACCTAAGCTGAGCCAAGCAGAACCAATAAGCACCTGTCCTGGGATTTTGCCGAAATATTGGAGAAAGAAGCATCATTCTTCCATTGTCTGGCTAAACTGATAGATTGTTAGCTGTTTCGCATATTTGTCAATATTTTGGGAGGTTCTGTTTGAGAATAAGGCCAGTAGAGTGGGGAGGCTGACTAAGCAATATAATGGGAAAGACATATTCCCAATGACATATTTTTGAGCCCCTGGATCCAGCTGTACCTGAAGCTAGTACCCCTGGATTAAAAACAAACAAACAAACAAAAACATTAAGCTGGTTTGAGTTGAGTTTTCTCTCTTTTGCAAATCAAAGACTCCTGGGAGGTGGGATGCTGGGATAAGAGAGTGAGAAGGTGGAACCAAGGTGGGAACCCCCCTGACCCCCACAAGGTGCACTGACCTTGACTCTCTGCCCCTGCTGGTGGGGGAGAGATTCTCCAAAATGGCCCCCTTGTTCTGGGGGGAGGAGGTGGTGAAGGAGTTCCCTGAATCGGAGGTGTTGCCACTGTTGAGCTCCTGGCTCTTGCTTAGGCCTCCACTGGGGCTCCCCTTCTCCTGGCCCCGAGACCTGGCTGAGCTGGTTTGCATGGAGGGTGGCGAGGACGTGTCATTGCCTGAGTCGTACTCCTGGGAGCGTCCTCGGGAGGTGGTGAGCGGGCTGGCTGTTTTGGTAAAGAGGTCAGCAGCAGACCCCGACCCAGTGATCTGAAAGCAAAAAGACCCGTTGGACACTGCTGAGAGCTGGGCCTGTGGGCTGTGTCTAAATAACCAAGAAATGTTTACCGTCATGATGCACTGTAACGAAAGGAAAGAGAGAGAGAGGAGAAGAAAGAAGAGACGCCAAAAAACAAAAGCACAAATTCCTGAAAGAATACCACAGAAAGGAGATATTTTTTTTTTTACCCCCTGCTAGGATAACTGGAAGATTTAGGTATCATGCAGAGAAAAAGCATGCGATCCAGATTAAACAAAAGAAAAGGGAAATTATACAAAATTTAATTTCTAATGAATTAAACAAAAGAGTCAACTCAATAGGAAGGGGGGGTGTAAACACCCTTAACTCAACCTAAAACAATAATAAAAATAAAGGAAAGGGAAGGGGAAAAAGAAATGGTGCTATGGGCCTGGAAAAAAATATATCTTGGAAATTAAAAAATAAAAAAAAAAAGGAGATAAAGCCAAAATTTTAAACTTCAACCAAATCCTCAATTATTTGAACAATTTTTTTTTTTTTTAAAAAAAGAAAAAGTTGCCTGAACAGAACCCTAAACAAATATCACATGGGGAAAAGAAATGAAATAAAGATGAGAGTTTTAGTTTTTTTTTTCTTTTAAATATAAAGTCAAGGTCGCAAACTGATATTTTAGCAGTTTTCAACTAAAGGGGAAAAGAAAGAGGGGAGGACAAAAAAAAAATGGAAGTCAAATAGTCTGACCGAAAACAAACGAAAAAAAGGGTCTCTACAGATATTTGTGTGTGTACTTTTCCCCTTGTAGAAGGTAGCTAAGGCTCTTGAGTGGCTTCTAATAAATTCTCTCATGTCTTTGCGGATTATATCCACTTACCAAGCAAGAACTCCTCCTTTAGTAGGTAGGTAAGGTGTAAGAGAAAGGGAAGAGCGGGCAACGTGAGTCCATCGTTAGAGTCGCAAATGACAAGAAAAAACACACACCTTTCTGCACATCCTCACATTTGGCTCCGAACTTTGAGTTTGGGTTTGTTTTTTTTTTCTGTGCTCTTGACAGGTGGGGCATCAATTCAGTTTGGTTTTCTCATTAAGGGGACCTACCCTAGTCAACCTAGTCAATCCCTTCATGCCCAAGTCGGAGCAGGAAACCCTCGCTGGAAATGCGAGTGGGAGCTGGAGTACGGCATCTACCTGGGGGACACGCGGGAGGGAGGGTGTGCTTGCAACATAGGGTTTTGGAAGGGGGTTGGAGATTTGGCTTTGGGGTGATTGGGAATACAAAGGGGCCCCCAGGACCCTGTCTGGGGCTGATCTAGGACAGATGAAGGAGTGAGGGAGGTGATAGACAGCCCGTACTCAGGAAGGTGATTGCATATTTAGAAGCATGATGGGTGGTTTTCTTTAAACGTTCAGACCAGTGTCATGGCTGGGATGGCACAGTGGCTTTGGTTCTGGCCCCAGCCAACAATACCGTGCTTCACTGTGGGCAAGAGGGATCCCTGCCCTGGGTCTCCTCCAGCTATAACCATCTTTGCGGGGTGAGAAATCTGTGGGGCCAAGAGAGCACCCCTTGCAAACTACTCCCCTGCCCAGACTACTCTCTGGGTACCTGAGATCCCAGAATTCTCTGTTTAAATGGTCCCTGAGCCCCCTTTCAAGGTCTCTGTAGGCCTCATTCATGAATCTGCTCTCCCGTAGGTAGACCATGCTTCAAGTATGCACACTCCTAGGTCCAAGGGTGGCTATTTGGACAGAACTTGGATGTTCAGGCTGAGGTGTTCACGTGCGTGTGTGTGTGATGCCCATCATAGTACTGGATGGTGCCAGAGGCAGGAAGAGAAAGGGATGGTCCCAGGGCCAGACTGTCCCCACACTGCCATGTCATGGCCTGGCACTCTGAAGGATCCAAGATTCTAAATTTAAAATTGACATTCAGATCATTTTGAAGGTATGTTTGCCAAGATAGGAGAGCATATTTTAAGTTTGCTGACATATTTATAAATACTTAGACATCTAGTATGTGGACCTTCTTCCATGCTCTTGCTCCAGATCGTGCAAACATTAGGGCAGCCTTCACCACCAAGAGCCTGCTTTTCTCCCCACTTTATCTTGTGCACCTTGGGCCTAAAGGAGGGGGACTTCTGTGCTTTCTTAAGGAACCATTTCAACCTTCACAGCAATTAGTCATGAGGGTGAGACACAGAGACACTGGAACTGCGAGAATAGCAGAGGTCACTCCAGCAGCTCAGGATGTCAGCTCCTGGGGCTGGGGAAGCAGGACTTCCTTTGTGGATACTCCCAGGAGGCTTTGCACACAGGCCAGGTGATGGTCCAGACCAAGTGCTAACCAGTGCAGTTGCCACTTCACCTGCTTGGCAATCTGGCTAGCTTTGCTTGGGGAGAGGGGACCTCAAAATAAGGTTGCCCAGGTGGAGTTTTCTGGAGTGAGACTACTTTTAAAAAATGTAAAGCCCTCTTCTCATTCAGGTCCTCCCATCGTCTTCCCCTTTGCAGTCTGGATGCCACGGCTTTCTCACCTCTGGAGTTCAGTGGTCACATGTGTATTTCCACCATCTGTATCAGGAATGAGAAAGCATCGTGCCAGGCAGCCAGACCCTGGGACCTGAGCTCTCACGCTGGGGCTTGGTGCATGGAATCTTTGCCCCAGAGGTGGTGAATGGTTGCTGGCCAGTGCATTACAGGTGAATCAGGCAAGCTCATCTTGGAGGGAACTGGGCTGGAAGATAACTCAAGGGCAGGGGCCTGTGGGTGCAATGATTTCCATTATTGTGTGACTTGCTACCTGGGGGCATCCAGGCTGGGCCTTTCTCTCCCAGGTACTTGTTCCCAGTCTTGACTAATTTCTAAAGCATTTTTCCTAGTATGTCATGGGTTCCCATGGGCAAGGATTTCTCCAGTGTGAGGCTCCTCAGGGCAATGGATAAAGAAGGGGACCTTCTTTTGTTCACCTTCTCAACCCGACACCCTGAGCTCACGGGGATAATTTCAGAGTGTCTTCACCTGGCTGTGACTTATCCACATGTAACTTGTGTGGTTAGAACTGAAGAAATCTACAAGGCATCACGCTTTTCCGTCAACAACATAAAACCAAAATAAAGGCACTGTTGAAATGTTCTCATTGGGTTGACCTTAGTGCTTGAAGATACCAACCTATCCTGTGTATTTAAAAGTCCCCCCCCCTTTTTTTGGGTGAATCTGAACTTTTTGACATGGATTACAATGCCCTTTACAACCCAGCTCTTTATACTTTACAAGTAGCATCTCTTCCACTCTCTTCCACACCATCCCACCCTGGCCCCCACACCCTAAGCCAATCAATTTGAGTTTTCTTGGTTCTGGCATCCCATCTTGTTCTTCTAACCCCAGGCCATTTACAGATGCCATTTCCTCTGCCCAGAACACTCCTCCTCTTCCCCACTTCGCATGGCTAAATTTATTCAGGCTCCAGGTTTCCTACCACCTCCTCTAGAAAACCCTCTCGGACCTTCCAGACCAGGATAGCACAATACTGTGTACTTCATTCATTCGATCACTCACTCACTCAAAAATGAGCACCATCTATGCGTGATAGCACTGTTACTCAGCGGGGTAGTTGCTTATTTTATTTCTTCTCTCTCCAGTCTGTGGGGGGATCTTTTTGTGGAAAGGGCCATGACTGGTTCAATGTTGCAGCCCAGGACCCACCAGCACTTGCCACAGAGTAGGTACCCAGTAAATCTTGTCTAGTGAACAGAGCTGCTCCATGGTCCCTTGGGAGTCTGCATGCCCACCCTAACTTAGTTTGTTGGTAGAGATGGCTGGGTGACCAGGCCCTGGTGGAGTCCAGCTGAGTGATTGACAGCTTTGGGAATTCAGTGTTTTTTTGGGAAGGAACTGGCCTCCATCATACTCAGGAAAGTTCTAGAAAACTAGATGGACCCTTGGCTAAAGGTTGGGGTCTGGAGACCAGCTCAGGGCTGGGTGTATGAGCTTGAGAGAACCTCTAGAATCAAGTTTTTATTTTCATTGACATATAACAGATGTACATATTTTTGGAGCACACGTGATATTTGGGTACATTTATATAATGTGTAATGATTGAATCAGGGTACTTGGGATAATTCATCATTATATCCACCACTTTAAACATTTATCTTTCCTTTATGCTGGGAACATTCAAATTATTCTCTTCTAGCTATTTTGAAATATAGAATAGATTATCGTTGACCATAGTCACCTGCTATGCTGTTGAATACTAGGTCTTAGAATCAAGTTTAAGGTCCAGACCTGTGGCAGAGAGAAGGAATGGGCTCTGCTTTTTCTCTTTCCTCCTGATGCTCCTCAGACCCAGGGCCCGGAGAGAAAGCACATTGTCTGCAGATTCTCAACAGCGTAAGCTCCAGGCTTCAGGTGAGAAGTTCCAGACCTGCAAAGCCTTTCAGATGGGACGAGCTGGGTTGGGTTTCCTTACTTCCTTTTCCACTCTCTGCTATTCTGGGAGGTCAAGTTAAAAGACGGACTGAGTGTGCCCATTTGCATGCAGCAAGGCTGCGAGACCACACAGTGACCTTGTTCAGGTTAGGAAAAGGTGCTTCTTAAGGGTCAGGAATTAAAAAATGGCACCCGTTCTGACCAAGACGAATTAGAAAACAGATAGCACCCCTTTCTCTGGGCTTCATATCAGTATTCAGGGCATGGTGCATGGAGGATAGGTGGGGTTTGATCTCTCACTTTCTCTCCAGGCTGGTCACCCTTGGACAGGGCACAGCCAGCATCCCATAATGTCCCTAGAAGGTACTGATCACAAAAATCTTCTCACTCTATTTGGCCTGCTTAGAGGATTACTCTGATGGGGAGAAGGTGGTAACTTGAAAACATTCATTCCTGTTTCTTCGCAGCTGAACTCTGTTTGCTTTCATCTTTACAAGTCTTGATGGGCTCCGTTTATCCTTCCAGGTGGTAGGAGCCTTTTCATAAACTCATCATTAGAGATGTCTGGATAGCTTAATGGCCTCCTAAACCCCAGACAACACCTTCTCCAGAGCTCTCCACTCACTCCACACACAGAAGAGGGGAGATGCCATTGAGAGGAACAAAGGCAGAATGATAGCGTATTTGGAGGTGATGGCTGTGCTCGTGCAAAGGAGATTTCTGAGTCATGAAGGTAGTGATGGGTCCACAATGGAGGCCTCTGCCCTCCTGTCCCTGGACACCTCTTTCCCAGCCAGACACTCCCTCTGGCACAAGATGCAAACAGCTGCCCACTCGACATTGACGTGACAGGATGGCTCTCCATTGCTCCTGTCTGTCTCCTTATTTAGATAATAGGCCTCTCAAAATTCATCTGTGAAGAGCTCTTCTTCATGCATTGGGAATTTCTCTCTGGCACACAACTGCTCTCTGCCCCTGTACTATTTATTGGCTGGGAAATCGTCTCCAAGACATTCGCCAACAAGAGCCACCCCAGACCCTCCGTCGTCCAGTAATAATGCCCTCCTGGTACCCAGCACCTGGAACCCTCACACCAGGGTTCTATTCTTTAGTCCAATCTTACTCCTTTCTCCAACTCCCCCTCACCCTCCCTGCCATGTCTTCACAAAGGCCAACCTTTGGGGCCCAGCATGAAAATTCAACCTCCGTAAGATCTAGTTAGTTATCAAGTGAAATAACATCTGTCTAACCTGGATTCCCAGAAATTCAGATGGGAGTTTGAGTGCTAATAGTTTATTTGAGAGGGGAAGGTACCCCTGTAGGCAAGTGGGGAAATGAGATGGGGGAGACAGGAAGATTGCGCAAGATGCGTCATCAAACCAGCTACCACAGTGGGCAGCTGGTGCTTCATTCCACTGGGGACGCCCTGGGAACCAGAGTAGAACTTGTACCCCTGAGTTAATCCCAACCCAGGGGCGGGGAGCTGGGGTATGTATACACCAGTCACCCATCACTCGTGGGTTGAAGACGAAGCGGGCTTTGGCAGCCAGAGAATCCCATCTGGGAGCTGGAAGTCAACTGTGTAGCCCTGGAGTGGGGAGGGTGAGGAAATATATATGGAGAATATCTGCTTCAACATCTCAAATCCACATTGGAAAACTGGCAAGGCAAGTCATGCTTTGTTTCAGATATGCTTTCTTTAGCCCACTTCGTATGTTTGAAAGTAAATTTGAATTAATGGCCAACTCTGGTAGAATGGAGAGGTTTCACATAACAACCTCATTTCTAGATTCTGTTGAAAAACAGGATCTGGCAACATCAGGCCCACATTCCTGCCTGGCAATCAGCGGCTTGAGGGCTATTGCAGCTGCCCTTTTTAAATGGGGCATGAGCACTCCTGGCCCCGAACCCCATGGGGTCATTGTTACCCATATGTTTTAGCTGCCTGGCTCCTGAGACATGTAAGTTTGAGACCCTCTATTCTAAAAGTGTGTTGCTGCTCTGAGCCCTCTGTAAGCAACAGAAACACAATACACCTTGTATGTTTCATCTCTTCCTTCCGGAACTAGGAAGTAGAATCCTCCCTTTTCCCCATCTCAGCCCTTTAAATCCCTGTTGAACTTCTGTCAGTAAAAGGAACCAGAAGACCAGATCCACTAAATCATATTCAGACCCCAGAGTGATTACAAGCTCTTCCCTTCTGGGTTGGGACTGTCAATCTCAGATTTTATTTTTTTAAAGACAAACTGCGTTTCACACTCTCATGGCTATTGGGGGAAAGTGAACAAATATTTCTCCTTTATTCCCTCATCCCCCTCCAATGCCAAGCTCCAGTGTGTGTGTATTTTTTTCGAAACTCCAAAGCTTGCCTTATTTCCTTGTTCCTTAATATACTCAGCGTTACCACTTGGGTTTTTCTAATAAGTAATTAAATCCCCCCACCACGAACTCCAGTTCCCTGGCATTTCACTGGGAGTGTCTCTCAGCCCTCCAGGGAAGCCGGCACTGTTATTTATTGTTTTTGTTTCAAATCATTATTTAATCAAGAACGGGGGAAAAAGGCAACCTCTCACTTACACTTCAAAATTTAATTTCAGCTGAATTCTGAGATCAAGAGGCAGCACGGCCTAATAGGTTACAAAAATACAATCAAGAAGAGAATTCCAATTAAACTGAACAAGTCCATTTACTGAGCTTCAAATGGCCCCGTGGAGAGAGATGGCTATAAATTTTTTTTTTTCCTTCCCTGCCATATGGGGGCCTGGAAATTCTCATGTGAGTGTAGAGCTGTATAGCAGAGCTTTTAGCTAGAGGGTTCTGGTTATTCCTTAAAAAAAAAAAAGTCCTTTTGTTGCACAAAGACACTGAGTTTATTTTCCTTGCTGTTGTTCATCTTGGTGCACTAATTAGGTAGGCAGCAGAAGAATGGATTCATTGACCTGTTGGGAGTTCATTTGGGAGGTGGGGAGGTGCAGAAAGAGGGGGGGTCTCCTGGGGATTGTGAGAGGATAACAAAGTCCTTTGGGGCTGGGGTGATCCCACAGGGCTGTGCGGTGCATCGGACCTAAGGCAGGGAGAGGTGGTCCGTTCTTTCCCCTCAGCAGGAGCCGGAAGGGGATGACGGCTTCAGGCTCACCTATTTTTGAAGCCTGTCTTCAGGGTCCCCTGCCCACTGCTCTCGGAAATCTCCACATAGACCCAGGAAGACCAATTTTTTCACCAGCCCAAATTGAAACGAGAACAATAAGTTCAATGTAATGAGTTTTTCATCCTGCTCAATGCATTCGATTTAAAGACTCATCCTTTCTTCGAAGGTCACGTCCTTCCTATCTCTTCTGGTTGGTACAATGTCCCTTTAGTGGTAGAAAATGGTGGTTTTCTTTTTTCTGTCCTTCCTTGGCAAAAGTAAAAGTTGACAATGCTACGTCACCTCCCATTAAAAAAAAAAAAAAACTGGTCCTGAAAATTCTCAAGTCTCATTTCACACTCCGGCACTTTGGTTCTACTCTTCTCTCAACTGCAATAAATGGCACTGGATGCTGGATGTTGGATGTCGAGTTTCCCAGCTGGACAAGAGCTCGAAGGCTTTGCAGAATGTACAAGAGCCTGAGTTGGGGTCTGAAGGCCTGAGCTGTCCATGTACTATCTCTTAGCCTCATTTTCCCTGTCTACAAAATGGGAAGCATATTCCCATCCTGCCTTTCTCCTTGGGTTGTTGTGAAATCTGCCTGAGATCTTGGATATGGTTAAGCTTTTTGAGGCCAGAGATACTCTGAAAACAACTATCTGGGTTTATTTGGAGTAAGTTTAGTAAAAGCACTACGAGGACAATTAATAGCAACTAGCATATATTGAGTGTTGTGTCCCAAGCATTGGGATAAGTTTTTCATACAGAACAGAAGGTGTGTGAAGGCAGGGGCCCTGTCTGTCTTGTTCATGCTGTGTTCTGGTGCCTGGAACAATGACTGGCAGATAGTGGGTGCTTAGTGCATATTTTTGAAATGAGTGGATACCTTATCTCACTCCATCCTCATAACAATCACAGAAGTAGGTATGATGATTAGCCCAAGGTACAGATGAGGATATTGAGGCCCTGAGAAATGCAATGACACAGGGAAGGTCATGGAATTAAACATGTGGACTATGAGGTCAGACTTTCTGGGTTCAAATTCTAGCTTCTCCATTGAATAGCTGACCTTTACTTAATTTTTCTAGGCTGGAGTTTCCTCATCATAAGATGGAGATATTAGTGGAAGCTCCCTTGAAGGGCTATTACAAAAGCATGTAAAGAATTTAGCCTAGCACCTGGCACATATTAGGTGCTCAGTAAACATTAGTTATTGCTATCACCCAAGGTCTTATGGGGAGACAAGATAAAAACTCCAGAGTACCCAGATCTATGCCAAAACTCATGTCTTAATCACTTCTATTGCTTCCTCTAGTTTACAGGTTTCATGAGGTCCTCTTTTATGGATCTCATAAAGGTTTTTCTTTTATTATTATCATTTTTTGGTGGGGGGTGTCTTGGATCTGTGCAGGTTTTTGTTGACAAGGGGTATGTAGTGACTATTGACGCAGGCTAGAGGCAAGAGGATGAAAAAAGAAGCCTGCCCTTCTCCTCTGCCCAGCTCCAGTCTTGATCAGCCCCCTCCTACATTCCCTCTCCGATTGTGGCAGACTTGAGAGAGAACCCCATACCATAGGGAAATGGCTTGGCCAAACCTTGGAGCCACCAGCCTCTCCATTGTCCAATACACCCTCCCCATCACCCAGTTCACCCTCTGTGCTGGCTATCAGAGTGAGCTTCCAAGGCACAAGCCACAATTCATACCAGCTCCCATTTCTCCCAACTGGGTTACCTTTCTAGGTCACTTTGCTTCTCAAAGCCTCAGTTTTCTCATCTGAAAAATGGTGATAAAAATTGCACCTACTTCAAAGAACTTTTTGTATCAAATGAGGAAAAAACTGTAAAGCATGTGACAGTGCCTGGCATGTAGTGGTATTTTCCTCTCCCTCTATTCATCAGCCATCTCAACTTGACAAACTCCTACCCATCCTTCAAAGCCCAACTCAAATGATCCCTTATTTATAAAGCCCTCTCAGACATTAAGACAACATTGTTGGGCCCTTCGTCTGTGGTCCCCCTATACATTGTACTTGCTACCACCACTGCCGGTGTGACATTTAAAATATTCAACAACTTTGGGTATGGGTACTGTCCCATCAAAAGGGAAGCTGGCCTTGACACTGAAGGGGATTAGGTATCACTTTTCAGTTGCTGGATTGTGAGAAGGTCCATAAGGTTCCAGGGGAGAGAAGGGATGGCTGGGTTGACTGGGGTGGGGTGAGGTGGGGACAGGGCATATTTATCAACTGTTGTGCAAATATTTGAATATTTTAACAACCAGAGAAGGTAGTCGTGCTCACAGACTCAATCTTTACAGCACTCTGTTTACTACTAGACTGTGAGCTCCTGGAGTTCAGCAAGAGTGTTTTTCATCTCTCTTTTTTACCAGTGCCTTGAACAGAGATGGTAGACTGAAGATAAGGGTCATATGTGGAGGCTGTGAGGGGCCCCTAAACCATCTCCTTGGGAATCTCCATTTGGATTTAGGCTCTGACTGAGCGACAAAGCCTCAGGTTACCTTTAGCTCACCAATTTAGGATTGCAGTTAACAGTTAACCCCCAAATTTGCATATTCATAAATGCAAACAAGTCCCTTGATATAATGCACCTGCCTTTGATTTTTTAAAGAGCCATGTGTATGAAGTGCCTGCAACTTAGTGTGGCAGGAGCCACGGCATAGAAGATCCTCAGGTTTGGGCTCCTGTTTACCTGCCGAGCCCCAAATCTTGTCCTGCAATTTTATCTCATTTCCTGACTCAAATATTCATTTCCTCATTCTTAGTTTTTCAGGTAATTGTTACCTCCTCTGCCTAACCCTAGCCCTAATCCCCTTCCCTGCCTGCTAACCTTCCACCCCATCTAAGTATCCAGCATCAACTATTGTGTATTACCTTTTACTGTTTTTAACTTCTCTGTCTCCCTCCATTAGAAATCACAGCCTGTTTCTTTCTTATTCATTAGATCCAGAGAGCCAACTCTGAGCCTGACCCTATATAGATGCTTAATAGATGTTGGTAGACTTGAATGAATGATTAGATGGGTGTTTCAATGAAAGTGACTCTGATGTGAGCTCTAACAGAGAGAAAAACTTGGGGCCAAGACTCTTGGAAACTTTTGGTCCAACATGGAACCTTCTTCCATCTCTGCCTTTGTAAGAGAGAAGATGACAAAAGGCAAACCATGGATGGGGTACTAAAAGGACCAGATTTGGGGGGATCTGATGCTCCCAAAAGCCAGGCAACCTTGAGATTTTGAAGAAATCCTCATCTTGTAGATTTTGAAGAAACTGAGACACAGAGAGTTTACATAACTTGCCTAAGGATCCACAGCTGGTAAGTGCAGAGCCAGGATCTGAAATGTTGTCATCCCAACACTACTAGTATCTGCTGAGTTTTGTCCTTGTGCCAACTAGGCTCAACAGTTGCCTTTTGAAGAAAAGACTATTATTATCTACATTTTTTTAATAGATGAGGTAACTGTAGCTCAGAAAAGTTTAAGTAACTATCTCAGAGCCAGGATTTGACCACAAAATAATAATTCCATGTTTTTAACAACTCTGCCTTGCTACAGTCCATGTAAGTCATTTCTCTTCTGTGGATCTCAGTTTCCCTTCTTGATAATCAGGGCATTGGGCTAGATGAGCTCTTAAGGCCTCTTCCTTCTAGGTACAAATGAGCTCTGGCTTTCAGCTTTTCTTATAGCGGCCGGGCTCATGGGAAGTATCAAATCATTATACCTCAAAGCCATCAAGAATCCATGTGTTTTAGGAAAGCAAACTTCCAATAGCCAATCTGGTAACCCCCAGCTGGTGTGGGAGGACAGACCCAGCTTTTCGCCATATTTTGACAGACATGACCTTGTTACAAAACCATCCCAGGCAGGTAAGAAAGTATAAGCCAGTTGTTCCCAATGGCACATTTTAGCTAGGGCCCCAGTTGGGGCCTCCAGATGGGCTGCCACAAATATTATGACCAGGAAGATTAGGCAGCCTTTACTAACTTAAAAAACATTCCTCTACCTCTTGCTGATCATATTATAAATTTATCTTCACCTTTGCCACAATCTCTTTGGGAGAAAAATGGGATAATCATGCCCATTTCTCGGTTGAGAAAGCTGAGACTGAGAGGTAACAAATGATTAGTCCAGTGAAGCCAAGACTTGAACCCAGGTCTGTGGAATTTCTGTCATACTCAGAAGATCCCTTCTTAGGACATTTGGGGAGGAGAGAATGCAAGTGGGCATTTCCCATCTGCAAGTACTCAGTAACCACAGGCATCTCTACAAAGGAAGGGCCTGGGGTGAGTTGTGGATGGTCTCAGGTAGGCAGAGGATTTGGGCAAAATTAGACATTGGTGATGCTGGGTGCCTTGGCTGGTGAAGAGGAGTTTTACGGAAAGCACTTCAGATAACTACTGTGCCAACCAGGCCTGACTGTTGTTTGTCATGCCTTTCCATTCTTGACCTCCCTGCAAGCACCCCTGAGCATTTCCTTGCGTCCACCTCATCCTTTCTTTCTTAGGAATCAACTACCTGAAATTTTCAAGTTCACACATAGCTAGAGAAGACAGGTCTCTTTACCACTGTCTGCTGCAATTGTTGGCTATGTTAACATTGACTCTCTTCCCGTTTTTCTGTACATCCCTTTAGAATCCACAAAAGGCCTTCCCATACTCTATCTTCTTGCATATTCCCAACAATTCCACATGGAAGTGCTATTACTTCAAATTTTCCAACGTGAAGACTGACGTTAACTAACTTGCCTAAAGCCACACAGCTACCAAGTGGCCAACGTAGGACTTGAATTCACATCCATCTCTAAATCTCTTGCTCATGGTGTCAAACTGTCTGAAGTCAAATTCTAGCTCCTCCTTGACCTGGGGGAGGATCACCTACTTCTATTCAATACCAGGTTGCTAAATTGGATTTTGCTCTTGCCTTGCTCTGGGGCTTTACCCCAGACCTTAACCTTTCTGAGCCTTGATTTTTCTGTCCCATCTGTAGAAGGAAGTGAGGGCAGCTGTGCCCTCAACTCCCGAGACCTGTGTGGACATATGAGAGGATACAGGTCAAGCACTATGAGCTCCATGGAAGAAAATTCTCATATAAATTCAAGGTCATGTTTCTAGGTGGAATCGAATCCCAGCTGCCAACCAATGCTGCCAGCCAGCTGGGATAAAAGATGCAGACTCCATGTAAAATCTGGCGTGTCTCTATTATGCCAAAGACCCCTTCTTTTCTTTTCTCCCCAAAGAAATCTCCTGTGGTGTCCCATACATGTATTCCTACAGGTGTCACTCTAGAGACCAGTACCTATTTTTCAACACTCCCCTGATAAAAAGCCTGAGTATTTGAGTTTTTCTCCCTCTGTCCCCCAAATCCCCAAGCCAAGTGCTGCCAAAGGCTGGTGAATGACCATTTGTTTCATTGATAATGAGGTCTGGAGCCAGTGGGATATTTTGCCCGAAACTGAGTTAAAATGTATCATATGCTGCCCTGAACTTGTGCCTCCACCCACCGCAAGTGTCGTGGCCACGGCTGGCAGAGGAGGCTGTGTGGAATACTTACTACACCCCTGGTCGACAGGAAGCTGGGCATCTGGAGGGGCTGGCTGGGTGGGTTGCTGGGCCGGGCCTCGGGGCTGTCCTTGCAGAGGGTCCTGGAGCAGCGGCGGGAGTGCCTCCGGCGGGACTTCCGCCCTTCCTCAGGGGACCGGCCGCGGTGCCTGAGGGCAGAGGAGAGAAACCTGAGGGTCTTTTGAAGGGAAGCATGGCAGGGAGAGGGTTCAGGGACCAACAGGATCTAAGGACCATAGAGTGTGCTAGGGGGTGTTTGTATATGTTCATATGTGATTTTGTTCCTGGATATGTTTACATGTGTGTATATGAAATTTGGACTGTGTGTATATCCATCCAACCATCCATCCATCTACTCATTTATTCATTCATTCTCTCATCTGTTCATTTGACAAATGCTTCTTCATGGACCTGGCGCTATTTTGGGGGCTGGGGAAGCAATTCTGTAAAAACAGAAAATTCTGATTCAATTGAACATTCTTAGTGTGCCCGTGTGATCGTCAGGTGACTGTGTGTATGTCTGGGCATGTCCATCTGTGTTTCCATGTGTTTGTCTATAAATGTAACTGTGTATATCTGCGTGTCTTTGTGTATGTGGCTTCGCCATCTGTGAAACAGAGGCATCATATTGACTGCCACCCAAAACTTTGGTGCAAAGATGGCTGACAAAAATGAAAGAGATGCCTTCTGCAAGTGAGCCGGGTCTAGATCTGACTGCCTTGTCTGCAACCGAAACTGCAGGCTTTTCTGACTTCTTAGAAACAGTATATTTGGACTCTGCATATCTCATTGGCTCTCTGAGCTATAGGAGTAATAAAAATAACACTTATGGATTTGCACAGCATTTATAAATTCCTCCTAAGGTGCTTTCACAGTCCTCTCTACAACTTGAAGACATAGACAGGGCAGGTATTACTTTTCCATTCTACAGATGAGGGAGCTGTGGCTAAGAGACTTTTAGGGAACTGCCCGAGGTCACATAGCTTGAAAGTGGCAGAGCCAGGGCCAGGGCAGTTTTTTGCTGCAGCGGTCCCCAACCTTTTTGGCACCAGGGACTGTTTTCATGGAAGATAATTTTTCCAGGGACCGGGGAGGCAGAGGGGTGGTTTTGGGATGATTCAAGGGCATTACATTTATTGTGCACTTTATTCTATTATTATTACATAGTGATATGTAATGAAATAATTACAAAACTCACCATAAGTTGGAGACCCCAGCTTTAGAGGAAATGGTGTCTCTTGTTCTTACTCTGGGGTGCCCCTCTCTGCTCTGGGGCTTCCAGATCATTTTCCTACTGGGTACATGGCCTGGGTGCCAGTTCTGTTTGCTCCCATATCTGCTGGAGAGGGCCTCAGCCCAGCAGACACTGGGGAACTCAGATGTCAACACCACCAGGATACAGCACCGCAGGAGACCTGGCACCAGAGTCTGTGATGTGAACCATTTTTCCAACAGGCAGCTTGCTGGAGCCCCAGACGAATAAGGCTTAGCTGCTGAGAGCCGATTCAGCGTGGAGAGGTGGAGGAGGGCTCAGGCTGAGTCACACAGATCTGAGTCCCTGTTCCAGTTCTGCCAGCCACTTCCTAGCTATGTGACCTCGCTCAGATCCCTTTGCACACCAACAGGCAGTTTTCTCAGCTGTCACAGGTCAGTGATGTGGTTTAACTCTGTGGGCTAATGCCCTCCAGAGAAAGGTCACCAGGGGTCCACCTGTGGTTGGACAAGTGTGCCGTTGCTCCTTGTAACCCTAGGACAGTGTAACATGTCTCCGTAAGAGAATGTTAGAAAGAGGATTTGTGCTTGTGGTAGGTGGTTTGGGGGAGCATTTACAAAACTGGGGCTTTGTTCTGGATTGTGCGCTGTCTGAAAGCAAGGGCAATTCTGATTGGGTGTCTTCATCAATCTTACCTACAAAGAGGGAGGACTAGACCAAGGTTAAGGCTAATTGGTGAAGAAGTAGCAGTCACTCGTGTTAGCCAGGACAGACAGCTGGAACACCAAGGCCCATTAGTGACAGTGGATGTCAGGGGTGTCTTTCTCAAATGCTTCCTACACTTGGCCTCACTCTCACATCACCTGGAGAGACTTAAAAACCTCACTTCCCTGGACCCACCACATCTGAATTAGATTAGACTGTCTAGAGGGTGGAATCCAGGCATTGGTATCTTTTTAAACTTCCCAGGTCATTGAAAAGTGCAGCCAAAGTGGAGAAGCCCTGGTCTAGCACATGGTGCTACTGGGATGATTAAGGGAGAGGATGTCTTTGAAATCTTAGCACAGTGCCTGGCACAGGATTTGGGTCAATATTCCTCCTCTTCCTTTTCTACACCACCTGCCCTTCCTAGAGACATTCTGCTTTATTTTGGGATGAAGTGGGGCCAAGACAATGAGATTTTTACATCTCCCCAGGTGATGTGAACATATAATCGTGTGTGAGAAGCGCTTGGAAAGAGGAGAGTAGCCCCTGACATCTGAGAGCTGGCCAAGTCCTATCAAGTAGATCCCAGCATCCCCACTGGACATCAACAATGCCAAACATCAACATCAACAGAGCTCCAGTTCTCATTCTTGTTCTTTTCCTTCTCCTTCTTCTCATCAATGAGAATCCCTCTCTGCCTTCTCAGGCTGGGACAGCCAGTGTATTAGCATAGAGAGGGTCCAGGTTAAAAGAAAACTGACTTGGAAGGGCCTTAGAATGAACTTGGCACTTTGTGCTGTGTGGCCTTTTATAGGTTGTTTAGCTTCTCTGTGCTTAGAGTGGTCCCTTAGCGATAGTGCAAAGTCCAGAGCCAAACTCCCTGGTTTCAACTTAGTTGCTAAGGAACTCGCAAGTTCCTTAACTGACATATGCCTCAGTCTCCTCATCTTTAAAATGGGAATAACAATAGTACCTATTTCATAGGGTTGTAGAGGGGAATCTGTGAGTGGATATACAAAACACAGTGCCACAACCACTTAGAAAGAACATGAAGAACTGTCGTCGTTCCTATAAGTGGTGGCAGCAAGCCCCTTTGGTCTCCAGCCCTTACTCTACAGGGAAGTGGTAACAGCTGCTAAGTGTAACGAGGGGGCCAGCCTGTGCTGGGAGAGTGGCCCCAACAGTGACGGCAATGACAGCAAAGCTGATGACACCTGTGTAAGCGCATCTCAGACTGGGCTCTGGGCACTTCCTAGGGCAACGAGGCTTCTTGGGGTGACCGGTTACCTGCTCTCACAGCTCGAGGAGCGGGACTCTGAGCTCTGGGACCGGGAGGGGCAGCGGTGGTGGCGATGGCGGTGAGACTTTCGGGGCCGGCTTCGAGATCTTGGGGGGATAAGAAGGAATGAGTCAGAGGGGGCGGGGAAAGAGAAAGAGAGAAAGAGAGAGTTGATCTTGTGACACCCATTTTTCTCTTGAACCAGAGTCACCATCCCTCCCAAAGTTATACATCTCTCCTGACTCCCTGCCTTGGTATTCAGGGGTCTCTAAGCAGCTGTACTGAACACAGGTGAGCAGAAAGCGGTGTTCCGGAGGGAGCGTGGATGACTCAGGGCCCTCCCCCGCCATCCCATGCAGGAAGCAGGCCCAATGCAGACCACACCCTGGGCAGAAAGTCACCTTCCATGTCCCCTCTCCCTCCCCTAAGGCAAGAGCCTCAATTCCACAGAGCTTCAGGGCCAGTCAGAGACCACAATTGTGCGGGTCATCCAGGCACCGAAACAACATCAACTGAAGGCCCGGAGCTTAAACAGACAGAGCTGTTTTGCCTGTAGAATATTAACATGGTGCCAGGTCTCTTTTTCAAGTGAAGGTGGAAATACAGATTTTTATGTAAAATACCCCTATTTTAAATGGAAGCTCATTTTTTTTTTTTTCTAAAAAGTCAACTTTTGGGGCAAACAAAACCCATTTGCAGAGTAAATTAGATCTTTGGGCTGCCAATCTGTAACCTCAGACCTGGAAAATTAAGTCTAGATTCTTACTATAGAGTCAAAAGCTTTTCAGAATGGGGTATAAACCTCATAAACAACAAAGAATTAGAAAAACAACAATTACTGCTGCTACCATTAATAACGGTATTACTACAGGTTACTTCAGCTACTCCTAAGTAATAATAGCAACCAAGAAGTGGTAGTAGCAGGGGCAGTGGTGATAAAGGATGTATAAAGAATATTAATGGTTTGGGCCAAGCCAGGAAGCCAGTGGGAGTTAGAGATGATTCTATCAGGAGGTAACTTGGTTATCCTAACAATGGATTCTTCTAATGTAATCATCAGACCATATCCCTTCTCTGCTTAAAATGTTCCCTTTGCCTTAGTGTCAAGTCTAAACTCTGATCTTGAACCCCAGGCACCTTCAGGAGCTAGCCGCTGCCTCATTCTGCTTCACTGCCTGACATCTTCTGCCCTGACCCCCTGGCCTGGCAATTCTGAGCTGCTTATATTCTGGCTCACACATTTCCCAGCTCATGATGTCCTCATGGTGATGACGATGGTGTGATGATGATGACAGGTAACCCATATCTAACAGAGACTTCGTGCCAGGCACTGTATTCTAAGCATTTTCCTTAAAGGAATTCATCTATTCTTCACAACAACCTATGAAGTAGGTTCTCTTATTATTCCCATCTTACAGATGAATAAAATGAGGCACAGAGAGTTTAAACCACTTGCCTAACCTATAGCCTAGACGGTGCGAGGATGCTCACCTCCCATCCTCACCCCTAGCCTAGACACTGCCTCCTGCAGGAAGCCAGCCTTGCCACCCAGCCCTCTTCCCAGCACCTGCATCCCCGTAATGCCCAGGCTTCTGTCTGCTGAACTAGGACTGCCCCATGTCTGCCTGGCTGCTCTGTGAGCTCCTTGATGCCAGGACAATGTCTGGCTCATTTCTGTCCTCTGTCCAGCACAGGGCCAGCCACATATTAGGGCCTCACTAATGCCAGTGGTCACTTGCTTAGAAGCAGCTTTGACCATGGGACTTGGCGAGAATAAGCCATCACTTATCTTCGGGATGCCTTATTCTTTGTGCTTTTCTCTCTCCTGCCTCTTGTCTTTTGGCTTGCATGAGCTTTCTGATGCCCTGTCAGCAATTTCTGGGACCCATTCAGCTCTCGGCACCAGGGAGGGTGGCCGCCTTGCTGCCCTTTGGCAGGCAGTCCTTGTCTCAGTGATGGTCTTCCCATAGCTCTTGAGGTCTGGGCCTAGCTCCTGATCCTGTGGCTGCCTGTCCTGCAGCTCTGGGACATGTGATGCTGAGCTGTCTAAGAGCATGTGCACTATCCGTGCTTAGCATGAATGCACATTCGATACACAGGGCCAATAATCATCTCTTGGCTTGAACTGAACAAGTTTGATGATAAGGAAGTTGTTCCCTGAATGAATTCAAGACCTTACTGCTTTATTCTGCAGCGTGTTCCTCTGACCCCTATGATGGGGCTGAAATACCCTCCTTCATGCTGACCTTGGTTGAAGAGACCCTTTGGGCCAGCAAAGCGGGGCACCCTCCCTCCGTGCCTCTGCCTCCTGCTTCTCCTCCCCGGCAGTTGACTACCTTTCATCTTATTGTCTTTGATCCTTTCTTTAGAAGCTTCTTGGCGGGAGATAAAATATTAGTTGATTGGAAAACACAAGCACTAACATTCCCAGGATATAAAGTAGGTGGCTTGTAACCGAATTTACTTTTAATTTGACTGGAAACTGAACTCCGCAGGCAGCGGTAGCTGATTTGAATTTCTACTACCAGCTATAAACTGCGAAACAGCTGGGGCCCCAAGTCTGAGGATGGGAACTTCACTGACGTCTCCACACTGTAAACCCAACAGCCAGGACACAGCCTCACGCATATGCTCACACATGTGATCATGCCCCCATGACCACTCATGCACACACAGCACACACATGTGCATAGGTAAAAACCACTACACAACCCGTGTACACAAAATGCACACCAATATGTAAACAGTGCACAAACACAGTGCTTAGAATTCACACACATCGGCACACAGTGCGCCAATGCACACTGTTCACGTTCATGCTCACGCAAGCACAGGCACACAAATGCATTCATGTGAACACAAATATACTGGATACACATTGTATACATTTGTGTACAGTGTACACAAATGTTTGGGTTAAAAATGTATAGGCTTTTCCAAACAATGTGCACACCACACGTATACACACACTACATATAAATATATACACCATGTACACACAAGATACACTCACAATGGGCACACCAGGCACATACATGCACCCTGTACAGTTTCATGCATACATAAACACATCATATACACGTAACCTGGTGCACTCATGCTTACCTGAACCCGCAACTACAAGTACATATGCAGTTCTCTCTCTCTCCCTTTCCCTACCCTCTCTTCTTCCCTTCCTCTCACCTCTCCCCTGTTTCCCTGTTTATTTGACAACTCTAACATGCTGGCCACTAAGAGGCCGGATCCCCCAATTCCCCAGACCAGAGTGTATGCTCCAGGTGGTATCTACTTACTGTTTTTTGTGCCTCTTCTCTTCCCTTCTTTTGCTTTTTGGGCTAGAGGAGCTAAACAAGAAATGGCCAATTAATTGAAAGATGCAAAATTCCAGTGAAAGATAAAAGTAAACAAGTAGTTAAAATGCTTAACACAAAGAGTTCGATCCAGGCGGTTTTGGAATGGACGCCGATCATGGCCCCAGATTGGAAAAGTTGCTGCCAACGTTTTCATGCAGCAGGCTCAGCTAGAAATACCAACCCATTCACATATGCTGAGGACGGGATGCAGGTGATGCCAAGTTCAAGTTCAGCTTGGGTAGGTTAACAATAACAGCAGTAATATAGGTAATAATAACCATGTCTGCTGTTTTTGAGGCTTTATTATATGTTAGGACTTCTGCTAAATACTTAATGTCAACAATCTTATTTTATTCTCCCCACAACCTATGGGTGGAGGCACAGTTTAATAAGTGCTCATGTTACAGATGCGGAAACTGAACTGCAGGTGGGCTAAGAAACTTGCCTATGAACACACAGGTGAGCTGGGATGCAACCCCACACCATGGGCTCCCAGGGTCCATGCTCCTGACTGTTGTTCAATCAATTTATGAGATGAGAATGGAATATCCAGAAAGATATTTGAACCCTCATGAAGCTGGGTAGACTGTGAAATGTTTTGCCGATGCATATTCAAGTATCTGGGTTTTAAAAAAATTTTTTTTTGAGTCAGAGGCCTGGGGTCCAAGTAGCATAAACAAGGATGACTCAGGGTCCCGGTGTAATTGAATAAAGGTCAAGGAGGGTGAACGCTATTTGATAGTTCAAACCAGACTGGATTTAGAGGGCCACCAAGAACCCATTACTGGCCTGAGTCTTGGGAAGGGGAAAATTTCTTTCATCCGACTGAATCACACCTTGAAGTTAGCCACAGGAGCTATCTCTGTGTCGAGACATCCCAGGCAGTGGAAGAGCCCAGGACCTCATTGAAAGATTCAAGTTCAGCTGGATCTTGCTTCTTGGTTGCTGTGTGACATCAGGAACGTTACCTGTCCTTTCTAAAACTTGGTCTCCTCAATCATAAAATGGGGCCACTACTCAGGCTGTGGAGCTGAATGGACAGTGACATTGGGAACCAAAGTCTATTCAATGAATGAATAAATGAAAGGGTTTTGCATTTTGCAAATTGCTCTAGATGTGGCTATTGTTATTTAAGAAGCCACTGTCACCTGTCCTGATCCTCTGTCTGACAGATTTGGGTTAGAATTTTGGCTCTGATACCTTCTGGCTCTGTCTGTGACATGCCTGTTACATCTCCTTAGTCTCAGTTTCTTCATCTATAAAATGGGAGCAATAAACATATCCACTGCGCAAGGTTGTGATATGGATTAATGAGAGTTAAATACAACCACACATGGAAGGGGCTGAGCTCAGTTTATAGTGAGTACCCACTTGGTTATAGCTTCATTTGTGCTCACCCAATGTTTCCAGTATACCAGGACTTGGCTTCTGTTCCTTGGCCAGGTCTGGGAAGGTTTTGGTGGGGTGATGGGGCTGATGTTTCCCTTCATGCTCCAATTCAAGATTTCAACCAGTGGTAAAACAAACAGAGTCTGGAAGGGGCAATGAGACATTCTGGGGGTGGGAGGGCATCGGTAGGGGCTGGCCCAGGAGCAACACTCCGGCCTGATGAAAGTTGAAAACTGGCTGGCTTGGGAATGTTCAGGGAAATCAGCCCAGGCCCTCATTTTGGAGGAAACTGAGGCCCAGGCAGATGGACAGGGCATGACCAAGAACACAGAGATGCAGCTTGAGAGCTGACCTAGAAGCTGCCCAAAGCTGGCTGGGAGAGCAGAAAGCTGAACAAGTGTCCAGAGGCAGCGAGAGTCTTACCTGTGCCTTCTCTTCTTGGAGAATGACCTGATTAAAGAAAAAAAAAAAAAAAAGCAAAGAGAGAGGGAAGAAGGAAAGAGAGAGAGGGAGGAAGGGTAGGGAGAAAATAAATACGGGTGAGTTTGAAGTTTCTTTTCCCGGGATGAATGTATCAGTGTGCTTGTGATCATGCTACATGGGGGTCAGGACACCTAGCTAATCCTCCTCCTCGCTTAGATTTCAAAGAATATGAAGATTGTACAGGAGACGTTGGTTTGCATTCTGAATTTCCAGATCAAAGCCTACCAGGGTAGTCTTCCATCCTCCCCCACATTGTCAGTAATCCTGTCCTGGACGAGGGGAATGTGAGAGTCCTCTGCCTTTTCCCCTCCTCCCAGTCTCCCTCTCATCTTCTGTCTCCCTAGTTATGGATTTCTCCTCCTCCTCTTCCTCTTCCTCACTGCCTCCTCCTCCTCATCATCACGAGATACCCAGCTTCCAAATGTGGAACTCTTACTGCGTGCCAGGTTCTGTGCTAAGCCTCAGTCACACACAATCTCATTCAATCTTCCCCCAAACCCTGTGGAGTACTACCAACAACTACTCTACAGATGAAGACACTGAGGATCAGAGAAGTTAGTTAAGTTGCCCAGGGTCACACAGCTTGAGCTCCACTCAGATGTCATCTTCTCTTTGCTGCATTTTCTGAGCCCCCGCAGGCTGGTCAGTTGCCTCCTCTCTGCTCCCTCAAGCTCTGGTTGAGCTTCTGGGCTTGTCATTATTAGAGTACAGACCTCTCTATACTGTAATTACCCATTTTTCGCACTAGAATGTAAGCAATTCGAGGGCAGGGTCTGGGTTTCTGTCACTCTTCTGTTTCTGGGACTCGGAATCCTTGTTCATGATACTTAATGGGTATTCAGTACATAGATGTGAAACATGAGAATTTTTTTAAAAACCTCTGAAGCCTTGTTAATTGAGGGGAGACAAAAAGAATCTTAGTGCTTCTCCTACCCCTGGGTCCCACCTTCCAAGACAATGACCATCATTAACCAAACATTTCAACAACTTGGAGAAGCTGGACCAGGAGGAGGATGGTGCTCAGGAGGTCAGGGTTGGGAAGGACCAGTAACAGAATCTCCCCCTTCCCGTCTCCCTGTTAGTATCTCCCACCCTGCTAAAGCTCCAAGTCCTGAGCTGACTGTAGCTGGCAGTAAAAAAAAACCTGTTTCTAACCTTCTGGCATAGTCTCTTTCCCATGAGAAGAAACCCCTGAATAAGAAGCCTAAGACGCCAGCTGGTTTCCAGGATTCAGATATGGGAAAATTCCTCCCTCTTCCCCCACACTAGGAGTTGCTCAGCAGCAGAAGGTGACAAGGTGGCAGTTTAGAGTCACTGGCAGGCCATTGCCTCTACAAAGAACTCCGTGCTGGGAAGGATTTCTAACACCACATTAACAGCATTTCACAAACTGGTTTGCCCGTGTCTTGAGCCAAACACAAACTCAGCATCAATTAGGAAGTCTGGGCAGGTGGTAGATATCACCAGCGAGAGGAAACTGAGTCTGAGACCATTCTAGCAACAAGGGCTGAAATGTGGCCAAACCCCGGGACTGGGAAAAGCCACGCCAGAGCAACTCTGTTTATTCATTTATTTCATATTTGTATTTATATTTTTTTAGAGATAAGGTTTCGCTCTATTGCCTGGGCTGGAGTGCAGTGGTGTCATCATAGCTCACTGCAGCCTTGAACTCTTGAGCTTAAGCAATGCTCCCGCCTAAGCCTCCCAAGCAGCTGGGACTACATGTATGCAGTGCCATACCCAGCTGATTTTTAAAATTTTTTGTAGAGAAGGGGTCTCACTATGTTGCCCAGGTCAGTCTCAAACTCTTGGCCTAAGTGATTCTCTTGCCTTGGACTCCTTAAAGTTCTGGGATTACAGGCATGAGCCACTGCATTGGGCCTCAACATTGGAGCAACTTTGAACAGGGCTTGAGATGCAAGGGAAAACCCAAATGACCACTTACCTTTGGTTCTGTCGTTAATTGCATAAGTAATCCACAATTGATGTAGGAAAGTTGAAAAATACAGATAAGCAAAAATAAAATATAAACCACTCTCTCCCTATTACCCACAGCCAACAACAGCAAATAATTTATACAGGGAGCTTCAAACTCCCTGCCTCCAGGGGCCAAGCAGGCTTTGTACATGGGTGCAGATGGGTGTAACTAGAGCGCCCACTCTGTCTCAATGCACAGCAATGCCTCAGTGCGAGCTGATGGCCGCCTGTGGGAAAACTGACCCAACGAAGACAGGCCTTCTGCCTTTACAGAGGAACTGGACAACCGAATTTCTCTATTGCGAAATCTTCCTGTTATAAAATGTTAGGTTGGCCCATGAATCACAAATCTGGGCCCTCTGGTTTATATCCTTCCATTCTTTTTTTTTTCCTGCCATAAACTCACATGTGCATGTGAGTATTCATGTGTGTGCGTGTGTGTGTGTGTGCATGGTAGACACTTCTGGAACACGTGTCCAGCTCATGATGCCTTTTAACTACTGTCCCAGCCGCCCCACCCACCGGGGTGGGCAGTCCCAGCACTGCCATGTTTTTCAACATGATCCCACCCTCTAGGGCACAATTGGACCAGCAAGAGAGGCCTTTACTTTGGAATTTGGAATAAGGAACAAGACAGGGAGATTCAGTGTCTCCTTGGAGCTTGGCCTACAACGTGGAGGGATGGAGCAGGGTGCAGCCACGTCCCCACCCCGTGGACCAGGAAACAGAGGGACCCGAGCGTCCCACTTGAGTTCTATCAGCTCTCCACTTCTTGTTCAGGCCCTCTGGCCCAGGTCTGGCTGGGTCCTTAGACACTCCTGCTTTCTTCCAATCCGAGTTAGCGTTAGTAGACCTCTGGTCCTCACAGCCAGAGTCCCAACTTAGACAAGTCACAGCTACGTAACAAAGAATCATACATATATGTTTTATATAAACATCGTGATGACCTTTTGGTGCCATCCACTCTTTCCCTCCCCGACCTGGGGTGTCCCTGTTTGCAGAGGAGGAAGGACAATACCTGCGTCGCTTATGTTTCTTGGAACTTTTCTTCTTCTTTTTCTTGACAGGCGATGGGCTATAGGATGGGGACCTGCCAGGGGAGGGGAGGCACACTTCAGAGGGAGGCTCTTAAAGATCAGGGTTGATTTCAGAGGGGTCCAGCCCCTATACAGGGTCTCAGCTCTTATAGGAACACACAAGACTGATATTAGTTTGCATTTGTTTTAACCATTACTTTGTGTTTACAAGTGTTATCTCATTTAATCCTTCCACACACTTCCTAGGTAGGTATAATTGCTACCCTCCCTTTTTAGAAAAAGAAAATGAGGTTCAGAGAGGTGAAGTGACCTGCCCAAAGATGCACAGCTAGGAAGTGGATGAGCTGGGATTCAAATGGACACCTCTCTGATCCCAGGCGGTTTGCTGTCAGTCAGCACATTACCCCACAGTTGTCTTCTTGGTCAGGCTGCAAAGGCTTCTTTCTGTCTGCCGCTCTCCCTGTGAGCTATACCCCACTTCTCATAGCCTTTGGGTCTCTCCTCTGTCCCTGGTAAGACTAAGCCCATGGCAGAGATCTTACCAGGCTGTAGCAGCATGGGTGGTGCCATCAAAGAGTCACCTGAGAAACAGAGCTACCCTGAGTCCACGATGATGCTTCAAGACTGAGGCTTGGGTGACCTGATTCCAATCTTGACTCTACCACCTACATACGGAGTCACCTTGGGCATGTCAAAGGTCAACTCTGGGTCTCTTATCTCCCCACTAACAAAAGAGCAGGGTTGAAACAGATCAGAGGTTGCAAACTCAATGCCAACAGGCCCCTCTCAGAGAACACGAATGAATGAAGCAGGCTGGGTGGAAGATAGTAGGGAGTGAGCCAGAGAGCACCTGACTGGAGAGGGGGTGGCTGCTTCTCAGATCAGCCCAGGGTCCTGTGTGGGAATGCAGGCCTGGGCTTCCAGAGCTCCTGTCTTTTCAACAGAAGCTTCCAGAAATCCATATTTACATAGGAATCTCCTGACCACCGATTAAAAACCAAAAACACTTTGCAGGTCAAACAAAACATGCCTGCAGAGGGAAGTGGCTAAGGAACCATTAAGGAATCATAATGCTTGTTCCCAAACGTGTGTTCGGTAGACGTTTATTGAATGACCTAATGAATTGGATAGCGAATCCTAATGCCAGCAGTTTTCTTCTTTGAAGTGTTCTCTGGCCCACCCCTCAAATCAGGAAACTCAAGCCACTTGCCTCAGTTCTATCTCCTACTCTGCAATGGCTGGAACTCAGTCTTCATTCACATTTCCTTCTGGGTCCTCTTTGGGCCTGTCCTTTTAGAATGAGGCTAAAGGGTGTCTGTGAAACAAGGTTCCAGAAAACCTGGAATTGAAGCCCAAGTCATCAGGCACTGCTCTCTGTTGCCCCCTGCAGGCTTCTATAAGTACTGCCTTGGAGGTTTGGGGGGATTTTCAGCTTGCAGCCCACTCTTCTGGGGCTGGAACACTAGACATGCTTTTAAACTAGTTAGTGGCAGCCTACAAGCAAATCTGGAAATCTTTTTAAATACAAAAAGGATTTAAAAGGAATTGGACAAAGAAAAAATGCATAGGTACAAAAGAGCCAATTGTAGGTGAAAAAATACAAAGTCTATTATCCTGGGCATTTATCCTGGATGAGGGGGGAAGGGTGCCCTCTCTAAGCCTTTCTTTTCCCATTTTTGCAATGGGGATAATAATGCTTGCCTTGTGGTCAGGAGTAAAAGATATAATGGAGATCACAGCGCGTCTCATATCCCTTTGCATCGTGTTAGCTCTCCAAAATAATTCAATAACCATGCTAAAGACTATGCTTACTGTTAATTGATCATTTACTATGTGCCAGATACTGTGACAGCTGCTTCCACATCTATTTCTCATCTAGTTTTCACAAAACTTTAAGAGGTAGCTATCATCCCCATTTTGTAGAAGTGAAAACAGGCACAGACAGGTGAAGTGACTTGCCCAAGGTCACACAGCTAGTTAAGTGGCAGAGAGGGGATTTAAACCCAAGAGGCAGTCACCGTTTGACTTCAAAACCCATTATCTTGTCCCTTATCCCATCTTCAAGGTTTTATCTGCCCCTTGGTGCCCTCACCTCCTTCTCTTCTTCCTAGTGGATTTCTTCTTTTTCTTCTTCCCCCTGGAGGAAGGCGGCGGTGTGAAGTCTTTGTCACAGGAGGCACTGCGAGAAACAAAGGGTTGGGTATTAGAGAACCCAGGGCTCCCCAACCCCCAACCAGGGCGGGTGCAGCTGGGGAAGGACCCAGTTCCTTGGAGGATGAAGGACTCATCGCCAGTGTCTAATTACCACCTCATGGCTGATTCGGTCACACTTCAGATTAAGTGCCTCAAATAAGGACTTAATGCCGACCTAATGAGACAGGCGCTGTGTGTTACCCAAACACCAATTGATTATTTAAAACAGAGTTATAGAGGTTAACTACTCCTTAATAGATTTATTATTGAATTTGCAAATGGCTCACCTTGGTAAATAAATCACTTTTTAAATAATTAATAGACAGTTCTGCCCTCTCCCTCCCCAATACAACATGTCTGTAGTTCATGCTGGAAATTTAATAGGAGGCGGAAGGTACGTTAAGTAGCAGCTGATTATTAAAAGTATATTTGCCAAGGTCTAATGTAACGAGATACATATCTTATATTGCCTCCCAGAACCTCAAAAACCTCTACTCTTCAAGAATAATTATTTCCCTTTCAATTAAATTCAAATGCTCAGGCTGCAGTTAAATGAAGTCAAGTTATCTCTTTTTGTAATTGGGGCAGGCTCCAGGGATTTTTTAAACACTATCCCATGGCAAAGGGAGATGGTTTGGGATGAAAAACTGCTTAGGAATTGAAGCATGCCAACTCAGTTGAACCTCCCTGCGAAAACATAATATTAATAATAATATTATTGTGATCATTTTAGGAGTAACAGAATTAGCATTTATGTACTTATTATGTGCCAACTGTTTTATATATTGTGGTACTCACAAAACACTGTGAGAGTGGTGTAGTTTTTATTGTCTTATTTTACAGGTGAAGAAACTGAGGCTCCAAAAGTTTAATTAACTTACCTACAGCCACACAATTAGAAAGTGTCCAAGCCAGGATTTGAATCAAGGCTAGTGTGAGCTTTCCCACAAAGCCAGCTGCCTTCTCGAACTTGTCTATGTGGCCAATCATCTGGAAATTACCCAGCTCTTTATAGAACATCACAAAATCCTGCCATGTTTCATTCCATTTTAAGTATCTGGGTCATTATGATTAGTAGAAAGAATGACAAAGTGATTAGAACATATGTTAAGGTCTCTGCATCGCCAATAAATAAAAAGCCTGTATCTATAATGTTTTCAAGAGGGTCACTTTTAGCAGGCTAAAAATAAATGTAATAGGAATTAAGTGCCTCCCTACTTAACTATACTTACATGTTATAAAGCACAAAGCACAGTACACATGTCCAGGAAGTCAACAGGGTACTTGTATAAACACGGTGGGCCACTTCCTAATTTTTTTCTCCAAAGAGTGCTTAACACAGAGCAAAAGCCTAATAAATATTTGTCGAGTGACCAAATGATGGGTGAATGAATGAAATAACTTAGCTACTTGTTAAATCATCTTGTTTCATATAAACACTTCCAAGGACTACAGCTGCCAGGAATTTGAGGGTAAAAAAAAAAATAAAGAGACAAATACTCAAGAAAATAACCTTTTAAAAGTGTGTCTTATCAAATGACTATATGCAGTGGTTATGTGTGTAGCAGTCAAGTTCGTCCTGGTTAAATAAGCAGTGGTTAAGTACACATCGGTGAAGTGCGCAGAGGTTAACGACGCAGTGGTTAGGTGCTCAGTGGTTACGTGTACAGTGGCTAAACATGCAGTGATTAAGCATGCAGAGGTTATGTACACAGCAGTAAGGGATGCTGATGCAGAATAGGCAAACCTAGATTTAAAGTCTGGCTCTCTTACTTCCTAGCTCAGAGACCTCTCTGAGTCTTCTTTTCATTGTCTACTAATACGAGCTGGGAATAAACGGGAGGCTGGTGCGCCAAGTTTGTTGCCATGAATAGAGGACCTGACTTCAGTAATGTGCCCTAGTCTGGCCCATGGTAAATGCACAGTAAAAGGGGCTTCTGTTATTATAATTATTACGACTTTTATTATCACTATTATTATTATCAACATTGTTGTGGTTTTGTCATGCCAGAGGGCCAGTCACAGAGGCAGCAAGAGACCCAGACACTATATGATCAAGCTGGCAATAGAGCATCCTTTTCCAGATTTTCTCACTCAGAACTTTCTCTTCCAGCTTTAACAGTTTTTGAGGACCTCCTGTGTTCTAGGCCTCCTACATTCTCCTATGTTCAGGATCTGTACATGCCTGTTCTAATTTAGTCTTCACCCCGACCTTGAGCATCAGATCTCAATATTCCCATTTTATAGTTGTGAACACTGAGGCCCAGGGAGGAAAAGGAACTTGTCCAAAGTCGCTCAGTTAGTAAGTGGTAGGGTCCAGACTTGAACACACAGACTTCCCTTTGGCCATCTAGGAGATAATGTTTTAAAAGTAGGGAAATTCTGTTTCTCCTCCCTTCTCTCTCCATCTTCCTGCACCTCTCATGGAAACAATTGTCTTCCTGTTTCCTGGAGAGAACTCTCCAGATCTGAAGTCAAATTTCACTTCTCCAAACTGATAGAACTTAATTGTTTCTCTCTCTTTGAAATCATGGCCTAGCTAAAGTCTGCAGCCGAGATGGCAGCCTAGGTGGTGGGGCAGACTTCATCCATGAAAGCTACTCCAGTTTCCCAAGACACTTCTCCAACATTAAGTAACAACATTTCCTAAAACCAGATTCTTCAGAGGCCAAAGAAGGGACAAGCTTTATACGTGTATGGTACAAAATTGGAAAATAGAAGGCAGTGGATAAATGGACTTTTTCATTAAAACCAGTAGGATAATGCAGTAGGTTTTAGTCTAGGATTTTTAAGATCAGAGAGACTGGAGTTCAAAACTTCCCTCTGCCACTTACTGGCTGCCATATTTTGGGAAAGTCATTTTATTTCTCCAAGCTCAGTGAAATGCTGAGTATAGAGTATTTTATACAGTAAACACATACACAGTGCCAGCTGTATATGTTATGCTGGCACGGTGCCTATCTATCACACAGTAGGTGCTCAAAAAGTACTGGCTGAATAACTGAATTAAGGAATAAATACAAAGATCTTGGGAGACAGATCTGTGCTGAAATCATGATTTGGGAGTAAGTGGCTCCTAGAGTCATTAAAATGGAGTGCAACTTGCTGAGTGCGGTGGCTCACACCTGTAGTCCCAGCTACTCTGGAGGCTGAGGCAGGAGGATCGCTCAAGCACAGGACTTTGAGGCTGCAGTGAGCTATGATCATGCCACTGCACTCCAGCCTGGGTGACAGAGCGAGCTGCTGTCTCTTAATTCTATCACTTAAGGTAGCAGTCAACAAACTATGGCCAGTGGGCCAAATCTAGCCTGCCTCTTGTTTATATAAAGTTTTATTGGAACACAGGTGTTCTTTCTTGTTTGCATAATGTCTACGGCTGTTTTCATGCTACAATTACAGAATTAAGTAGTTTTGACAGAAACCACTGGGTCCACAAACCTGAAATATTTTACTATTTTGTCCTCCACAGAAAACATTTACTGACCCCTGATGGAAGGGTCTGAGAGAGGAAGCAGGCAGAGAGGCAAACGTCATTTCTGTACTCTCAGCTGGGACTTCCCTGTTGGATCTCACCTGCGTGCTCTGGTGGGACACAGCTCCCGAAAGGCCTTGTCTCTCTCCCAGCTGTTGGTGCCCAAGGCCTCTGTGGCCAGATGCTGACCCAGCTTTTCTGAGGGTCCATCCTGAGCTGAGACCACGGGGCTGCTCTGGGGCTCTGTCCTACAGGGGAAGAAATATGGAAGCAAAAGTGTTAGGATATACAGAGACACTTAATGTTCATGAACTATGCATAGACCTCCTGAGATTTCCCAGCTTCCCTTGCAGTTAGGTTGAGTCCATGAGATTATCTTTGGCCAATAGTCTCTGACTGGAAGTGAACAGATGTCATTTCCAGGTCAGTGTAATCGAGATCCCTGTGGCTTCTCCAGCACTCTCTTCCTCTGTCACAGTGACTTTGGAGGCCACATATTCTGAAAGGTAAACCTACTCGATGGAAGAAAGGTGCCTGAACCACATCAGACTTGGCAAGAGAGAAATAAACCTTAGTTAGCTTAAACCACTCAGATTCAGGTTTGCTTGTTACTTCAGCATAGCCTATCTTATTCTGACTAAATCATGGGGAGATGCTGGAAATCAGCATCTCACTTCCTTTCTCAAGGTATAATTGGAGGCCAAAGCATGGCAGGATTAGTGTAAACTCCTTTTTGCTATTTATATTCCATTTCTCTGCCTTATCTGTGTATAGACCACGTATACCTGGATGCAAACACTGTCTTTACCATTTAGTAGCTATAGAACCTGGGACCAGCCATTTAACATCTCTGAGTCACAGTTTACTCAGTTATAAAAAAGGGAATAATATTAGTCTGTGTATTGTTAAGTTGTTGTGAAGATAAAATGAGATAATGTATATAAACAGAAAGGCCCCAAAAGTGTCAGTTTTCTTTGCTTTTACTTCCTTGTGAACCAAACCTCTGGTATGGTGTCCTTGTCAGGTATGAGGCCACCTATTTGGGACAGCAGTTCCCATGAAGACCTCAAGTTCCCTCCTCTGCCACTGACGTAGGCTCCAAATAATACTGTAGGGTCACTTATGAGTCCCACGTCTTTATTGGAATCCCCAATAGGGAAAAGAATTTGCCTAGTTACTCAGCCTTTGAAGAGACTGCTGCTCAAATTCCTGGCTCCTAACCAGGAAGAGTCAAGAGTTTGAGAGTCACAGGTGTATTTGGTGCCATCCAGTGAGCACCTGCTCCCTCCCTCCCCCCACCTTCAGACCCCAGGTCAAGCATTGATCAAAGGCATTAGCATTTCTCACACACCAGGCTCCTGCATCAGCACATCAAGATTGGCGTTACGACTCAGGATGAATGCATCTGATAAGGCCCCTGCTCCTCAGGGCTTCGAGGACAGCAAGCCAAGCCCAGTCAATATTGAAGGAAGGGCAGCAAAACACGTCCATCTCTGTCAGCCACTTATCCGTGCATCTTTAGAAGCAGAGCTGGGAGATACTGCAAACCCAGGAGGGACAGAGATTCTAATTAGGACTTCCTAGCCCTCCTTGCTGCCAATTCCATGCTTCCAGAACTCCCATCCTGCTCAGCCTCAGTTTTTTCCATAAACCTCCCTGCCCCACATCTCCTATTATGAGGGTTCCATTACTTTGCTCCAGGCCATCTATCCGTGTGGAATGCAGTCCTGGCTCTTGTAAGATAACTCAAAGCTTGCAATTTCTGCCTAGCCTCCAGCAAGGCTTTCCTCTTCCCATACTTATCCTAGGCTAACCTGCATGCCCTAACTCTAACTCCCTGAGAGCCTACACTCAGTCTTAAGTGTGGGAATGCAGAAGGAGACAGAGATCCTGTGATCATGGAGTTTACATTCTAGATGGGGGAGCAGATCACAGATGAATAGCAAGTAGAAACGTGCCTTACTGAATGGTAATAAGTTATGGTGAGACTAAAGCAACACACAGGGCTATAGGAAGGGAAGGGGCGGCTGCTGTTTTGTACACAGTAATCAGGGAAGGCTCTCTTGAAGAGTAACAAGGGAGTGGAGACTTGAAAAATTTGGGACTAACCTTAAAGTTTGGATGGTTTAGAAATGTGTTCACAGAATCTTTGACACTCTTGCCATCAAAAGGTCAAAAGATGGAACTTCATTTCTCACCCCTTGAATATTGGATGGACATAGTGGCTCACTTTTGATGAATAGAATGTGGTAGAAGTGATAATATGTGGCTTTTGACTTTTGGATTGATCTTTCTGGGGGAAGTCAGCTGCCATGTTGTGAGGACACTCAAGTAGTCCCACGGAGAGGCCCATGTGAAGAACTGAGGTCTCCTGCCAACAGCCAGCACCAACTTGCCAGCCATGTAAGATGCCTTGGAAGTGGATTCTCCAGCTCCAGCCAAGCCTTCAGATGAGACTGCATCCCTCGCTGACGCCCATCTGACTACAACCTCATGAGAGGCGGTGAGCAAGAACCACTCAGCCACATTCCTGACTTACAGAAACTATGACATAGAGTAACTGTTATTATCATTTTCAGCCACAAAGATTTGGGATTATTTGTTGCACAGTGATATATAACTCTGCACAGGTATCTGTAGGAAAAAATTGTTCTCCAGGCAGAAGGAATAGCAAGTTCAAAGACCCTTAGCATCTACAAGGAAGAGCAAGCAAGGGCTGGAGTGGTAAGAGGTGAGATCAGAGAGCAGATCTTTGAAGGTCATGGGAAGACCATTGGGTTCTCCGTAGCTGAGCTGTGAACAGGAGTGGTAGGGCCTGTCTTACATTTCTGAAGGATCCCTGTAGTGGTTTAGGGACACTAGACTGAAGGGAGGAAAGGGCAGAGACAGGGAGACTGCTGCAAACTGTCCATGCTCAGATCAGTGTAGCGGCAACAGAAGTGGTGAGATGTGGTTGGATTCTAACAGATTTTGAAAGTAGTGCTAACCTCATTTGCTGCTGGTGAAATGCAGGAAGCAAGAGAGTAAGAGAAGAGGAAGAGGCCAGGATGACTCCAAGGTTTTGAGTCCAAGCGACTGGAAGGATGGAGTCACCACCGAGAAGATAGAGGACGTGGTGTAGGGAGCAAACTTTTGGGGAGATCTAACCCCTTTTCTAGGACATGATAGTCCCTTTGCTGCCCTAACAACAGGTCTTAATAATATATGTTGTTGTCATTTAATTGTCTTCTTTCACACATAAGCTCCCTGAGAGTAGAAACATCTCTTATTACCCCAGAGCCTGCTGCTTGGTAAACACTCAGCAATATTTGTTCAATGAATCAATAAAGGAGCTAATGGATTGGCTAAAGAAAACATCTATTTCAAAAAGTTAGAAAGGGCTTTTGAGATGCTTGGACTAATCCCTTCATGTTACAGTTGGTGGGAATGGAAGCCCACAGAGAGTAAATAACCCAGCCAATGCCTCAGTCTACTCAGAGTGCTCAATCAATGTCTTCCCTATTCTACCTCATACTTCTTTTAAAAAAGTGCTCAGTGAGCTTATTCATTTATGTATTGTCTAGCAAAGCCTTGACACATAGACATTCCACTCCACTCCAACGTGGCTCACTCATATGACTGGCATGATGGTCCTGGCTGTTGGCAGGAGGTCTCGGTTCTTCTTCATCTGGGCTTCGCCATAGGGCTACTTGAGTGCCCTCACAACATGGTGGCTGGCTTTCCCCAGAATGAGCAATCTAAGACAGCAAGGCAGAAGCCGCCTTTTGTGACCACCATGAAAGTCACACATTATCGTTTTGTCAAGATGGAGACACATAAGAATGGAATTTTGAACTCTCTGGGGTATTATGGGAAACCAAGATACAAATCTATACCGGAAGCAATCCCATGATAGGCAAAAACTGAGAGCTGATGCAAGGCATTCGGCAGGTAATAAATACATGGTGAGTAGTGTTGGCCTTGGGTGGAAGGTCTCAGTGACTTGTCTAATGTAGGGAGTAGAGGCATGGGCGTGAGTTATCCAAAGTGTGGTGGCAGAAGTTGGTGGATGCTACCACTGGAGCACTGGGGCACAAGAATTAGGGTTAAGACAATGCCCCATGTATCATTGCCAGCCGCAGGGGTCAGAATCAAAGATGGGGAAATCCTGACAATGATTTGGTGAGGGAAGACACAATGGAGTTGTAGAAATTTATGCAATCTGATGTGGCAGATTGTTCTTTTTCTCCAGTACTGCTGGTTTCACCTTCCTGGGGTTTTTGGTACTCGGGATTTTGCAATAAAACAAAGAAAAATACAATTAATTCTACCAGGAAGACAGGAAATGCTGATGGGAGGAAGAAGGGAATTCTCCATAATATAACATTTAAAATCTTTTTTCAAGACGTTCCAGCACTTTGCTTCTCAGCTTTCTTAAAACTAAAAGAGACACAGAGAGCATGTGGTCAAGGGTTTTCCAAGCCTGGCGCTGATCAGAGGCCTCCAAGGAGCTTTGAAAAATACTGATTCCTAGGTTCCATCCTAGATATAATAAATGAGAGTCTTGAAGGGACAACATTCAGGAATCTGCATCTTAAAGAAAGATCCCTGGTAATTCATCCTCCTATTGGATTAAGAATAAAATCCAAAGTAGTCCTGATTGCCACGGCTAAGAGATTCTGCATGATTTAGCAGCTAGATTCTAGCCTCTACTCTGCTTTCAATGCCATCTCCTACTCCTCTTTCTGTCCCTTATGCTGCTCTAGCCACATGGCCTCTTTGCTGTTCCTCAAACAGGTCAAACGTTTTCCTGCCCCAGGGCCTTTGATCTTGCTGTTCCCTCCATCTGGCACGTTTTTACCATTGCGTGTTCATTTTGCATGGTTAGCCCCTATTCCTTCTTCAAATGTCACCTTCTCAGAGAGTCTCTGCCTGACCCCCTTATCTCATTTTGTTCCCCTCTTCACCATGATGGGAGTTGCAGTAGCCAGCTGTCTTTCTCATAGCATTTGTTACTATTTGAAATGACTGTTTTGTATGTTTATTGCCAACTGATTGTCTTCTGGACCAGAACGTAAGCTTCATGAGAAGGGAAAATGGTGTCTTTTCTCATCCCTGAATCCCCAGAGATATAGTGCCTGACATAGTGTAGCTTTTTGCTCAAAGAATGTTTGTTGAATGAATGAATGACTGAATGAATTGGCAGATGAACAAATAAATTCTGATTACCGATCCCATGTGGGAACCACAGAGGAGATTCAAGCTCTCCTTGCAAATAAAGAAGCAGAGGTCCAGGGAGGAGGACCAGCCCGAGGTCACTCAGCACTTCTGTGGGATCAGACCTCAGCCTTCCCTGCCTCTGGCTTTGCATCCTTGCAGGACCTTAAGAAAAATTCTGTGTTCCATCTTTGCTGAGGGGTACCCACAGCTGCCTCATTTTTCTTCGATGTTGCATAAAAAAAAAATATTTAAAAGAAGGCAAGCTCTTCGGGAGACAGCTGAAACAGTGACGTCAAGGGCCGGCACACTCCACTTCACAGAGGAAGGGAGGGAGCCACGAGTGCCGAATTCCTCAAGGCCTTCCAGCACCGTTCCTGCTAATCAGCAACCTGGAGCTTAGATGCTGCTCCTCGTAGTCATGGCAACCAGCAGATTCTGAGCCTCCGATAAGAGTCAGGGCTGAACTTTCTGCAAAACTCTCTAAGACGTCTGGTTCCCCAGCCGCTTCCCTGCATCCACATCAAAGCATCCTCTCATGGAGCTGATCTGCCAGCTGCTCCCAACAAAGTGCTCATTTGGCCTGGACTTGGGTGCAGATTGTCGTGCCCCAAGCACTGGATTGAGTTAAACACTGTTTTGGGAATCAGAGACTAACAATGTTGGGGTGGGAAGGGCCCCAGATCCAGCCCACCTCTGTGCAGAATGAGGAAACTGAGGCCCCCAAGAGACAAGGGGACTTATTCTAGCCAAACAGTGACTCACATCACAGCTCTGGCTAGAGTTGTAGCCTTTTGACTCTCACTCCAGTGCTCTTTCCACTTGATCATAACAGCAGCTAGCATTTATCAAGCACCTGCGAGCCAGACACTGGGCTGAGCACTTCTCACTCATCTTCTTATTGAAGCTTCCAAAGAAACACGTCAGCAGGTGTTATCATCCCCACCGTGATGGAGAAACTGAGACCCTGAGATACGAAGTGGCAGCAACACCGGCTGCCCTGCCTGTTTATGAGAATCAATCGAGAGAAAAGGAGAGGAATCTGGAAAATGCTTTGAAAATAAAAGGAAGGGCTAAGTGGGGACAGAGAGTGCATCCTGGTAATCTGGCATTCCCCTCATTATGTCATTATTCAAGACCGGGACGGGCCTTAGGTGTTTGCAGACGATGTGTGTCTCAAAGTTTGACCTGAATCATATATTCCACAAGCCGAAATGGCATTTGGCCATTAGACTGGGAACATCCCTGACACTTATTGCCTCCATCCTAATAGTAGCTCCTCCTGTGCATGGAGCACCTTCTAATCCAGCGCCTCGATCAATGCTAGAACCCTCTTTAGGATATGCAGTGTGGTGAGCCTGCCTCCCTTGCACAGCGGAAGGCACCGACACCTGGAGACCCAAAGGGACTTGCCTTCTTCCAGGGCTCATGCCCCAGGTACTTGTTCTATGCTTGCATTCAGGGCTGTGAATGATCCATCCTGTCCCCACATTCGTCAGACACCCACAGTCTGCCCATTTCAGTAGAGATCGAAGGCCTAGACTCTCACAAGCCCACCAGAAAGCCGAAGACTCATCGTGGGGATGACCTAGCCCAGGAATGAGATGGATTTGGCCAATGTGTGTCTTGGCTCCTGGGACTTCAGTCTGGGCTGTGTCAATATCCTGGCCTGCGGTCTTGGCACGCCAGGTCCTTTTCAAGGTTAATCTAGTTAATTAAGCCTGGTTGGGGGTGATCTATGGGAGCTGTGACTCTTTGAGATTCACTATTGCAGCTGGAAAAAGCGTCGGAGCTTTGGGAAAAGCTGGGGATTCCACAGAGCCGCCGTGGGAGATGTCATTTGGATGCAGGGGCAGTAACGCTTGTATTAGTAGAAACTGAATGAAAAATCAGAAGTTTTATGAGGCAGACATTTCCCTCATTATGTCATTCTTTACTCAACAGTTGTTTACTGAACACCTACTTGGTATTGGAATTCAAGGACCTCAAAATAACCAAGTTGTGGTCTCTTCCCTCAAGGGCTTCTCACTGTGGAAAGGGAGACAGATTCCTAAACTTGGAATTACAATGTGGAATATAGTAAGTTCTCTGAGAGAAGCTTAGGGGGCCAGGGGACCCCAGGAAGAGAACCTCCCCCAGCCTGGGGAATGTGGGCAGATGGCCATGGAGGGTTTCCTAAAAGATGAATGGAAATTGATCAGGAAAGTAGAGCAAAGAGAAACAGCAAAAGCCCAGCACCAAGACAGAGCAGAGAACCTTCACGTAGCTGCAGAGGATGTAGCAAGTTAGAACATACAGCTGGGGCAGTGGATGGAAAGCGAGAGTTGACACTAGGAAGAAAGGCAGGGGCTGGATCTTTCATGGACAGGTTTTTCCAAGCCTTAACCTGCATACGAGTCACCTGGCGGTCTTGTTACACTGCAGATGCTGATTCAGCAGGTCTGGGTGAGGGTCTGAGTGTCCGCATTTCTAAGCATGCTCCATGAACCACACTTCTGAGTGGCCAGACTGTAGATTCTGTAAAGGGTCCGGACTTGGTCCTGAAGGCTGAGCTACAGACAAACACAGCCCTCTGTCATGCTCTGTCCTCAGGCAACTGATGAGAATGGTGTAGTTCAGTTCTCGGGGCTGAGCACAAGTGTGTGAGTATGTCTGTACGTGTGTGTATGAGTGTGCAGTAAACACGCTTGTATATCAATAATTGTCCAGTTCTTAAGTTCAGGTCAAAGGATGAAAGAATCATATGGAGAAAAATCAACTCAGCATTTTTGGCCCAGCTCAGCCAAGAAGGTCAGACTCCCAACCTGCCTGGGTTTCGAACTCTCATCACAGAACACATCCATCTGCTGCCCTCCAATCAACCCCAAATCTACCCAGTGATTTCTCCCTCCGCAGGCTGGCCTGTCGAGTGCCAAAGTGCTGAGAAGAGGATTTGATTTGATTGTTGGGAATGCCTGAAGTGTGGGCTGCCCCCAACTTGGGAGTGGGCCGAATTCCAAAATGTCACGGTTTTCCACTTGAACAGGTTGCATGAAAGATAATTAGGTGGTGCCGGGAAAGTGCACCGGGCCTGGAGTCCTATTGACATGGGTTCAAGCCCTGATTCTGCCAAACTGTGTCACTATGGGCAAGAATAACATCTCTCCCTCCAGCCCAGGAGGTTTTAAAGGATCCCTCTGGCATCTTGCTGAGCATATATGGAGAAGGAGCTGGAGTAGATGCAGGAAGACCAGTGACAAGCGACTACATAATCCACGTGAGAGAAGGTGGTGGCTGGGGTCGGTGTTTTCGCTGCAGTAGTGGTGAGAAGCGATCCGATTCTGGACATATGTTGAAGGTAGAATCAACAGAGTTTTTGCATGGATTGGCTACAGAGGGCAAAAGAGAGGGGATAAGGATGATTCCAAGGTTTTCAGTATGAGCAACCGGAAGGATGTTGCTGCCAAGTACTGAGCCGGGGACAATGGCAGGCAGAGAAGGGTGTTTCGGAAGGGTCTTCTGGAGCTCGGTTTTGGACATGCTGGTTTTGAGATGCCAGTTGGACATTCACATGGACATGGCAGGTGGGCAGGTGGTACACAAGCCTAGAGTTCAGAGAAGAGATCAGAGCTGGGGAAATATATTTGAGAGGTGTTAGCCCTTAGGCAGTATGTAAAGCCAGGAGAATGGATCTTCTGGGAGTCAGAGGGAGCACCTGGCTAGATTGAAGTGGAAAGCTGGGGAAGGAGGTGAGCTCTGATGGCAAAGTACCAGTGAGGTTTTGGAATAACAAGATGGCTCAATAGAGGTGTCCCAGCCTGGTGGACTGGCTCTTAAAATATACTCATAAAGCGGCTCACACCTGCAAGTCATTTACTTAGATGTGGCCATTCATTTATTGTTTGTGCATCCATTCATTCCTCAGCTATTCATTCACTCCTTCACCTGCCAAGCATCATTTTACTTCTGGTGGAGGGGTCACTTCAAGAGGACCCAGACTTGAGTCCCTCCCTCAAGTTCACAGTCCAAAGGAAGAGGTGCAGCAGGTACATTAGAAACTCCCGTACAGGGGTGACAGTGGCCTGAGTAAGGAGATGTCCTGAGTGGGGAGAAGGCACATTAGCCAGCAGGAAGCAAGGCAGGCTGCACAGAGGTGGCCGAGTTACGGGTCAGGGAGGGTTCCTAGAGTGTAGCGATTAGACCCATGCAATAGACTCAGCCTGGCCACTCGCCAGCTGGGTGACCTTGGGCAAGTCCCTTCACCTCTCTGGTTAAACCATAAGTCATATTAACCTCCTAGGGCTGTTGTGAGGATGAAATGAGAGGATGCATGTGCAGGGCTTAGACAGTATCTGGCACATGGTGGCACTTTAAATATCAGCCACACTTCCCAGGGACAGACCACACTGGGCTCCAGCTTCACTTGCAAAACTTGCCTCTGGGGACCCACTCACTGCTGATTCTGATGGCCTTTCCCCAAACAGCCCACGGCAAGGGATTCTGGGAAGGGGAGGGGCGGGGAGGTTGGAGTGCCCTTGAGGGTCCCAGGAGATCCTCCTGCACTGGGGCCCTGGCTTCCCTCCACCAAGCTGAGCGGCTACATCGGAACCCAGAAATTGCCCTTCCCCGTTCCCTGCTGTATCCGGCTTCTCCTTTCTCAATAGCCCTGGGATGAATTTGTCTCTCCCTCCCCTGCAGACTCACCCACCAGACCCTTTCATCAGCTAGACCTGCAGACAGTGGCTTCTGAGAGGATGGCTCAGGTAGGACTCTGTGCTCCTACCGACACACACGTGTACCAGAGGCTGAGGTTTGGGAGAAAATTCCTAACAAGCAGGGAGTAAGCCACTGCTGAAATCTGCAGAGAGGACAGATCAGACAAGCCACAAATCTCCATGGCAGGCGCTGAGCTCCTGAGGTCTGGGCTCGTTAGTTTTAAAATAACACAGCCAGAAGTGAGATAAAGGGCTTCAGCGGGAGAAGCTGTCAGACACCTTGGCTCACACTGTGTCTCTCCTCCCTGGTTACAGAAACTGAGATCGCCAGCTTGGCTTGGTCAGTGGCTGTGTTGCCAGATCAGAGTCAGAACTTGTCAGAGCGGGGCCAGCCCTTGAAGGACATTGAGTCCAAGCCTGGAGCAACTGAGGTCCAGAGGGGACAAGGGCCACTACACTCAACAGCACTTGGTGAGTTAGGGACTGAGCATGGGCTGTCACTCTGTTCTTCGGCAGCTGTAGTGGGTGCTGGGGGGAGGGCAGCCCACAGCCAGTGACTAGCTGACATAGGAGTACAAAGGACCTGCCCCTTGCCTCTAGGTAGGACCAGTTCTACGGTGGAATTCACAATCCACGGCTCCCCCAAGGGTCAGGCTGAGGCTTGGCTCCAGGTGAAACTACATCTGTCCTTAGCTTTCTCTCCCTGCCCTATCCTACACCTCACTCCCTTTCTCCTTCCTCGATAAGTCACTGTGCACCCAAACCCCCATCTCAGGCTTTCTTTCTCGTGAATTCCATCTAAGAGATAGTCCCAGACCATGTTTTTCTCTATCAAACTACTAAATTCAGAACAACGGTTAAGCATGGTGTTGTCTGGTATCAGATGTGGGTTTGAATCTCTGCTTTGCTCCTTCCTAGCTGAATATTAAAGGAAGTTCTTTGATATCATCAAGACTTAGATTTCCCATCTGAGGATGGGAAATGTTTATGGAGATGTTAATATTACCTGCCTTACAAGGTGGTTGTGAAATGCTTAGCACATTTCCCAGATGCATACATAATAAATGCTTAATATATGTTATTTGTTGATGGTGATGATTATGATGATGAGGAGGAGGAGAATGAGGATGAGGATGGCAGGATGAATGGAGAGGGCGTGCCATACCAACTCCACCAATCAGCAGAAAGCTCTCAGAAGACTCTACAGCCCGAGCACCAATCATCAGTGAGCTCTCAAACCCACCCTTTCCGTTCACCCTCCTGTAGGCTTATTCCAGAGGCTCCATCCCTCGCCATTGCCATTCTTTTCTGACAAAGGATTCCCCAGTGGGAGAGAGGGAGCTCTGGAGAGAAGAGACTTCTGTCTGGCTTTACACAAAAGTGGCCATTTCTCAATGCCAGCGCGGGCACCCAGCTGTCCCACCTGTAGGAAATGCCTCCTCCACAGTGATTCTGAATGAGCAGTGGATGGGAAAGGTCTGTCCCTCCGTTGGGACTTTTATCTGCTTTTTAAAAGTCAAACCCATTACCTCAGGATTGTGGGTTTATTAGAGAGCTTTATCTTTATTAGGCAGTCGGCTTCATGATGATCTTCCACCAATTTTGATGGGTTCTTCTTTCCTCCAAGGGGACCTGGGTTGGGCGGGATGGGTTGTGGCAGGAACAGACCAGGACGTCTTAGGGCAGCTCCCTTCCCGCCACATGGGCAGAGGTCTCTTTAAACTGCATGGTTTCTCAGTGGACAAGAGGCAGGAGCTAAACAATCAATCGGGAGCCACCAGGAGCTTTGTAATCAGGCAGATTCAAGAAAGCCAATTCTGCCATGTTCAAGCTGTGATCTTGGACGAGTCACTTCATCTCTCTTCTGCAAAACGAGCATAACGATAGTGTCCAGCTCGTAGAGATGATACGCGGCAAAGTGCTTAACGCCATTCCTGGCGCAGAGTAAGCACTTGATCAATGTTAGCTGTCGTTGCAATTGTAATTATTCATTGTAAGTAGCCTTTGGGGCAGAGTCTCCCAACCTCTCTGTCTTTGCTCAAGCTGGTCCCTCTGCCTGGAGTGCCTCCCCTACCCTTCTCTGCTAGGAGAAAGAAGCCTTATTCATCCCTCAAGGCTCAGCTCAACTATCACACCTTCCTTTTCTGGCCCCCTATTGCCCTTCCCCTCATAGGAATAAATTCCTTACTGCAAAATGCTCCAGCACCTCTTTGTAAATTCCTCCACGATTTCACTGCATGACCTTGGGCAAGGTCCCTCATCTATGCAAGCCTCAGTTTTATCAGTTTAAAAATGGGGATAATGATACTTTATACATTGGGTGACTGTGGGAAATATATATGATGCTAAGCACAATGTCTTGCAATGCTTGTAATGGTTGTTTTTAGATGAAAAACACAGAGGCTCAGAGAGGTGCGTTGACTTGCCTAAGGACACACAGTAAGCAAGTGAAGGGGCCCAGTGTTCTCAAGGAGCTGTGGCTGGCTATACCTGGCCTCCAGACTGAGCATGGCTCCACAGTCCACACAGACTGTGTCTACACAGCTTTTGGTGTCATTATGTCCCTTTCCACTCCTGATGATGTCTCTGCCTCCCTCCTGTGGACTGGTGTTCCATCTTCTCCCTCTTTCCCCGCCTGCACCCAGTTCCCTGGCTGCTGTCTGCACAGTCTATTGCAAGACACTCAATCAATCAGCCAGCTCACTCCGACAGCTAAAAAACACCCCGTCGACCAATTTTCCCTCCAGCGCCTTTCCCAGGACCATGAAACCTCACTAATTTGGAATTTGCAATGATTTCTGACACAGAACCTGCATTTCTCATTCTGGTTAAAAAAAAAAAAAAATGTCTGAATGAAATGTCATTACATAGACCCGTGGGAGCTTCTGAGCCAGGCTCTAGCAGCCAAAAGGCCCTGTTTCCATTCTTTTCCTCCTTGTTCCTTCTCCTCCTTCTTTTACCTGCATCCATCTCTATGTCAGATTATACCTGACAGCCCCGTTATCAATGCTAGTGCTGCTAATAATATCAGTGAATATTTATGCAGCACCAGCTATGTGCTGGGCACTGTGCTAAGCACTTTGTTTGTGTTTGGTCTTGTAATCCTCACCATAGTTATTAGAGGCTGGTACCATGGTCAACCCCATCTTACCAAGGAAGAAACTGAGGTCAGAGCGCATCCTGCTAATAGGCGGTCGAGATGGAATTCGAATGCAGGCGGTCTGGCTTCAGACTTCATGGCTTTAACCCTTACACCATGGTCCTTTTGGGCTGGGTACCATGGGGACCACTTGTGGATCCTCCAAGCCCCAGTGTTGCTTCCCACTTTGGGCCTCTGAGAGCATCATGCAATGGGGCAAGAAAGCTCGTGTCCTTCCATAGCTGTGCGATTGGCGTATAGAATTGGGGATTGGAACTCAGTAGAAAAGCTGCCTCCAGACTCCAGTCATGATATGGGCAGTGCTGAGGGAGAGGCACAGAGCCTCCGAAAGAATCCATTGGCAAGGAGGTCGAGAAGGTCTTTTCCTAGGCTCAAAATCTTGTTTCAGGAAGCCTTTAGGAACCAACCTTCTAGCCAAAGCTCTGGTTTCTGCCTACAGCTATTTTGTTCTATGTTGGTGGTAGAGATGAGTAACACATAACCCAAAGCTATGCCCTGTCTTGGCCTCCCTTTTCTGTGGAGAGGACTCGTGGCATCCTATTCGTAAGCCTAGCGTGGACTTACCTTTGTGAGCGTGTAGCAGGGCATCCTCCTTTTCATGGAGGGAAACATTGGCCGCTTGGGTTGCTTTGGGGTGTGATTTGAGTAGAAAAGAAAGGCCATACCATTCAGAAGAATTCATGGATATGACCTGATTCCACCATTACCTCTTTGGCTGGTGGGGTATAGACAGGGTCTTCATTTCCTGTACAAATATTTCTCAGCCCCTGGTGGTGGGACCTGAGGCCTTAGACAAGGGTTGGGAGCAGAATGGAAGCAAAGGCCTTTAGACTGACCAGACATCCTTCACTATAACAAAACTGCCTCCCTAGGAGCTGCTACTGATGGCCATATTTTTACTTGTGCCCAGCTCAGGGTGTCCAAATGAGCATATAGGATGTATCCAGATGTGTGTGTATACGGGAGGTGGAGCTTGGACCCAGATGTTTTCAATATCCAGATGTGTCACAGAGGCAGGTTAGGGTGACTGTATAATCCATTATCCAAGCTGGGACACTTTGGGGAAAAATAGGGGTACTGACAGTAAGTGTCCATCTTGGTCATCTTCCTTTCCCAACATGGAGACTCGAGCGTCCAACTGGCCCCTCTACCGCTCCTCGTGGAAGTCCCATGGGCACCTCAAACTTAACGTGTCCAAACCTCAATGTATCACCTCCCCGACCACCTGTTCTCTAGCTCTATTGGCTATCTACTCATCCAAGCGGCACCTTGGCCACCAGCCTGATCCTATTTCTCTTACTCTCACATCCCACTGCTCAGTAAATCGTGACCTTTCTGACCTCAAAGCATCTCAGCCTCCGTCTGCTTCTCTCCATCTCTGCTGCTGCCTCCTGGTCCAAGCCACCAGCCTCTGTCACCAAGATGACTGCAGCAGCCTCCGGAGCAGTGTCTTGCTTTCACCTTGACCCTGCCCAGCCCGCTCTTCATGCACAACAACGCAGGGTTGTCTCTCCAAGGTGCAGATCGGACCATCTCATTCCCTCCTGCAGAGCCCTGAGAAGCAAGTCCGAACTTCTCGACATGGATACTCAAGTTCTGGCCCCAGCTGACCTCTCCAGGTTTATCATTCTTGGCTGCTTCTCACTCACCATGCTCAAACCATCTGAAGGCCTCGAGGTGCCCTGAACAGCCCCTGTGTCTCAGCTCACTTCATTCTCCCTGCTAGATGCAGCAGAGCACGGGACTCAAGGGCATGGCTGGGAGCCAGACTGCCAGGTTCAAAACCCTGGTGCTGCCACTCTGTGACCGCAGCTCTCTGAGCTTCCGTTCTTCATCTGTGAGATGAGGGTCATAACAGTAGGTACTGATAGGGTTACTGCGAAGATTAATAGTGAATGTATGTGAAGCTGTTAGAATAGTGCCTGGCACATAGTAAGTGCTCTGTGTTTGCTAATTAAGAAATAGCATCACTCACCTTGCCTCCTTCAACTGGATCACTTCCTGTCCATTTTTTGGATTTCAGTCTAGATATCACTTCCTCCAGGAAGCCTTCCTTGACTACTAGGCCTGTTGTGTCTCTTCTCTATGCTCACAATACCTCTCCGTTGCAATTAATTGCCTGTTTAATTAATTCTCCGTGTTCTCCCAACCAGGCTGTGAGTGCTTTGAGGCAGAGCCTGAGACTTCGGCTCCATTGTATCCTCAGCACCTAAGAAAGTATCAGGTCCACAATGCGTCTTCAGTAAATATTGGTTGAATGAGAGAACTGACCAGAGAAATAGCCCAATCAGGCCAGCAAGGGAGAGGTTAACTGAGGGGGCAGGCAGACAGCAGTATGCCTCACTGTCAACATGGCTACACACAGCCCCCTCAGGACAGTTTGCAAATCCCAGGACGCCGGCATCTGTAATAGATGTTTCTCCAGGATGGTCGGGTACTGAAGGGCACACGGGTTTCCCCTGAGGATGCTGCACACAGAAATGGCGCGTGACTTTCCCCTGGTTCCCTGCTGCAATGACTAGCCGTTCGCCTGCCTTCTCCTCCCACCTTCCAGAAGACACAGCTTCTCAGTTGTCGGGTGCAGAGGACAAACAGGATCCCTCTGTCTGGTGTTCAGGTGCACCGCCCCCCACTCCCCACTGACATCCCTCTTCTTTCCTCCAAATATTCCCCTCCCCCACCAGTCAGACTTTCTGAACTCAGAGGGGCTGGGTTCAAATCCCAGCCTTGCCACATATTCCTTATGTGGCCTTGGGTGAACAAATTCTCCTCTCTGTCCTGTTTCTGTACTTGTAAAACAGAAAGCATTGTAGTGCCCACTTCACGGGGCCGTGGTGAGAATTCAGTGCGGTATTTTGTGATGTGCATGGTACGTGGCGAGAGCTCAGTGATACTTATCAAGACTTTCTAAAAATAGTGATTCCAAATTCCACGTCTTGTTCGTGCTGTTCTGCCCACTTCTGATGCCTTCCCCACTGTCTCTGCATGGCCAAGTCCTGCTGGCTGGATTTCCTCTGTGTAGCCAGATGCTCCAGCTGCTATTATCTCCTCTAGCACACACCCAGGCTCTCTGTAGGCACCGTGGAATGTTCTGGGCAGCTACAGTGTCAGCTCAGCCCTGAGCACACTAAGTCTGAGTCCCTTTTCTGTAGTGTCAGCTGACCAGCAAATGTCCTTGGCAATCCTGGGAATGGGGCCATTTCCCTATATCCAGCCTCAGAGATGAGGGTTCAGGGGCAAGTCATTTATTTGCGACATGATCCTAGGATGCCCCGGTAGGGAAGTGAAGGAAGGAAACAGGGAAAGAAGACAGTTACGGCTGTGGGCAGCTGGGGCTTAATATTGCTGGGGAATCCTGGGAACCTGTGTAGACCACACACTTCAGGGTTATTCTGTCCGAGCATGAGGAAGCTGGGATATTTATCCAACAACTCCCATCAGTCATTGGTTGAACGCTCCTCAAAAAGGGACATTAATTCCTGCCGTGTGGGGGGGAGGAATCAGAGAAGGCTTCCTGGAAGAGGTGACATCTAAGTTGAAATCTAAAAAAAAAATGGACAAGAGGTGATCAATCAAGGTGAAGAAGGCAAAGTAAAAATACCTGATGGCCAGAGAGGACCCTCAGGTGAAGAGTTACAGTCCCATCAGTTGGAAGTCAAGCTGGCATGCTCAGAAATGGTGAGTGCTGGGGACATACGGGCAGGTCAGTGACAACATTGACTACCTGCCTGTGCCTACGCACTGAGTAGGATCTGGGGGCTGAAGTACATGGCTGTGCCCCAGAGAAAGGCCAACGGCCCAACTTCCTTGGATCATTCACGAGGGTGTCCTGAATTCCGGGAAACACCAGACTTCATTCCCCTTGTCATTCTCCTTCCTCACTTTCCTTCCTTCCTTCCTTCTTTCCCTCCTTCCTCAGATCTTTCTTGAGCCTCTGCTCTGGTAAGCACTTTTGAGGTATACAGATCTGCAGTGTACTAAGGTCCTGGAGCCCAAACCCTTCTTCCTATGAGGCTCAGCGAAGGGACCTGCCCTGCCCCAGATCATGCAGCCAGTGGGTAGTGGAGGAGTAAGCAGAACCCCTGGTTCCCTGACATCTTGTGCTTCAGGCTACTCCGGGGAGAGCTCTTCTGGAAACTCCATCTCTGCCCACTCTGCCACAGCCGCTTCCTCTGGCCGGAGGCCCAGGGTGGGGCTGGCTCCGGGATGAGGAGTTCAAACGAGGCTGCTGGGTGCAGGGCTGGCAGCGAGCAAAACCTTCATCCCACCACAGCCCCTGGGGCTGAATCACCAACTAGGCTGGCTTGGCTCAACATTGCAAAGGCATCCTCCTGTGCTGCCACGGTCTCCAGGAGAAAATAGGATTTTGCCTTTTGTTGCAATTTAAAAGTGGCGGGGGGGCAAGAATCACAAACACGTTCTCCTCGCCAGGGAGCGGCCCATTTGAGAAGATCAATCAAATGTTTTCAGCCGAAGTTCCTACAGGTCCACATTTTCTCAGATTACATCAGCTATAGGAAGATGGGATAGACTGAGAAAGAAGCCATGAGGCCAGTGTGGTGAGGGGGGGGTAGCGGACTCTACCGTCTGGCTTCACACCTAACAGAGGAGGAGGAAGACGAAGAGGAAGAGGAGGGAGGAAGAGGAGGGTGGAAGAGGGGGAGGAGGAGTGAACAGACGCTGGAGTCTTGGTGGAGGGTCTGGGCTCCTGTCCAAAGGAGCTGCAGAGCCCTTTTGAGACCCCTGCTGGGAGTTCAGCCCACTCTCAAAAAACTCCTACAGAGTAATGAGTCTGATCGCGAAACCCACAAGCCGGAGCCAGGGATGCTACAAACTCTGGGCACACTCTCTCCCTGCAGAACGACTCAGTGGTTGTCAGCCACAGCATGACACGCTGATCTGTCACAATCAATTGTAAGCTCTGTCATGGGTTTGCTACTAATGATTATTAAAGACTAAAATTTGGGAATGGTTTGCAATTAAAATAAACGCATAAATACATGAATCTTCATCATCGCAGTTAATGGCAGCTCCTTTCAGCTATTCTGGTGGTAACCTTGGAGTTGTCCTTGACTTCTCTTTCCCTCAAACCCCGGGTTTGACCTATCAGCAAATCTAGATGCTACCTTCAAAATATATCCGGAGTCTGATCACTTCTCTCCCCCTGTGTGACTACCACTTGGGACCAAGCCCCCATCATTTCTCACCCACATTTTTGCAAGAGCCTCTGAACAGTTCTTCCCGCTTCCACTCTTGCTCTCCTGCAGCCTGTTCCCCAGGAGTCAGCTGGAGGGATCCTACTAAAATTAAGCTACATCATGGGGCTCCTGTTTTCAAAGCCCTCCAATAGCTCCCCTAAAGCCAAACTAATTACAAGGCCCACACGGCCTGTCTCTTGTTACCACTCTGATCTCACTTCCTACTCCTTTCTCTTTGTTCTCTCCACTCTGGCCCCACTGGCCTCCTCACTGTACCTCTGACATGCCAATCATATTCCTGCCTCAGGACCTTTGCACATGCTGTTCCCGCTGCCTGAAACACTCTTCAGCTACCCCTAAGGAACCTTTTCTCTTATTTTCTTCAAGTCTGTTCCAATGTCACCTTCTCAGTGACATTTCTTCCCTGACAACCCTACATAAACTGTATTTAAAATTGCAACCCCTCCCCATTTTACACTTTTCTCCTCCTGCTTTCTTTCTCCCTCTGGTATTTATAATATAACAGTCATTTAAGTATTTATGTTGTTTATTGCATAAGTCCCTCTGTTCCCACTGGAATCTAAGTTTCATGAGAGCAGGGGGTTTTGGTCTGTTTTGTTCAAAACTGTTTTCCCCAGACCTTTGAATAGTGCCTGGTATACAGTAAGGGCTCAATTAATATTTGTTAAATGAATACGTGAATGGATTCAAGATTCCTTCTATGATACAGCTCCTCACTCTCAGCTGCTTTCTGTTATGCCTTCTTGAACAGGAAAGAGAGGTGTGAAATTAAGCTTGTGTGCTGAGAATGTCAACACCATGTGATCTGGGTTTATGCTGTGCATATGAATATCATCTGTTATACATCTGGACTCCTGAAAAAAAAAGATTGAGATTAACAGGATGAGTGAGCAGATTTAGGGTATCGCATAGTTCTTCATTGCTGTGTGGCTTTGAAGTAGTTGCCTGCCCTCTCTGAGAGATAGCTGAGGAACAATGCAGTGGTCATTGCACTCAGAGTGACTTTGGCTCAGGTCCCGGTTCTGCCACCACTCGCTGAGTGACCTTGACGAAGGAATGTCATTTCTGAAGCTTCTGTTCCCATGTGCAACATGGGAAGAAGGAGCCATAGGTTAGGAGAGATGACACACATGAGCATGAGCTTTGCGGTTAAGATCAGGACTTGAATCCTGGCTCAGCCACGCACGAGCTGTGACCTTCTGTTTTGTCACCTTAAGTGGGAAGAACCTAATCCCACACAGATGTAGTGAGGATTGAATGGGTTACAGGATTGACAATGGTATGAAACTAATAGCAGGTAATACTTTTAATACTAGGGCTTATATTCTAGTCATTCTTCTAAGCGTCATATATACACACATATTTGTAAGTATATGCTTATACGCATTTAATCCTCACCACAATGCTATGAGGACATTATTTTTCCTATTTTAAAGATGAGGAAACTGAGGCATGGAATGTTAAATAATTCACACAAGGTCACACAGAAAAGCCAGCCCTTCCTCGTTCCTCCCTCTCTAGCCCTAGAGAGAAGCCCCCAGCTCCAGGATATCCTGACACCTCTCATGCCGGCTAACAAAGGTTGGGGCTCGGGATGGGCCGACACCCCACATGTCCTAGGCACGGCCCTACATCCTTAGGAGCGAGTTCTCCTGAGCATCCAAGTGGAGAGGGGAGCCAGGTAGCTGAATTTGGGTTGATTAAATCAAGGAGAAAATCAATTAAATTTAAATAAAGAAAAAAGATTGGAAATCAGGCACAATGCCTTCTTAATTACAGCACCTAATCACTGGCTGGGAAAAAAAAATAACTCCAGAACATTTCATTTCAAATACGGCCTTGTATATCTGAAATGAGAGGCTCCTAATGAAATGCACATTACCCCACTTGACTAGTAATTGACTAGGCGATCCCGACAGCTTCATGGGTGGAAATGACCGGGCATAATAGCCAGAGCCTTTTAAGGATGTGACAACACGGGATGCTTTGGGGGTTTATTGAGAGGCAGCTGACCCCCAAGGTCCCCTTCCTTGGCAGTACAACTCACAGTTCTCCCGACAAAGAATGCGACTGTTGGGCAGGGCTAAGTGTGCACTGCGGCGGGCGAGCATGATTAAATGGCTTTTCTCTGCACAGTTTGGAGTCATCACAAACACGAGGCCGGGGAAGATCGCCGGCAATCAGTGACCAAATGCCTCAAAGAAATTACTCTGACAAGTATCCCTGCTATTCAGATCTTGGATTATAGCCTTCTAATTGGTCTCCCTGTCTCCTAACTCTCCCCTTCCAATCTTTCTCGTCCACTGCAGCTAGACCATCTCTATAAAGCACACCTCATCCAGTCACTTCCTTGATTAAAACCTTTTGGGTTCCTCGTGAGATCAGAGCAGTCCAGACTCCTGACCATGGCTCAGGAGGCCAGAGGCAATCTGGTCTCGGCACATCACTTCTCCGGTTCCTGCTTCTCCCTTCCGCACTTGCGCATCCTTTGTTCCAGCCATGCCAACCTCAGGGAGTTCCCCCAGCCAGGGTGGGGAGCTTGCAGCCTTAAGGCCACATGTGGCCTTCTAGGTCCCTAAGTGCAGGCTTTCGACTGAATCCAAATTTTACAGAACAAATCTTTTTATTAAAAGGGGTGCAGCAGAGGTTATGAAGCTTTCTTGCCTCTGTTGGTACTTCAGAAAGAACAATCTTGAAATTAGAAGAGACCACGGGGTCCCCACCCCTGTGTAGGTGGCCTTTCTTGCTCTCATTAGTTCATGTCTTTGCATATGCAGTTCCCTCTACTTGGAACACTCTTCCCTCCCTTCCCCACCTCACTAACTCCTACATCATCCTCCTGGACCCCTCCCTCACCTGGCTGGGTTTGCAGCCCCTCCTCACCTGGCTGGGTTTGCAGCCCCTCCTCTGCATTTAAAAAGTGTCTGTGTTTTCTCCTATCATGGCAAATATTACCTGGAATCATAATTGTCTGTGAGCTCAGTGAAGGTAGGGACTTAGGTCTGTTGATTGGTTTTGTTCACAGAACCTAGCACAGTGATCAGCCCAGAGTACATGGTTCCAGACTTTGTTGAATGAGTGAGGGTAGAATTGCCAGCGATGCGTACGATAATCTGGGTGACGGGCAGCCTCTTCTTGCAAGATGATGCATCAGCAACACCATCTCTCTCAGGATGCTTTCTTGCCTTTTTGACTCTGATTAAGTGCGATTAGGCTTGCTGTCTTCTTTTTCGTCTTTAAGGATATGTGCAGCAGTGACCAGAGCTCTTGGAAGTGAACATCACTGAGTCAACTGTTCATCCTTCAGCCAACCAGTGCCCATGTATTGCACACCCGCAACTGCCCAGCATTGGACTGGGCACCTGAACTTCAGAAAGCTGACTAAGGTGAGATCTCTGCCCCACAATGACGTGTATCTCAGTGCACAACAGGTGAGCAAATAGACGCTTACAATACCAGGACATTATAGATGATAGCTTCCCTCAATGCTTCCTTTTACAGAGGAGGGGACTGAGGAACAGAGATGTGCTATGGCTATTCCAAAGTCACAAAGATGATACCCACTAGACATGTAAATAACATACATCCCATCTGCTTCCCCTCCAGATGCCTATGTCACCTTTGGGTAGGGGAGGGTCTTCAGAGCCACCAAATAAGACAGACACAGTGTAGTCATTCCTCATGTGGATGAGCTTGGGCGCATGTGGGCATGGGTGAAGTTTACAGTAACATTAGAATTAGAGTTAGTGAGAGGAAAAACGACTCCACAACGTGAAAATCCAGGGACCAAGAACCCTCTCCACTGGGCATCTGCTAAAGTTCCCCTTATAGTGTCAGGGAGAGAGAAAGTTCTCCTAAAATCACTCTATTTTCTGCAGCTGGTAGAAGGCACGTGTTGAACCACTCATCAAATTCATTCATTCCCTGAACAAATATTGATGGGATATCTACTATGTGCCATGCAGTAGACTAATACTTTATAGATATTTCCTGTACTATATACTTTATAGATATTTTCTCATTTAATATACAACCCTTGAATTAAAGCTGATTTTAAGGTATTATTATAATTATTCCCTTGTTGCTGATACAGAACCGGGAGTCAGAAAGGAAAATAACTTGTCTGGCTAGTTATAATGAACAGTAATGATAATAGTTGCCATTTGTGGGTCATTTATTATATGCCTGGCATGGTGCTAAGCCACTATGTCAGATTTAATCCTCACAATGAAGTTACAGGGTAGGCACTATTAATATCCCTTTTTACAGATGAGATGATTGATGTTCAGAAAGGTGAAGTAACCTGCCCAGGGTCAATAGCTGGTATGCACCGGAGCCAGAATCTCATCCTGGGTCTGCTTAATTCCCAGCTCCAGTATTTTTCAATGTGGTCCGTGGATTACGTATGTTGGAATCACCTGAGGCATTTGTGGGAAATGCAAATTGTTGGGCCCACATTGGACTCCAGGAACTGAGGGCAAGGCCCAGGAATCTGCATTTTATACCGAGTTCCCAGGTGATTCTTACATTAACTAAAGTTTGAGAATTTTATTGCCTCTCTTTAGGGAGGGACCCAGCAACTTCCAACATAAAAGAAACATCCCACTTGACTTTCTCAGCTGATTTGGAAAAACATAATGAAAGCAAGAAAATCAGTGAAACTCTCCCTTGGTCCCAGGAGGGCTTCAAGAGATATAAAACGAAGACAGCAAAGACATTTTGATGCCAGTACTCCAGCAGATGTGTTTACGCAACTCGGTTTGATTATAGGTGCTAAAAATACCCGCTTTTAAATTTAGGAGCCCAGAACATTTCCCAGTGCTTTACCAAAAAGCAGTTTTAAAAAATTTTTAATTCATTCCTCACCCCCACCTCCTACAAGTTATTAGTATTGATGTTGAAACCTCAGAGTTTGTTATGGAGAATTATAATGGCAAATCACAGAGACATTTTCTCTGATTACACAGATTCTCAGCATGTTTGGCTCCCATCTCCCTGCTAGCCGTTCCTCTGAATCAGCAGAGCGCCAGCTGTCCTCTTCGACTTCCTTGGGGTGGTTGAATACCAGACCCCGACAACTTCCCCAGAGAAATCTTCCATCTGGTGTAACCAGCCCCTACTTCTTTCCCCTCAACCACTTCTATTATGCTTTTTTTTAACCTTACATCTTTGATATAATTTTAAGACCTGAGAATGTCAAAGATTTAATTCACAGATGAGGAAACTGAGGCATGGAGAGAAGGAGAGTAACTGCCTGAAGTGACCAAGCCTGTGAGCGGCACAGGCACTCTGTCTCCGAATGCAGAGTTCTTTCAGTTATACTAGGATGCCTCTCCTGGAATTCTGATTCACACCACCTGTTCGCTTGTAACCTTAGGCAAATTACCAAACCTTTTGAAGCCAGTTTTTTCATCTGGCTTGGGGATAATAATACTGCCCACTTCGAAAGGTTATTTTGGGGATTAAATGAGATGATCTGTGCAAAATGCTAAGCACAGTGACTGGTACACAGTAAACCCTCCATAAATGGCAGCTGTCATTGTCATCATCATCATCACCATCACCATCATCATTATCACCATTACCATCATTACCAACACCATGACCATCATTATCCTCATCCTCATCATCATCACCATCACCATCCTCACCACCATCACAATCACCATCATCGTCATCACCATTACTGTTATTACCAACACCATGACCATCATTATCCTCATTCTCATCATCGTCGCCATCACCATCATCATCCTCACCACCATCACCATCATCATCATCCTCACCACCATCACCATCATCACCATCATCATCATTATCCCCCTCATCATCATCATCACCATGACCATCATCAACATCATTACCATCACCATGATCATCATCATCCTCATCCTCATCATCACCATCACCACCATCACCATCATCATCATCCTCACCACCACCACCATCATCATAATCATCACCATCATCCTCACCATCCTCACCACCATCACCACCACCATCATCATCCTCACCACCATCACCATCGTCATCACCACTACCATCATCATCACCATCACCATCATCATCGGGTAGTTCAGATCCCATGATAATTCAATAAGTAGTTATTAACATCAGAAAATTTTGATCATTTTTTACCCTGCTTATTTTTTTTTAATCAGAAGAAACAATGCCTGGCACATTGTAAGTGCTCAATAAATATTTGTTAGATGTTTTGTGAATGAAGAAGAAAGATCCAGAATGACTAACCTCATTCACCATTTTGACCCACTTGACACTTATTTCAGTTGGAGCTAAGGGTTGGTGACCACTGGTCTTTTTAAACTTCATATGACCCATCTGCCCCTACAGAAGGGGCACTGGCCCTTGTCACTGCTCACCTGTCAGAGCTCATTCAAATGCCCCCTCCCCTGAAGTCCTCAATCCCACCTTCTCTGAGCTTCTCCCACATGGCTTGGCCTTACAGAAAATGTTCTTTTCCATTTCGTATAGGAGTCCATTATTTTCACCGTCCTTGTGTCTAATATACCACGAGGGCAAGAATCACAACTTGCCTTTTAGTTGGTGTGTCACATGTATTTGATGGGGTGAACTATTTGGCTTATTTGCAGGATTATTTATGGCTTTTAGATTATCTGCTAAGCCTCTAGACCAGTGTCTTCATATAAAAATCACCAGGTTTTTAAAAAAAAATTTACATTGTCTAGGTCTATCTCAGATCAATGAAACAGACTCTCAAGGGCAGGAGCTCAGCCATTGGCACTTTTTAGAAGCACCTCCCAGCAATATGTTCTAATATAGAGCCAGAGGTGATAAGTACTGCTTTAGAACATTTAAATAAGCTGTACATAGGCTTTTCTAGCCTACCTGACTGGAAGCCCATTGGGCGCTCATATCCATCTGTGCATCTGCAGCCTTAACACATGGCTTATAGGCACTTAATAAATGTTTGCTGAATTGGGCAGTACTCTATTACACTAAACATCACGACCCTTGTTGGCTCGCGAAGGTGGTGTTTCTGATCCACTTAACCTCTCAGAGCCTTAGTTGTTCTGTCCCTACATTGGTAGTGAAAATAGCATCTATTATTCGAAGGTATTTATGGCAAGCATTAAATGAGACAATGTATGTAAAGAGGCCTAGATGCAGTTGGGAACATCAGAAATGCCCAGTAAATGTGATTTTTTTCCTCCCTTTTCCCCTCTCCTAAGTCCATTGGCAAGCAGTCAGAGGAAGGGAAGATAAGAAGCAGTTTTTAACCAAGCGGGAGGTTTTCACAATACCTAAAACTGCCATACCCTCGCCATCATCACCACCAACCCTTGGCAGCAGCATTGTTAATAATGAACCCAAACTCTGTGCCAGGCTCTTTTTGAAACATTTCATGTATATTATCTTCTTTAAGCCAATGGCAACCCTATCACGTAGGTATTATGAATGCAGATTTCACATGAGAAAATGGGGACTCTGAGAGTTTATGTAACTTGTCCAAGGTCGCAGGCCAGGGTCAAATTCAATATTTTTAACCACCTCCTTCATATACATCACTACACTTCCCTGTTTTTCCGAGACAGGCAATTCATTTTGCAAACTAGCTCCTGGGCTCAATTCTTCCCCTCAAGTGTCATGTTCTTCCCTTTTTTATGTGTCCAGCTGAGATGTCACACATGCCTCTCGTCTCGCCTGTTCACTCCGATGACCAGAAAACGGACAACTTGGAAAACGGTCAGCTGTTGGCCCCATCTCGTCTCTGTGTTCTCTTTCGGAGGCAATGATGATGGTGAGCACTTTTGAATCCACCTGAGCTAGATTCACATCTGAGCTTTGAAAGGCTCTGTGATCTTTAGGCAAACATGACAAAATAGCTGAGCCCCAGTTATTCCTTCTGTACAATGGGAGTAGGACTCGTGGCCAACTCACAGAGCGATTGTGAGGATGGATGTATGTAAAGTGCCTTGAACTTAAAGGGGCCTCAAAACAAGCAAAACAAGCCAGTTAGTGGTTGTAACAGTAGTCGTTTTTGTTTGGAGAAGACAGCCTATCTGCCCAGAGGCCAGCCACCTGCCTATAACCGGAGCAGACTGGCTGTCTGGCTAGGACCTGGTGCTGTCCGATGTCTCTGTTCAATTACCTCCGTCTGTGGGTGAAACAGCCCCTGCGTAATGGACTGATTAATCTCCTTATCGCACAGAGCACACAGTGTAATTACATCAGAGAATTCAGATCCCCAAGCGCAACATCAATCAACTCGGAGAGAGCGGCTTCACCCTCCCTTCCCTAACAGCCTGGGGGAAAAAAATATATCTTCCCTCCCTGCCCTGTTGCTCATCTTTCCTTCAAATGAGAGATCAGATCGGGACTAATAATGTCCGGGCAAATGGCTGCCTGGGGCGCAGGTAGGGAAGGAAGGTGAGAGAAAGGGTCTATTTTTAGGTCAGCTACCTCTCAGGTGCTGTGACAGCTGCTACTCCCCCAGCTTATACATCTGGTTGCTGCTTGAGTTTGGATTAAATAAGTAGGAGAAAAGGTGCCCCACTTTTTTAAAGGATGGCCACACAGAACAGTAATAACAAATATTGTGTCTGCAAAGACACTATTTCCTTTTGTCCTCACAACCACCCTACGAGGAAGGTACTATTATTAGTATCCATTACGCAGGTGGAGAAACTGAGGCTTGGAGAAGTTGATGGCTTCATATTGGTAAATGGCAAAGGCAGGGATCAAATGCTGCCAAGTTTTACTCTAAGCACTGAGCTTTCTGACTCTGCACCTCTTTCCAGCCAGAAGTGCCGGGTTTGTACGGGAGGATGGCTAGCTCCTCGCTGCTCTCACTGAGAGCCTGCCTCAGCCACCCTTATTCTCTTCTCACCTAAGACTCAGCCATCCACTCATCAAATAATTCATGAGCATGTACGACGTGCCGTGTACTGGCAAGGTGCCAGGAAGGCAAAGCCCCAAACACATGGAACCCACCCTCAAGAAGTTCTAAGTCTGTTGGAGAGGATGCGTGCCAAGACCTTCGTTGAAAAGGAACAATGGTGCAGCATCATGGATGGATCTCACAGCTGCCACGCCGTGCAAAAGAAGCCAGACATAAAAGATGGGATTCTGTTTTTATGAAGTTCTGGAACAGGCAAATCTAACCTATCAGGGAAAATCCTCGGGCCGGTCATTGTCTCTGGAGCTTATGGACTGATTAAGGATAGACCCGAGGGAATTTTCCAAAATGATGGAAATGTAATGTTTTACATCTTGATGGAGTGTGGCTACCAGGGGCTTGTGCAATTTGTGAGCACACATTGAATCACACGCTTAAATTCGTCCATTTCATTATATGTAAATCCCCCCTAAAAATACCACAAACAAATATTGGGAAATTAATAGAAATCACAATGGTGGCAGCTTAGTGTGTGCTGAGTCTTTATAAGCATTGATAAATTTAATTCTCATGACAGCATTATTGAGGCTCGGAGAGGGTAAGCAACTTGCCCAGGATTACACACCTAGAAAAGGCCAGAGCCAGGACTCCCATCCAGATCCATGTCTGACGCAAAAACCCATGCTCCCAACCACTGCTCTTTCCTGCCTCCCTTTGCTGTTGTTCCACGCCCCCCTGGGAGAGGTGATACCCAAGCTTCCTGCTTCACCAGCTCACAGCCCATTCTGGTACACTCCCCTCTGTTTAACCTCTGAGCTTCTGAGGGACAGATGGAGTAGAGAGAGGGAGACTTTGGTAACACTGAAATCAGACCCCAAGACCTTCACCACGAATTCATTTGACATCTGGATCTCACTCCATAGTGTCGGGAGACATGGCGCAGTCGACTCCAGGGGGGATAGTGGGAGGGTGGGTTTTGTGCCATAAGACGGGACAGACTGCATAGAATGAAAACAGCAGTTTCTCAGTCTGTTCTCTCTCTCATGAAGCCAGAAAAAGTGGTCTCTTATGCTGCTTTAGTGACCAACCACAACTTGAGGGTGACCTAGGACATACCACGTCACATTCTTGGTCCTTAGTTTTCCCATTTGTAGACTTGGTCACTGCCTCAAACATCCTCACATCAAACAGATACATACAGAGCTGTTCTGTTTGAAGCAGGGCTGGTAATTTGGAGATCTGGGCACTGAACCTTCTCCTTGCTCCTCAAGCCAAGTGCTGAGACAGCTCCACAGAATATAGTTTGGCAACCATAGACATAGGTGGAACCTAAGACTCCTCAACTCTAAAATCTGAGGAGTCTATAACACTGGAGGGCTGTGGTCTGTCTTGTTCACAACCAAATCTCTCATGCTTAGCACAGTGCTAAGTATATGTTGGGTGAACATGTGCTTAGAAAGCCTCTTCAGGTTTCTATGGTAGAGAGCAACCAGAGCTTTTTTTTCCTCTTCTGTTGAAGCAGCTCTGGGAAGGGCGGTGTCTGCACACATTATGCTTATGCTGTAGAGTACTTCTCAAAAATTCAAATTCATCGCCAACATTTCAAAATCAGGTGCTTCATGTACACATTTTAGTTTTAAGAAGGATTAAGACTGGAGATGAGGGACCAGCATTCGTCTCCCAAGGCAGACATCAGCGGGATCTGGATAGGAGTGGTCACCCTGACTCACCTGGCTCCCCGCCTGACTCACTCCGTCCATTTATGGCACCTACACAATCCTGGTAGGTGTTTCATTTTGTGATTCCCTGGTTTAGAGGCTAGTTTCTCCTGTTATCCTCAAAAGTGTTGGGAATGCACAGAGCCACCCACGCCTGGATTCAGCCTCAAGGTGAGCCAGTGGGAAGCCTGGTGGTGGTTCTCTGATTCCAGTCACCATTTAAGAAATCAACTGGCCTCTACGAGGCTGCCCATAAAACCGAGGTCCGTCCTTTTCTCATACTTCCAGCCAGGAAGCAAGAGGGTGGATTTACATCTCTGGGGAGGGGTGCTCCAGGGATGGCCCACACGGGTCAGCACCCACGTCCTCTTGTGCCTTGTAGAGGGATGCACCCAGCCACCCACTTCCTCCTTTCTCACACAGGGCTCTTTGTTCCCGGGTTCCAAAATGTGGGCTCAGCCCCAATCAGGTTTAGAGAGTGCCGTGAAGCTGATGCCGCGGCCTCCCGCAGCTGGGATTATATATATATATTTTTTATAAGTATGAAAGCTTTATTCCTAATGCAGAATCAGATACTTTTTTTTTTTTATTTCAGCAAATTATGGGTGTACATATGTTTAGGTTAGGTGTGTTGCCCTTGGTTCCCCCCCCGCCACCGAAGTCCGTGTTTCAAATATGTCCATCCTTCGGGTAGTGCGCATTGCACTCCTTGTGTATACAAATACCCCTCCCCTCCTCCCTCTTCCCCCCTCCTCCCACCGCCCTCCCCCTTCCCTAGCATCCACTAGATGTTGTTCTGATATGTGCATTTATGTGTTGATTAGTTAATACCAATTTGATGGTGAGTACAAATGGGTCCCGTTCTGCTGCTCTTGTGGTGCTCCACTTTGGATAATGGGCTTAAGTTTAATCCAGGAAAGTGTAAGAGGTGCTAGATCACATTTTAATCATCCAAATCCGAGGCTTCCCGAGGTGTCTCCACACCCTGTGCTGATCGAGATGCTTCGGAATCACCGAAGACGCTTCCTGTAAATGTGGATTCCTCGGCCCCACCCGTGGGGATTCTGCTCTAATCGGTCACGGTCACGGTGGAGGAGGGGCGGCCCCGCACCTGTATTTATAGGAAGCTCTCCCCAGGCAGTTCCAGCGCCCAGCCAGGGGTGGGAACCGGAGATAATACGCCAAGCCGCTCGTTTTGTTCCACTGCTTGCCTGCCACTGCCTTAAATGTTGACTTTACAATTTGGGGCTCTCCCGTTTGTGTTTTTTTCTCACCTTGAACTTCCCTCAAGGATATCTCCCTAAGCCTGATGGCTTTTTTCCTAGTGTTCTAACTCAGCCACCTTGAATTATATCCTTGGGCTAACTGCAGACCCCAAATTCCCAGTTCCCCAGTGCTACACAGGCAGCATAGTATCTTTGGGGAAAGGGTTTAAAATGAGAACCAGAGAAACCCCAAATCATCTCACTCACGGTTCTCACCAGCGCCGGGGCACAGGGATTTCTCCCAGACTCCAGACCTTCCTATTTCTTTCTTCTTGCCATTCCCCTCCTTTCTGTTTCTAAGCCTCCCCTTCCTTTTAGGATCAATTAAGGAGAACAAGTGCCGTTTTATCTCTTAGCTTTGGAAACCCATCAGCGGTTCCCAACAGCTCGATGGCGGGTGCTTGGAGAAAGGCAGTCCTGAGCCATAGTGATTGAAGCTTCATGGCAGGCCAGCGTGGATTACCGCACCCAGGGGTCCTCTGCTGGGGAGATGGATATCTAAAACTCCCAAAGCCATGGAAACAGCAGCTCTTCAAGGTGATTTTGCACGTGCACAAAAGGAAAAGCAAGTGAGTTCGGAGGAGGCCCCCATGCTCCCTGCGGCTGCCCAGCCCTTCTCTGTGCTTGCTGGAGGGGCTGGTTTAGAAAGGGGCAGAGGAGAAAGAGATTTGGTTGTGGGGAAAGCAGTCTGCACGAAGCCAGCATTGGCTCCCTTTTTGTCCTCCAGCTTCTAGTCTGGGTCACAATAGTGACAATGATGGTTATGAGGATGATGATAGCTAACAGGTGTTCAGTGCTTGCCGCATGCTGGCTCAAGCCAGACACGGTTCTACATGCTCTACAAGCATTTGGTCCTCCCAACAGCTATGACACAAGTCCTGTGTTACCACTGATGGATTACAGATGAGAAAACCGAGGCATGGTGAAGGTCGGAAACTTGCCCAAACTCACGTTGCCAAGAGGTGAAGGAGCCAGACATTTCCCCACCTGAATCTGGAGCCTAGTACTTAAACACCAGGTTATGCTGCCATGGTCCTGGGCTCTGTCCCCACTTGGACATCCCTGACGGATTTCCATTCTGTGAACATCTGTTAGGTCAGGTATGCACCACCAGCCACTCAAAAAACTTGCAGTACAGCTGGGGAGGCTAGATTTAATATAATCGAGTCATTAGCCCTCATAAGCCAGGCACAGTGCTAAGAGTTTTATGGACATTATGCTGTTTAATCTCCACCTACTCTATTACCCTCATTTTGCAGGTAAGGAAACTGAGGTTCAGAGAGACTAAATCACATGTTCAAGGCCACATAGTGTGTGGGTGGAGGAGCTGGGATTCAAATCTAGGTCTGTTGGCTTCTAGAGCCTAAATGCTGGGCTGATAGACTCATGAAAATGTAACAAAGCATACATACTAGAGTGGTTACAATACAAAATATGATAAAAAATACTGGGCTCCCAGGTCTTATTTGTACAACTGTTCACTGATTACTTACTATGTGTCGGTCATGGTGCTAGGCATTGGGGATAGGATGTTGAGAAAAACAGATATGATTTCTATCCTCCTGGAAGTTATAGTCTGGTGGGAGACGTAAAACATATGTAATTATACAAAAGAACTATGAAGGGAAGTGGAGAGTACTGGGTGGGCATGGAACAGCAGGGGCTGGAGCAGCAAGGAGTGACAGGATTGTGATATGACAGTGGAAGGGCAGGCAGGAGCTGACTGCAGAGTCTAGCGGCCATGCACAGGTGTTTGGACTTTATACTGAGAGAAGTGGAGAGCCATTGATGGTTATTAGGCAGGAGAGTGGCATGCTGAGGTCCACTCTTTGGAAAGACCCCTCTGGCTTTAGTATATGTATGGATAGCATGAATGTTTATGTGGGTGCATGTGAATAATGTAGAGTGGGGCCTAGTGCCAGTGGTGGGAGGGCAGGTAGGGGGCTCTTGTAGGGATTCTGATAAGAGAGAGGGTGGATTAAGGAAGAAGAGACTATGCAACTTGTTCCTTCCTTAACTCCTGTCAATGCTGCAGGTCACAGCAACATCAGGTGGAAGAGTGTGGATGATTTAGTATAAATACATCCCTGCAACCTGAGAATGGAATATCTCTAGACTAGAGCAGCGGTGCTTAAATTGGAGTGTGCATCAGAAACACCTGGAAGGCTTGTTGTAGCAAAGGCTGCCAGGCTCCACTCTTGCAGTTTCTGATTTGGTCTGTCTGGGCTAGAAACCAAGAATTTGTATTTCTAACAAGTTCCCAGATGATGTTGATTCTGCTGACACGGGGACCACATTTTCACACCCAGTAGTGTAGAGTACAATGCACCCAATTTGCAGCTACATTCGCTTGGAGCTGAATCCAGTTTCTGTCCCTATTTAACCTGGGTAGAATTGGATTACCTCTCCAATATTCAGAGTTTTTTTGGTCATCTGTAAAATGGGATGGGTGATATTGACATTCTTAGCTTGTTGTGTATTTACAATAAATCAGGTATAAAGCTTATTACAGTAGTTGGCACATAAAAGAAACTAAATAAATAATGGCCATTGTTATTATTACTCAGAGAAAAAGCTTAAAGCAGCACTTGGCCAACGACACATTAGGATTGAGACTAATAATGGTATTTTCAATCAGCACCCAAAGCCTGGAACCAGTAAAGTGACAAGTAGCTAATACTGGCAAATAATAACAAAAATTTGGTAATGCATATTAAGGGATTATTTGTCAAGCAAAACTTCAAAGACAGACAGGAATTGGAGGCTATTTTTTCATGGCTGTTAAATCAGCTTATTTATCCATCTATTAAGTGGAAAATCCCTTCATTAATACATCCATCCACCATTTTTCCATCCATCTATCGACCCATCCACTCATCTAACCACTTATCCATCTGTCCATTCATCCATCCATCCACCCACCTACCCCTGGGTTTTTCTAAACTCCTACTCTGGACTATAAACTGTCTCAGGTACTATGAAATTCAGCTGACAAAAACCTCAGGTGCATCTGGCGTTTGTGCCCTTCTGGCTTTAAATCGGCTGATGTTCCAGGGGATCTGACTCACTCAGAGCTGTCTACACCCTTGGTGCAGGTGGGCAGGGGGCAGCTCAGAACATCGTGTTCTCAACCAACATGAGAACCAGAGGAGACAGGTATGTTCCAGCTGAGGCTCTAGAACCAGACAGATCCTTGGTTGATTCCTGATTCCTGGTCCTACCACTTATTAGTTGAGTGGTCTTGGACAAGTAACCTGCTTCTACAAGACTTAATTTTCTTCTCTAGAAAATGGGAATGTATTATCTCACACCCACCTTACCACCTTGAGATAATACATAATATATATAAAGGGGTTGGCTTGATTCCTGGTATTAATATATGTTAGTTAAACCCTAAATAAATTGTAACTATTATTGTTATCAGTAGAAGAGGGCACTTAAGAGTTGACAGGGCAATTTGCTCAGATCAACGTCTTCATTATCAACTGAAGCCAAACTTTGCTTGGGGTTTTTCCTAAGAACACACACTGGAAAGAAAGATATTAGAGAAAAGTTTTTATTTTCTTTTCCACAAATTTCTGCCAGGTAAATTAGTGTTTGGTTTGAGGAGCAAGAGGGAGAAGCATTTATCAATATAATACTTACATTTATAAAGCACTTTCTACATTCCAAAGCATGTTTATATCTTTTCTCCCATTTTATCCTGGCAAAAACCTAAGATTTAAATAAAAACAGTTTTCTTAGCCTCATTTTGAAAAGGAGGAAACAAGACCAGGGAGGTTAAGTGGCTAGCCTAAGGTCACACAGCAAGTTAATAGCAGGGCAATGGCTGGTTTTCTTAAATAGTCTTTCCATTACACCACATGACAACCCAAGTTCAAGTTTTTGGTTTTTCTCCTCTTAATAAATAGGAAACCAGAGGACTTTGGCTGACTTCTCTGGCTTTTTATACTCTAATGCCATCACCCCCCAAAAAGTAAGTATACGTGTGCATTTCTGGCTACTGTGAATTATTAATGACAGTCTCTTTAGTGTGTCAATTTCATTCCTTTGTGAAACATTCCTTTTGGCTTTGGCAACAGCAGTGAAATAAATAGTTTATTTGCCAATAATATAGCTTGTTAAATTTTAATCAAATAGAGTATTGTAAGCACATAGTTACTAGGATATACCCCTTGGGAATGAGAGAGATCACTTTAGAAATGAATTAGTAATGGGGTGTTTGGAAGCCAAAACGAAATGGCCAATGGAGCCTCCATGTCGGCTATTCCTGTTTGAGTTGTAAATCAGTGGAGTTGGTCTCACCCTGCTTTCATTAAAATTTTCTTATTAATTATTTTTGGAAGATAATAAGATCATCCAGATGCGGGGGTATTATTTTGCTTCTTGTTTTCTTTTGAAAGCATGAGCTCTTCGTATGATATTTTAAGCACGTAGCCCAATATCATAGTATGGTGAAGCCTAGGGGGGTCTTAGATGGGCTTAGGAAGGGAGAGGGGAGGTGAAACCCCTGGCTTCCATTAATCTCAATCTCTCTCTGCTTCTCTGTCTCCGTCTCTCTGTCTCTCTCATCTTTACTCTCAAGAGAATACGATATATTTTTTATGTGATGATGCCCTCTACTCATCACCAGAGAATAAAGCTATTGAGTTGTTTCTGCTAGTGGGAAGGGTTTTAGGTAAAACCTTTCATTCTTACTCACAATATTCCCCGCCGATCAATTGCTAGCACACGTGAAATGGTTGTGTAGTAGTTATTAAGGCTGTGAATTAATATTTTGGTTCTTCTTCCAGGCACATAGTAGGATTTCACTTACTCTCCTCCTAGAAGTTAGACATGGTGCCATGGTCTTCTTTGACTAATGAAGTGTGGATGTGATTGATGTATGGAAATCCTGGATTAGCTTTAAAGACAAGTATGTGATTCACCATTTTCCGTTTTCCCCTGCACTAGAGACTACAGACATTCCAGATGGTAGAGGTTCATTCCGTCTTGGCCCTTGAGAGAGAACGACGTGGGGCAGAGCCTGTCTCTGGTCAACCCAGGATGAACATGCAGTGTAAGTATGAAAAGAAACCTTTGTTGTTTTAAGCCCTTTACATTTGGGGGATGGTTGTTATGAAGCCCTATCAAGTCTGTCCTTATTGATACATGCAGGATAAAGTCTCATTCACACATTACCGTGGGAGTCCAATGTCTTTATGACCACGAAATCAAATCTGAAATGAAGTCCAAACTTCTAGTTTTTTGGGGGAAAGAGACTATGGCTTGTTCATCTTTGAACATCTATTGCCTAGCAGAGTACTAAGTATTTGGTAGATACCAGTAATGTTGTATAAATGAATTATTTAGAAATATGACAGCTTAACTTTTGGAGTTAAATGGCTGAGATGATGATGATGATGACCACACTATTGATGACACGAGCATCTACTGAAGGCTTGTGACTAGCACTATGCTAAATAAGTTGATGAGCAATATATTATTCAGTCCTCATAGTAATCCCAGCAGGTAATATTAATGTTGTCCTCATTTTGCATACAAGAAAGCAGAGCCATGGATCAGGTAGGCCAATTGCCCAGGACCATTAATAAGTGGCAGAACCATGATTCAAATTCAGATAGAGTAGTGCACTGCATAACAATATTTTGGTCAATGATGAACTGCGTGTATGATGGTGACCCCATAAGATTATAATGGACTGAAAAATTCCTATTGCCTAGCGACACCTGGGTGATTCTGACCCTGTGTCAGCCTAGGCTAATGTGTGTGTTTGTGTCTTCATTTTTAACAAAAAGTTTTAAAAGTAAAAAAAAAGAATAGAATTTAAAGAAAATACTTTTGTACAGCTGAACTATGTGTTTGTGTTTTAAGCTAAGTGGTATTACAAAAGAGTCAACGAGTTAAAAAATTACAGAGTTTATAAAGTAAAACCATTACAGTAAGCTAATATTAATTTATTGTTGAAGAAAGTTTCTTTATAAATCTAGCCTAAATGTACAGTGTTTGTAAGGTCTACAGTAGTGTACAGTAATGTCCTAGGCCTTCATGTTCACTCACCACTCACTCACTGACTCGTCCAGAGCAACTGCCAATCCTGCAAGCTCCATGCACGGTAAGTGCTCTATACAGGTGTGCCATTTAAAAAATATTTTATACTGTATTTTTACTGTACTTTTTCTATGTTTAGGATGCTTAAATACATAAATCCTTACCATTGTGTTACAATTGCGTACAGTATTTAGTGCAGTAAAATGCTGTACAGGTTTGTAGCCTAGGAGCAATTGGCTATACCATATAGCATAGGTATGTAGCGGGCTATACCATCTAGGTTTGTGTAAGTTTACACTATGATGTTTGCACAATGATGAAAGCGCCTAAAGATGCATTTCTTAGAACATATCCCCATCTAAAAGTGACACCTGACTGAACATTATTCCATAGTTTCTCAATGGGGGTGGTTAAGTTTTGACCCCCCAGGGGGGAATTTTGAAATGCCCGGAGACACTTTTGGTTGTCACACTGAAGAATTGCAAAAAGCACCTAGTAGGCAGAGGCCAGGTATGCTGCAATTGTCCTACAATGCACAGGGGCAGTCACCCAAATAAAGAATTATCTGCCCCCAAATGCCAATAGTGCTAAGAAACCCTGACATATCTTATAATGCCCTTAACCACTAAGTTATACTATCTCTGGGCACATCTATCTTTTCAGAAATCAAAGAGACAAAAGCTTCAAGATTCCCTCCTCAAAACCCTGCAAGATTTATTGGAAATACATAATGTGTTCTAGATTGAACACATTATGAAATACAGATTTACATAAAACTTTTCAGGAGCACACATATTCCATAAAGTGAGGGGCACTTGAAAGGTGATGTAGCTAGTAGGTTGAATAGGTAAGGACAGCTGGAATTGCCGCCAGGTAGTGCTTTCGTGGCGGGATTCACGGCAGCCTAAGTTATTCGCTCAGCAGCCACTGTCCTAGGTGCTGAACTGCTGTCAGGCTCTCAGAGACATGAATCAGCAATGCCCCTGGATTTGAGCGGAAGTTCTGCCCACGCACCCAAGTGCACACGCAGGGCTACACCTTTTTTCTTTTCTAACCGCATCTCAAGGACACTCTGCCCCCACCCTTGGAACAAGTTAATTAACATGCAGGAAACATTGCTATTTTTGAGTCCATCTTGAAAAATTTTCGGTCTGGGGCCTGACAAGGTGGCGATTGTTTTCCTTCCATTATTCATTCCTTCAACCTTCAAGGACTTTCCTGCCTCTGAGTACACAGGCCTGCCACACATACTGGTGCACGTGCGTGCATGAGCTCGCACACACACACACACACACACACACAAACACACACACACACACACACACAAAAACACTCTCCATTCTAAGATGTGCAGAGAAGTAGGCATGCTCAGATGAAACCGGGAAATAGGGTACCCAAAGGAGGAGGTAGGGGAGTGAAGTGGCAGAGTACAGTGCTTCGTTTTTAAAGCCAACTAGTCAGTGACCAGGATTTGATTGGCAAGTGGGGATTACGTCCCTTCTTTTCATCTCACAATATGAGTTAGGTTGATAAGATGTTTGATAAGAACAGGTGTGAGCTGCCCTCATCCCAAAAGCCTATCATCAGGGGTCATTATGTCCTTTAGGAAATTGGAAAACTTGGAATTTAAAATGCAGAGGATCCAGCCCATGGAAGTAATTCTCCAAGGCTACAGATGGAACGGGAAGCTTAGTGTTACACAGCTGAAGCCCCCGTCCTCATTCTTAGGCACCTTCGGACCATACTTAGGAGAGGGTCTTGTCAAAGAAGTTACAGATGGTACGTGAAGTCTACTCCTTCCTGCAGAATACTTACAGACATCTGACCCCTGTAAAGAATACTTGAGATACAGAAAAACTCTAAGGGTTTTGGGTAAATGGGTGAGGATATATGTGAGTGTGCATGTGTGTGCATATATGTGAATGTACACATATGTATTATCTGTGTCATGTAAATGTGCGGCGATGCTTGCATGGATACATGTGAAAACGCCCATGAGTGTTCATCAGTGTGGGATCAGAATGGCATATCGCAGCCATTTCTCCTTTGGATCCACAGTTCTTCTGGACAATTTCTTTTCTCTTCTTCTACTGCTTTGTTCATCTGTCTACCAAAGTGGGTAATTCCGAGAAGGAGTTTTGCATCGTGGACTGACGTGCAGGTGTTTTCAGGCCCTAGTTTTCTCAGATACCATTTTGCTACCTTTGGATACCGATTATGCTTGTGAAATATCAAAGCTGAAAGAGCCTCTAATCAGTTCATTTTCTAGATGGGGAAACCAAGGTCTAGAAAAGTGAGTTAAATCCACGCAAAGCCAAGGGGTAGTGCCTTGACCAGACCTCATGACTCCTACTGTAGGGCTACATCCATTCTACTAATCATGGTTCCTTAGCATCCAGGGGATTGGATTGGCATGGAGAAGAAAACCGGCTTATGTACCAGTGAGCACAAATCTCCCTCTGACCCTCGACAAGAGGGGACCCTGCACCCTCTCTCCTTTTCCCAGAGATCCTGGATACTTTAGTCTTGGGATAGCTGGTCCTGGGCTACCAGGATCTGACACAGTAGTGGATAAAGATCTCCTGGTAGAAAGAGAATGGTCAAGAATCAGGTTTGCATTGACATGAGACATGGAGAAGATGTAACTGCCTAGAACCTTCTGTGGCTCCCTATTGCCTTTAAAATAAGATCAAGTCCCTTATGATGCACAGCAGAATCTGATCTCTTTCTATACCCGCCCCCAGCTCTCTCTCTTTCAATTACCAACTTCCATGCCACACTCTAGCTAGGGTATCATTTCCCTAGGTGGGCCAGGCCCTCTCTCACATCAGTCTTTGCACATATTAGGGACACCTTCCACTACCCCTCTCTTCTTTCCTGACCAACTCCTGCTTATACCTCATCTTTTATCCCAATCAGTACTTCCTCTGAAAGCTTTCCCCGGCCCCCCAAGTCCTTGATAAGTGTGCCTCTTCCATCACGTAGGGAGAGACAAACAGGTACCTTCTTAACTGGTATTTGTATCTGGTTGGCTCAGTGCCTGTCATAAAAAGTGAATGAATGAATGAAAAACCATCACTACGACCCTTTGCAACAGAGTTGGCAAGGGGTTAAATGTAAAGTAGAAGGGAGCAGGGTGGGGAGGTAAGGGGACACTTAATTGGTAGAATCAATGCTTCCTAAGCCCATAGAAGTGGTTGCAGGGCTGAGGACTGCCCGAGAGACCCTGCATGGCTGCTCTGTTGTTCACAGGCCTTGAGCTTGCTGGGCACGCAGGAGGGCTGGGCGGAGGTGTCTCCGGCTAAATAGCTGCAATCTAGGGAGAGGTAATTGCAGGATTTGAAGGTAACTTTTTCCCGGTCTGGCTCTGCTGGGGGCGGGGTGGTGATCACAGACCTCTCCGCTGCAAACTTGCAGAGTGCCAGAGACAGTTGCGGGTTGGGGGTGGTGATTGGTACCAAATACGGCTGCTATGGGCGGGGATAACCTTAGAGAGATGGTGAAAAGTGTTAAGGGAAAATGTCTCTGGAAGAAAAAGATAGGAGGGAGGAAGGGAGGGATAGGGGAATGGGGCTGGAGGGTGTGCTTACAGAGAAGAGACAGTGGCTGGCTGGTCTCCAACTCCAGGGAGCATCAGAAGAAGTGGAGGTGGGAGGAAGATTTCTGACAGTAGCTCATACTTCTAATGGATGCTCATGTTATTTTCCCTAGAAATCTTTTACAGAGGTATAAAAAGGGCAAGGTGACCAAGAGGTTATGGAGTTGGACTTTTGAGGGGATTCCAATGACAGCTTTGCCACCCGTGGGCTGAGTGACCTGAGAAGGTTATTTAACCTCTTTAAGACTCAGTCTACCCCTCTGTACAATGGGGACAACTCCCATCTGTCTCATTGTTATGAGGGTTAAAAATGAGATGGCCCACATAAGGCACTTAATACAGTGTCTAAGACACAACAAGGACTCAGTGTAGATCAACTAATTATAATTAATTTTTATTGTTTATTAATAACTAATTAATCCTTACTTATTAATAACTACATTAATAATTAGTATTATTAATGTGTTAAGTGTTATCACTTGTTATTATTTGCTTATGTGTTTATAGTGCCCCCCCAAAAAATGACTGGCACATATCAAATAAATAGGAACAAACGAGTTAATCAAGAAAACATTTATTATATGCCTAGTGTGTGCAATAAGGCAATTACATGCTTTGCATCTGTTGTTCCTTCTGCTTGGAACACCCTTCCCCATTTTCTTCCCTAAGCAAGTGATTGTTTATCCTGGTCAAGAATCAGCCCAGAAAGGCTATTTTATAGGAGATGTCCTTGCTAGCATCACTCAGGGGAGATTGTGATTTGGGGCCTTTGTTCTGAAAGCAGCTATGAGGAATAGAAAGAATCCTAGACCAGGAGTCTGTGGACGTGGGTTTTCATTTCTGTTATGTTCTTAGCCTTAAGAGTGCCCTTGGGAAATCCCTTGATACTTTGTGGCTCTATCTTATCATCTGTTGAATGGGAGTGATGATGTATACCCTGTCTCATTGCTGTAAACATGTCTCTCTTTCCTTCAAAAATATTTATTCATGGCTAGAAAGATTCCAAAGAAAAAATATATTTATCGAACTTCCCTTGTGCGTCAGGCAACATACTGGGCTCTCGAGAAACCTTAGTAAACAGGACAGAAAGGTCTTTAGTATAATGGAGCTCAAATTTAACCTGGGAGACAGTCATTAAAGAAATAAGTGTTCTGAAACATATATGTATGCATAATTTGGGATATGTACAACAAAGGAAGGAAGTGTGGGCAACTAGGAGAGATTTGCTTGAAATTTGAATGGTGATAAGGAACTAGCCATTCAAAGGAGGGCTGGGTAAGAGTATCCAAGGCAGCGAGAACAGCATGTGCAAAGGCCCTGCGCAGAGGATAGAGCTTAGTGGGTTTGAAGAACTGAAAAGAGGTGAGAAGGACTTGAGCAAAATGGGAAAGGAGAAGAGAGGAAGAAAAGAAGGTCAGAGAGGTAGGCAGGCACTAGGTCTTGAAAACCTTGCAGGCCATGGCAAAGAGATTATAAGTGAGACAGGAATGTGAGCTCTCTTAATAAATGGTGCAGCTCCACAGGAGTGTTACATAAGGCCGTTATATGAACCTGTCACTAGCCTTTTGCTTTCTCCCATCAGCAAGGTAAGATAACATCATCTTTCCTGCCACCCCCTACCCAGGTATAATGATGGGGTGATACCTCCTTGCAAGCGACATCAAATGACATCTCTACATGACAGCGTAGCATACCTAAGCCTCACTGTGGCTGCACCAGGCACTGTGGCCCTGTGATGCCAGCACTTAGACAAAGCTGAGCTATTATCAAAGGGGAGGGAGCGTCCTGCAGGCTGTTGGAACCATGATGTATGTGGCTATTCTGGGCCTGGTGGGAGGGAGGAGGAGCGGGGGGCGGGGGGGGGCCTGGCCGGAAGAGCAGAGTTATTTCAGGACACTGCAGCAGGCAATTTGTAGCTTGGGTGTGCAGAGCAGATCTGGATAGACTGGAGGGGCCCCGAGACCCTGCAATTGCTGGAAGCTACAGGACATTCCTAGATGGTCCTGGAAGAGACACGGTTCTGTTGTAAGGCAGTACGAAGCCATTTGACTTTTCACATGTGAGCAGGACACATCCCCTTTATGACTGGAGCCACCTTAGTGTGGTTTATGTCCCTCGTGTATAAAGGACTCCTAACTAATACAATCACCCTCCTTATCAATAAGAAAACTTTGCTGTGGGTCTGTAACACGTAGGAACTTCTGGTACCTGAGAATGGTTCAGGGCAGGGGTCCTGGAGGCAGATAGGGCAGGCAGACATCGATGCCTGCTGGGTGACCTTGGGAAGGTGCCCACCAGTGCCAGGCATGTTGCCAAGCACCTTACATGCATCAGCTCCTTATGTCCCCCCAATGACTTGATGACATAGCTTCTGTCTTGGTCCTGTTTTGCAGGTGAGGAAACCAAAGCTCAAATAGGTTAAGTGACTTGCCAGGATCCTGCTGCTGTTAGATGCAGAATCAGGATTTGAACTCAGTCCTCCAGATCCCAAGAAGCTTGTCCTATGTTGTTCTCCCTCCCTCATTACCCACAATAAAACAGGGTCGTCTGGTAACTAAATGAGATGGTACATACAAGATACTCAGCACAGCCCTTGGCACCTAGTATATCCTCTTTAAAACTGTTGTTGAGTCCATATCAAATGTGTGACACTTTATTTTTGTTGGGGGAGTGGGGGAGATAAAGGCAGGTCTCAGAATCCACCAGGGACTGACTAAATTGGGATTTTGAGAGTGGTACTAGCTACTTGGAAAAAACCCCTGGACTAAAATGTTTTTTTATAGAAACCCTGGAGGGGAGGGAAAAAGCCACAATGTTAATTAGATTTATAAATAACACTATTGCATGTGCTCTTTAGAAAAGTCTTGCAAGGCTTGTTGGGAAAGGAGTTACTCTCCCCATACAGCAACCGAAGGCACTGAGACCCACTAGGGCTTTCGGGGTTGTCTGCCGTCTCAGAGCAAACCAGTGGGAGAGAAGTGATGAACACTCGGTCTGTTCCTTTCTGATATAGACTCCTAGCCTGTGAATCTTCTCAATGAAGGTTATAAATAAGATGTCACAGGGGGCATAATTTTCCCTGCTAAGCATTCCATCTCCCCTGTTAAGACGGGCAGCAGATTCTCCTCTGAGGGACCACTCCCTTAACTGCTTTCGGTCCGTCTGATTCAGGCAGAGGGTGCTCCCCCCACCCGCTCTGGGGATGAGCACGCGATCCATCCTTGGTCATTCCAAACATCACATGCCCCTGGCCACAGTGATTGGTCCAGAGATGGGTACCTGTCCAAACCAGGCCACTCAGAGCCAGTGAGACTCAATTCTGGAACTTTTATTGTCATCATTGAGAAGAAACCCTCTCTTGCTAGAGGTAGCTAAAAAGCATTAAAAAATGCAGAGTTCTGGCAATCTTCTTGTCACCCCAAGAGGGAAGGTTGCCTAAGAATGGAATCAATGCCATGCAGAATAGTGTTGAGAAATGAATAGAGGGGTGGCATTGCTTAAGCTCCTGGATCCATCTGGACCTGACGCTATTTGACTTTTCACATGTGAGAACTGATGCATCCCCTTTATAACTGGAGCCACCACGATGTGGTTTATGTTCCTTGTATATAAAGGACTCCTAACTAATACAATCACCCTCCTCATCAATAGCAAAACTTTGCTGTGAGTCTACAAAATGTAGGGGCTTCTGGTACCTGAGAATGGTTAAGAGAATCAGGCTGCCTGAATTTGAGGCCTGCCTTTCCTACTTCCTAGATGTGTGACTTTCGTAGGTTACTTAACCTCTCGGGGAAGTGGGATAATAATATTTCCCACCTTTTAGAGTCACTGGGGATGTTAAATGAGATAATACATGTCTAAAGTTTATAACAGTGTCTGAGTGCTCAATAAATGTTACTGTTCAGATGTCAATAATAAAGAAGGGTTTTTTTTTTTTTTTTAACCCCAAACCCGGGACTCCTAGAGGCACAATGTGTATAAATTGTTACATTAGTCACAAAATAAGCACAGTGAGTGTTTCTACTTATTGAGCTCCTGTGTGCTTTGTATAATTATTTTACGTCCACCATGGAAGATAGGACATTTATTTTCCTCATTGAATTGACTACAAAACTGAGACTCAGAGAGTCAAAAAGCCTTGCTCGAGACAACAGTGCGTGATAGAGCTGGCTCGGGACCCAGGTTTGCTTCCTCCTAAGCCACGTCTCCCACAGAACATGTTTCCCAAACCTCAGCTGCTCACGCAAGACCGAGAATGATTCCTGTCCACTTATGTGTGTGTTTCCTATATTATTATGTGTTTATTATTCTTCTTGAAATCGACTTACTGTTAAACTTAATACACTTAATTAAAAAGGAAATCTCATAACACAATTGTAAATGGAAAATGAGTGTCCTGTTTATAAATAGAAGATAGCCTTAAAATAGATACGATGAAAACAAAAGAACATCATTAAATTCCAGCTCTACACTGCTACCTGCCCCAGGCTGGAAGCCTGACACCTGCTCCCTCTTTTGTTAAGAAAGGAAGATTAGCAAGTGTTGAGAGGGGTTAAAAATACAGTAGCCCCAAACTGAGACAACTCTTTGACAATTGGAAGGAGAGAAAGTGAATTGAAAGAGAACTATCTCTCTCACTATGCGATTCCATGATATTTCATTCTGTGCCTAGGAGCAGGAACCTCTCAGGCAAATAGTCATTTGGGTCCAGGACTTTGGAAAACACAGCTCCCCAAACTCCAATTTATTTATTATCTAAAGACCCTCCCTTTCTCTACCACATCATGCCATCTTTCTCCTCTTTCTCAGTGGTAGAACATCCTGGGTAATCTCTGTGTTGGCATTTGGTTGGAATTGAGCTCGGCTATATTTAAAAAGAGTCTTTAATTCACACATGTCTTTTCCACGTGAGTCTTGAAAACACCAAACTGCACGTTGACATACACACTCACCCGATTATCACTGGACAGACACACATGGAAGCTAATAGTCTCTTACAGTTAAAACTCACTGCCCTGTGCCTCCCTTTGGATGAGCCAGCACCCACCCACTGCTACATGGGAGTCATCTACAGCCACACAATAGGGACAGCCACAGTTGCTACAGCAATTATTCTAAACAAGGCAGGTGATGTAATTTTCCTTCAGAGTGTGGTATCAAGCAGATGAATTGTGCACATTGCATTTGATTCAGGGTCTTGAGGAGAAAGACTTCACATTGATCCACGCAGATTCCCAAGAGGCATAAAGAGGAAAATGATAAATAAATGCCAGCCAAGCCCTAAAATGGTACACTGTAGCTGCATGGTCAAGGATAAGTCATTTAGCCCAAATCCAGACACTCTAAATGCCTTTCCCCAAACACCAGGACTTGGCCATGGTCACCTAGATGGTAATAGAAGTGCAGAAAGACCAGGGGGACAGAGAGATTGTTTGATACCACATTCCGTGTCTGACAATGCAGTAAAGCATCATTTACCAAAATGTGCTCCATCAAACGCTGGTTCTACCATACGTTAATAGTTGCTTGCTCTTCTGTCATGGAGTGGGAATGGGATTGTGTACTGAAACAGGATTGAGAAGCACTAGGTTAAACAAAAAGAACCAGCTTTTGTTACTGCAGGACTTATCAGAGCCTTTCATATGTTCAGTGCAATGCGAAGGCCCAGGAAGGGAATGTGTTGTGTAGCCTTTCTCAAAATTTTTGGCTACAAACAGAATTTGTAGTCTAGTGGCATAATACCCCATGGAGCACTTTGGGAAACACAGCCCTATGGAGTAATCTCAGTTAGAATGCCTCCAGTGAAAGAAAACTGAAAACTCCCTCCCTCCATTTTCAGGAAATTCCAATGGTTAGAAAATTCTTCCTTAACTGAGAAAAAACAGCTTCCTTATAACGTGCACACTCGAGTTCCATTTCTGCTCCTTCTAGACACATCTTTGAGCTTTGCTTGCTTTCTTCCAGGAACGTAGGAGTGGTTCTGGCCCTAATTATCTCCCAGACCTGGGAGGATTACATAAGATAACTCAATGTTGCAAACTGTCGAGTGCTGTAGATGCGTGAGCTGTCACCCATAAGGTAACTTCACAATCTCATGTAAATACAAATTGCTTCCGGTAGAAACCCTTGGGGCCAGCCCTCCTGGAGACAGATAATCTAGACCAGGGTTTTCCAACCTTGGCACGGTTGTTTTGGGGGTCTGCCTTGTGCACTGTATGATGTTCAGTAGCATCCCTGCCCTCTGTCCAGCAGATACCAGTAGCAAACCCCCAGCACTAAAAACCAAAACCATCTCCAAACACTGCCGAATACCGTTGGGGATAAAATTGCTCCCAGATGAGAACCACTGTTCTAGCTCTGCAACCTTTCTGTGGTGATGGAGATGTGCTGTATCTGGCCTCTGTGCTGTCCGATATGATAGCCACACATGGCTCTTGAGCACTTGAAATGTGGCTAGGGTGATGGAGGAAGTTAATTTTTAATATTAATAATAAAGCTGGTATTAAATAAATACTACATTTAATAATACGAATTTAATTTTATTTAATTTTAAATTTAAATATAAATAGCCACAGGTGGCTGGTGGCTACCATTTTAGATAGCACAGTTCTGGATAATGTAGTTTGGGATCCAGCTATTCATTCCACAGATATTTGCTGAGCATCTACTATGTGCTAATCAAGATGCCACATACTAGATACATAGTGGAAAATGAGAGATATGGCTCTTGTTCTCGTCAAACTAGTAGGCACTGACAAGTAACTTAGGATATGGGACAATGTGTGCTTTGAGCTTTCGTGCCCAAAGATACCTCCCCTACAGGCGTGTCGCTCTGCCTGAAGTTCTACCATATGCACTCCATTGAATTGCAAGGTCTCCAAAAGACACATATGTTGCCTGGAGAGGAAAATTTATTAACACCCACTGATGGATCTGGATGGATTTGTTTATGTGATTAGCTACACGGAACAAAATCCCTGAGAGCTCCTTGAAAGCAGAGCCCTGTCTTACTCATCAATATCATCACCAGAGCCCAGCGCAGGTGGGTGATCACAACTTGTTCTTGAAAGGAGATCCAGAATAAATCCAGAGCACTGTTCAAGATGGAAAGATGCTGAAGGTGCTGACACCGTGTCATGCCAAGGACAAGTGAATGTCCTGACTGTGCTTGCTCCATGCCTATTAAGCACACAGTAGGAGCTTAATAAATGCATGTCAACTAAAGAGTGTGGGGGAGGGAAGGACAAAAGGTCAAAGCGCATGCCGTCACTCTCGGGGAGGTCTCACTCAGGCGTGACAAGTGCCTGATTGGCCTAACACGAGACCTCCTAAATGGAGCATAAGGATAATAATAATTATTATTATATTACTACTTGTTTGGGGCTGAATCGTGTCCTTCCAAAATTTATATATAGAAGTCCTAACCCCTCACAATGGGACTGTATTTGCAGCCCCTTAAAGAGGTAATTACAGCATAATGAGGTCTTATGGGTGGGCCCTAGTCCAATATTACTGGTGTCCTTATAAGGAGAGGAGGTGAGGACACAGATATGTACAGAGGGAAGACAATGGGATCATTACCTTGATAGGGAAGACACAGAGGGAAGGCAGCTATCCGTAAGCCACGGAGAGAGGCCGCAGAAGACATCAAACCTCTTGACACCTTGATCTTGGACTTCTAGCCTCCAAAACTGTGAGAAAATAAACTTCTACTATTTAAGCCACCCAGCCTGTGGCATTTTGTTATGATAGCCCCAGCAAATAAATATACTACTGATCATTTAAAATATATCAGGCTCTGTACGAAGTGCTCTGCATGCATTATCTTGTTAAATCCTTACCCCTTATATCCATTGTCCACCCCACAGCCAGAGAGAGCCTTTCAAATGGACGTCAGATCATGTCACTCCTCTTCTCAAACCGGTTTCCCATCTCACGCAAAGTATAAAGCCAAGTCTTCGTAATCACCAAAAAATTCGCTGTACAAATTGGCCCCCTGTTATCTCTCTAATTTCATTTTATCACTTTCCTCTTCTCTCAAATTGCTCCAACCATGCTGGCCAAGTATGTTCCCACCTCTGGGCTTTCGCACTTGCTATACCCCCTGCCTGGGATACTTTTCTCCTGGATTTCTCCCGGACTGTTTCCAGACTTCCTTTAAATGCTCAAATGTCACTTCCTAAGTGAGCTCTTCTCAAATGCCCAGATATAAAGAGTAATCAGGGACCCCCATCCAATGCCAGGCTTTCCCTAGACCCTTACTAGGATTCACTTTTCTCCTTAACATGCATCGTACTGTTCATTTACTTGTGTATCTGTCTATAGCCTCTCTCCTTCCACTAAAATTTAAGCTCCATAAGGGCAGAGACTTTTTTATATGTATTACTACATCTCTAGCACCTGGAACAGTGTCTGGCACACAGTAGGCACTCAATAAACATTTCTTGAATGAATGCATCTGCCTTCATGACCTCTTGATGCAATACTATTATTATCCTCATTTTACAGGTAAGGAAACCGGGGCTCAAATAAATTAATTCCAATGTCCAAGTTCAAATAACAAAATGAGAGCTGGTGGTGGGGTCTGAGGCCAGTTCTCTTTTCCTCAAGTTCCCATGCTCTTCAACACTGGAAGGGACTTGGAGAACTCTACTGTGGGAAGGTAGCTAGGATAGCATCCAGAGCTCACAATTTATGTTTGTTCACATTGCTCTATCTAGCTTCTTCACCCCCATCACCTGGGCTGTCTAAATATGTCTTGATGATTGGATTGTAGGAATATGAAAGGTCAAGGCCACTGGGAATTATCTCCCTCCATCTGGGGTCATGGACTCAGCTCTGAATTGAGGCTGGGCTAAGGAGACCCAGGGCAGGGTCCTGGCTTTATCACTCTCTCTAGCTGTGATTTGGGGAAAGCTTCATTACTTCCCTGAGACTCAGTTTTCCCAACTGTAAAATGGGGATTCTAATACTTGCTTCATAGGGTTGCAGTGAGGGCAGCATAAGAGAAGATTTGGGAAAGGAAAACTTTGAAAACTATAAAGTGCGATATACACATAAGGCAGATTATTTCTCAAACTCTGGAGTTCCAACATTTGTCTCTTCTAAGAACTGCTAGCATTTATTATTATATATTGTGGCAGATTGTATCATGGCTGTCTGTTCTTCCTCCTTCCTTGTATCCATGCCCTTTGTCGTGTGACTCTGTAGTTCCTCCCACTAGGGGTAGGTTGATTTCTGTACCTACTGAGTTGGCGTTGACCGTGTGGCTTGCTTTAGCTAATAGAATATGGGAAGAATGGCAGTGTTCCAGTTCCAAGTTTAGTCCTTAAGAGATGTTGTGTATTTCCACTTGTGTCTCTTGCACTTCTACCAAATTGGAACTTGCCCTGGGTTGGTCACCACTGGTCCAAGGAAACAAATGCATGCGAAGAAGATCTAAACCCAAGCCCCGCCAGGCTCAACCTAGATAAGCTGACTCCCAGTAAAACTGCAGTGGCATGAGTGAGAATACATGATTAATGTTTTAAGACATTATGTTCCGGTGTGGTTTGTTACACAGCATCGTTGTAACAATGGCTGACTGATACACTCACTTGCTAAGTGTCACTTTGTGGGCATCATCGCATGAAATATGTGCTAGATTAAATTATTATCCCCATTTTAAAGACAAGAGAACTGAGAATAGACAGTTTCAGAGATTTTCCTAAGGTCATCCAGCAAGGAAATGGTGCAGCCAGGCCATGAAACACTGAACTGTGTGAGGACAGACTCCACACATTCTTCTATGCCAGTCTGGGCTGCTTCCTGACACCTGTGAAATAGGAGACCAAATCTTATCCAGATAATATCATCAGTGTTCTAGATATTTCAAGAGAGATGGGATATCAGAGAGTCTGAGTGCCAAGGTGATTATAAAAAACACACATACAAACAAAAAACAGTAACAGACCCAGAAGAGACCTGGGGTCTGGTCCCAGTTTTGCTGCAAACTGACTGTGTGTTGTTGGTTAAGTTCTCTCCCTTCTCTGGGCCTTAAAAGCACAGTGATGAAGTCCAGCTCTGAATCATTCATTAAAATCATTTATGAGATGTCCATTGAGCTCTAGATGTTTCACAGGTGGTCTCGTTTAATCCATACAATGATCCTTCCAGGGTCTGGAAGGAACCTGAGATTCAGAGAAGTTAAGTAGCTTGCTCAAGGTCAGAGAGTTGGAATCCAAACACAGACTTCCAGACTTATTTCAGGATTCCAGGGTCCCTTCCAGCTCCCAGATTCTCTGGGCGAGCTTCCATGTGGATAGAGACCAAGAGATCTCCTTTCCTTGGCTAAGGGGTCAGACTTGCGCTTTCCTCCTCCTACCCCTACGGGCCCATGGCAAAAGCTCTTTGATGAGGGTAGAGATAAGACCACTGCCCCCGCTTTGCTCGGGGGGGGCCAGGCTGAGAAGAGATAAAGGGTCCCGAAAAACAACCCTGGGATAATTAATGGTGCCCAAAGCAGGCCTCCTTCCCCCATCAGTGGATGGCTGGGATTGTTAATTATTTTCTTTATAAAAATAATTAGTCCCAATCAAGGCAGAAGCTCTTCAGAATTACAGCTCATTAGCCGTGCCATGCATCCTTCAGGTCCATAAAAAGTGGCACTGATGAAAATTACAGGTCCCTGGAAGCAGCATTAGCAACAAATCGGTTACCACCAGGCACGTGGAATTGGCTTCTGTAATTACAGAGGGAGAAGCAGGGTGGGTGGGTGTGTGTGTGTGGAGAGGGGGACGAAGGCCTGGGAGTTCCAAAGTTGTGGTTGCAATACACTCTGTCCTTTTTCCTTCTGGGAAGGGGACATTTTCATCAAATACATGGTTAAAGGTTAAGTCTGAGGGAACAAGACACATGGTGCTGGCCTGGGGAAGGAAATTGTGGCAATGTGGGAAGATTTTTGAACAAGCATTCTGGAGTCTTGGGAAATCCTGACCTCTAGTCAGGCCCGAGTTCAAATCCCAGCTCTGCACTAATTGCATGTGATGTCCTCAGTCCTCACATCCATATAGCTGAGTCCAGTGATGATACTAATAATGAGAGATAACATTTATCCATTGCCTACTATGGATCAGACCCTGCTCTAAGCAATTCCTCTGTATTAATTTGATCCTTGTGAGGTAGGAACTAGTTTCATCCCCATTTCACAGATGAAGAAATTGAAGCACAGTAAGGTGATTAACTTGCCCAAGGTTACTCAGTGGCAGAGCTGGGATCCAAACCAGACATTCTGGTTTATAGAGTTCATGTTCATAATCATGACACCATACTGCCCTTCTCAAATGCTAAGGAGAACTCCCACCCTCAACTCTGCTGAGTGTCTCAGATATGTGCCATGTTTTTGTTTCTAGATACTTCCCATATATTTTTATCTCCCTGGTTCCTCAGAGCATCCCTATGGCATGAGAACTATCTCAATCTACATTTTTTAGAAAGTGAGGCTAAAGGACTTGGCCAGGGCTACCCAGCTAGATCTGTTTGAGTCCAAAGCCTGTGCCCATAACCATAGCATGACATTATACTGACAGCCTGTTGTCGGGGTTCTGGGAGGTGGGACAAGTGGCCTTAAAAGCTCTGTCTCTGACTCCATTTTCCTCCCTAGGCTCCCATCTCCCCATCTGTGAAAGGAAGAGTGTTAGGTTCAATAAAATCTTTTGGTCTTTGCACCTCTAAGATGCTACCATCTGTGCATCTCCAGGCACACCCTCCTTGTCTCCCAAGGTACCCACCAGGAGCTACATCTAAGCACTGCCTCTCGCATGTGGTGTGTGTGTGGAGGGATCGGCACAATTGACATAGAAAATCTTCCTTTTCAGAGGGTTGGAAAATAGCCTGGAGGGTGGCAGGGTCCTGGTGCCACCCTGGTGTCAGGAGTCCAGAGAGTGTCCAGCCAGTGGGTCCTCAAGGGTATCAGGAGATGCCTGGGACATATCTCTATGTGTGTGTGTGTGTCTGTGTATGTTTGCAACTCATTGTTCCCTATGTTTTTTCTTCTCTACCTGTATCCTGTCTTTCTTGTTTGTCCTTTCCTTGTTTTTACCTCTCCTTTTCCGTCAGCATCTGTCTCTCTGTGCCCCTCTGACTTCCTTGGCCTCCTAGGTTTCCCTAACTTTCCCTTTGCTGTATTTACCTTTTCCTGCATCCCTCTCTCTCTCCTCAATCTCCCCTGCCTCCTCACTCCCCCTCCCCTGCCTCTCATGATCACTCTATCACACCCCTCCATCTGCAGCTCTCTTTTTTGTTCTTTATCTCCTTTCTCTCCATCTTTTCCCTTTCCTCAACCCTTCTCTCTCCTCCACGGCTCTCTCTTCCTTCTTCTCTCTTCCTGCCCTCCATCCCTCCCCCTTCTCCTTCCTTCTTTCTCTCTACCCCTCTGTTCCATCCACCATCTCTTGCTCTCTCCTCTTTTCTCCTTCTATCTCTCATCCATCACCAACCACCTCCTCCTCCTCTCAGATCTGCCATTTGCCACTGTTCGTAAAGGCTGGCATTGTCCTTGGTGGGCAGTAGATCATGCACATCAGAGGTTTGAATCAAACTGCAACAGAATTACACTAACAAACCAATTAAGTGCCATTCAAAAAGTAATTTCCATAGCATCCCTGATATTTATTGCAAATCTCATTTCTCTATCACTGCCTTCTCTGTTCCCTTCCCATGTCTCCTCTTTCTCTCTCCTTTCAGTCTCCTCTTTCTCTTTCTTCTCCACCCTCTGACACTTTCTCCTTCCCTCTCCCACCAAGCTAGCCTACAGCTCTCTTTAGCCCACTCATTCCACTGAAAACCTGCTTTGCCAACCTGGGATTCCAACTACATCATAGGTGATTGGTCAGATGGAAAGACCACTGACCTGGGAGTCAGGAGACTCAAGCACTCCTGTTTGGTTCTGCCACTAATTGGCTGTATGTTTTGGGGAAAGTCTTGGAGTCTTTCCAAGACTCTTTTCATCTGTCAAATGAAGGCATTGGATGGGTGATTTCCAAGGTCATTCTTAACTTCTGAGGTCAGTTCCATGACCTCAGATGACATTAAAGATTCCAAGAGTTTGAGCATCCTGGAGAGACAATTTGCCCCTCCCCCTGCCTTAAAGCGAGATCTCTGGTAGAGCCAAGCCACATGGAGCAGTTAGAGCTTGGCTTGATATTGATGGATATCGTTCACTCTCTCCCTTTCACTGAGAATGTTCTTTACTCTTGGGCCATCATCTGGAGCACCTTCCCACCTCCATCCCATCATTCCCATTCTACAGATGAGAGTCTCAATACTAGATGATTTTCAATCATGAATCAAGTGAGTGGCCGGGCGCGGTGGCTCACGCCTGTAATCCTAGCACTCTGGGAAGCCAAGGTGGGAGGATTGCTTGAGCTCAGGAGTTCGAGACCAGCCTGAGCAAGAGTGAAATCCTATCTCTACTAAAAATAAATAAATACAAAAAGTAGCTGGGCATGGTGGCACATGCCTATAGTCCCAGCTACTCTGGAAGCTGAGGCAGGAGGATCGCTTAAGCCCAGGAGTTGGAGGTTGCTGTGAGCTATGATGAGGCCACTGCACTCCAGCCAGGGTGACAGAGTGAGATTCTGTCTCAAACAAACAAAAAACCAGAGTCAGGCATTGGTTGGACTCCATTTGTCATTTGTACCCATTCCACCTCAGCTCCCTCTAAAAACACAAAAGCCTCCTATAAAAGCCAAAGAAACTCAAGGTCTTGGTCTGTTGGTCTGGAGACGAGTCTCATCCTAACACTTTATTCTGCTTGTCGATAAAGAGTGCAGCTTTGAAGTGCCACGATCTCTATGTCACAGGGCTGTCATTTGAGCCTGTATCGTTCATTGTTTTATTCTTGAAATTAAAATGCCACTGATGTGATATGAGTTATATAAAAAATAATTTATACAGGTAGGATATGAAAAGTCCTTCCACATCCACCGTTTCGCTGGCTCTTCATAATACCACTGTACGATTAATCAGGACATATTGTCCTCACTAGATGGATGAGGAAACTGAGGCACAGACAAGTTAAGGAGCTAAACACAGACGACAATGTACATGGTGCCTTCCTGGTACGCTGTGCGGTGTGTCAACCCTGACCACAACATCACTGACCTTGTTTGCCATCTTGTCTCCTAGGAGAGCAGGGGAAAGCTCTAAAGGCAGAACACGGAGTGTTGGTGCTGCTCTTTGGTGATGAGAATTTATTTGATTCAACTCTTAGAGTGTTCCAAAAAGTACGGGCTGAGATGATGCTTCTTGTATTTGAGCCCAGTGCCACACCTGATTTCCTTTATTTCTTCAGTTTCCTGTCCAGTACCCTTGCATTTAGAGTGCTGGGATGTGGAACTTAAGTGGACAAGATCTGCTCTCCGTGGGTGGTGTTAACACACCAAGGGAACAGCTGAAATTCATTCACGCCCCCTCAGCTCCCGTCCTAACCGTGTGTGTTTGCAGGGTGAGGGAGGATCGTGATAGTTTTCTACAAATTGCTGATAATACATTGGGTCTAACTGAGCAGCAGGAATGCCACTAGCAAACTCCTGGGGACAACACCCCCTTATGGCATCCCCTGAAGACACGAAAAGGAAGAGGAAAAACAAAGACACAAGGAGCACGAATCCAGAACACTCAATACGGTCTAGTAAGAAGCATCTAAAAGAGCACACGGACACGATGAAGAAAACTTTGCTGAGTTGAGAACAACTTCCTGTCAGCAAATCAAACAGACTTAGCAAGTTCCAGGAGCAAATAATGAAAAAAGACAAACAGCTAGAAGTCTTGGTAAAAGTTTCGAATTTCAAGGATAAAGACGTAAGTGTAACTAGCACAGTGTCAGAGAAAAGTTACTTATCTGTTCTACCACTGAACTGTTGACACAATAAAGACAGTGACGATGTCTACTTGACCTTGGCCACGTCCCCAGCACCTATGAAAGGGTATGGCTCATAGAGGTTGCTCAATAGAATGTTTGCCGAATGAATAAATAAACAGATATAATAGTATAATGAAGTCCTACCTAACTTAGTCATTTGATAGTATTTCAGCCACAATCCTACCTCATCGATCTGCTGGGCCAGCAGGGAATAAATATCACTACCCTCATTTCACAGTTGAGGAAACTGAAATTCAGCAAGGTGATGCGGTTGCTGAAGTTTAAATATTCAGCAATTCATGGAGCTAGGATGAGAATCCAGGTGTTAAAACTTCCAGATTTGGGCTCCAGCCTTGAGTGCTTAAAAGGAGCCCCGATACATTTCCATGCCTTCCTTCCCCTTCTCTTTAGCGAATGTGTTACAGGGGTCTTACCACATGCTCAGGCAACATATCTATAAGCCAGCTGTCTCCCCAGTGATCACAGTCTGGGAGGCCTAATCGACACCCACAGGGTACACATATACATAAATCAGCCATGTTGACCCATAAAGAAATTCCATGTGATAACCTGGCCCTTAGCAATGAAATCTTGATTCGCGCAGATCTATTTTCCTTGGTGGGACCGGAATAATTTTTCACCCAGACTGTAATGTGATGGGGAGGCACACAGACATCCATAAAAAATTCAACGGAAATCCAATCCTTGTTCTGAAGGGCTAGTGGCGCCCTGTCTCTCCTCCTGCCTCCCAGCCTCTCCTCCAGCCCCACCCACAAGCCCCCACTCTCTGTTTTGTGTTAGGAACAGGAAAATCTATTTTCTGATAATGGTCCTTAACTCCTGGGGCATTTTCCTGCTTGCACGGTAAGGTATTGTGCAGTCTGGGTGACATTCATTCTGATCTCCCTTTCTCTCTCCCTCCCCCCTTCCTCTCTCTCCCCCACTGCTTCCCCATCCCCCCACGCCCCATCTCTATTTGAGCAACCAGACCAAACCTGCAACCCACCCACCCAGGAATGGGGGGAAAACACACAGGAAAAGAGATGGAGTTACTTCCTGTTTTCACCAGCAGGGGGCGAGGATCTCTGCTTTGCCTTGGCTCCTCCTGTTGTCCCCATCACAATCCATTTCTAAGACCTTTCCGAAATGAGACAAAAAAATTTTCTTTGGGTGCCCACTTTCCCCAGAAGAGTGAGTGGCTAAAGCGAAGAGGACAGGCAAGGAGTTCACCCAAAACAGCACCCTTAACATCATCATACCCCTGGAGTACCACCGAGGGCTGCAGGGCCGTCATAGGAACCCCAGACACACTGTCTAGAGCGGTGGGTGCCATCCTCAGGCACACACGAACATCACAGACTATCCGACAGGACCATTCTCCTTTCTGTCCTGTGTCTTCTTTATTTCCTTGTCTTTCCTGCATGGAACTGCTTTTTTTCTCCTTTTTCTTTAGACCTGGACAATTATTTCCTTGGGCATTACTCATAATCAAACTGATAATCAAAAACTTTCCAAGGTGTCATCCATCTCCTCCCTCTGTGGTCCCCAACCTGATACTGAGATAACCAACAGAATATATGCATAGAGGGAAACTGTTGTTTCTTTATTCAACCATAAGATATTCTGTTTCTGCTAGAAGCTGGGGGAGAGCAATTGTCCCAAGCCAGAGACACATTGGAGAATGCCAGCAGGATATATGATTGACAGGGTGAGCATGGGAAAAAGCCCAAGCTCAGCTCCAAGCCTCTGTGTGCTAAGAACAAGGGGCCTGGGTACAAATGGAAGAGACCCTGGCTGAACCTTACAAACACTTGGCTGGAAGCCAGGGTGGGCTACGAAGTCATTGCGACACAATTTTGGAACCCACCAGTATCTTTGGAAAGCAAAATGGAGCCAATGGCCATTGAATCTGTGGCACAGATTCACGGAGTAGTTGGAGGGTGAAAATCGTGGGGGCACTTCTGGGATCTTGCTGACCAAAGACTGAAGCCATTTCTGGCTTCCTTACAAACAAGGAAAAGCAACTCTTTCCACGCAGGCAAAACTCCTTGCCAAAGATATCTTTGGCTCTGTCTACCTCTCTTACCTCTCTAAGCAGATGTATCTCTGAAAAGGAAAAGGAAATTCACAATGAAAATTTCTTTTTCCCTTCATATGGCCTGAAATATCCAATCAATGATCAACAAATCCCTCTTACAACCCATATAGGCCTCCAATTTAAGGTAAGTGAGGACTTCACTCTACAAGCATGAGCAGACAGATGAAAATGTTCGGCCGTATGAAAAGACTCAAAGTACAGAAGAAGACTCGACCATGCAGAGTTGCTACAAGCAGAAAGGTTGAGAAATTTTCTTGATGAGATAAAAGATCACATCTACGTAACTGGAGATAATCAGAGAGGGGTACCTATGAAACCTGGAAAATGCCATGGAAATGAAAAACATGTTAGCCAAATTAAAATTTCAATAGAAGCAGATTTCAAATGGCAGGTTGTATATTATGAAGGACCAAATTATTTCTTAAAAAATGAAAATAAGCCTAAGAAAATCTCTCTTAATTCATAAAGATGAAAAGGAAGAAGGAAAAATAAAAGACACAGAAGAATGGATCCACAACACCCAAAATTGTGGAATGGGAAGGAGAGGTAAGAGTACCAAGAAATAATGAAGAAAACTTTGCTGAGCTGAATAATTACTTCTATCTGAAAACCAAACAGACCTCGCCAGTTCCAGGAAAAATTAATGAGAGCAGATGAACACTTAGATATATTAGTGAAACTTTTTCAATTTCAATGGCAAAGAAGCAATTCTCCCAGAAAAGCAGAGGAGAAAGGCTACTACTAAGAAACAAAAAAAACCAGGCAATCCTCAAATTTCTACTCTACAATATGAACAATGCAGTTTTGAGGGGAAAAAATTGTAACCCAAGAATCGTATATTTAAGAAAGCTAATATTTCAATTGAAGAGGAAAAAAGGCCACATTTTGAAAAAGCGAGAGTTAATTTTTTTAAAATTTATGCACTCTGAAGAAATTATTCAAAAATACGCTGTGGCCAAGTAAGAAATTAATCAAAATAATTATATAGTTCACATAGCAAAAGACAGAAAAGGAAGTAAGTATCAAATAAGCATGAAAATTGCTCCTCATAAAACAAGATGTTATATTGGTTATGACTGTAATTGTAAAAGGATTAAATTTGACTACTAAAACAACAATATCCTCAGCTGTGGGTCAAAAATAAAAATCCAAATCTACTATATGCTTTTTGTAAAGGACGCACCTTGGAAATGAAACAAAATGATTGAAAATAAAATTATGGCCAAAGATCTATCAGACAAACCAAAGGAAACCAGAGGTGAAAATATCAATTAACATTTACTTTGAGGCAAGAGGAAACAATATTCAAACAGGGGCTTTTGCATGGGCAGGAGATTCAAGCCATAATGAAGATACAATACTGTGGATATTTATATATTGATGGCACAGCTTCAAAAGGTATAAAGCAAGAACTGTAAAAAATAAAAATACACGGAGACATTGTGAAGTCACGATTTTATTAGAATACTTTACCTTTCTTCAATAAACCAAGTAGGTGGAAATTAGTAAGCTGAATAACGTGTATTAGAGTTTTAGTTTTTCTGAAGAATAAACATGATTCTTGAATACCAATGGATTATTTACTTAAAAAAAATTACAAATCTCCAAACTTAGAAATTTTCCAACTGTGGTGGAGGATGGATTGTCCCACCCAGATTCACCTTCAAGAAGGAAGGGTGCATTCTCCTAGCTGCTGGGAGTCCTTCCAGCAGACAGCATTGAGCTGTCAGCCCCCTTCAGGGACTATCCCCACTGCAGAGTCCAGAGCCATGTCCCCTTCCCGAGGCAGCCTGCGTTCAATGATTGATGTGAGGAGTAAAGGCCCATCCTCTTACCCCACAACTCCAGGCAACTCTAACAGGTCCTTCAGAGCTCTTTGGTGGGGTAGGGGTGGCTGAGGCCTCCACTGAGACTTCATTGCGGCTCAGTGTCTCCCTCTGCCCAGTCCTGCTCCCTTCCCTTCCCTTCCACAAGTGTCCCTTGACCCCGAGGTCACTTGCTCATATATCCCCTGTAGGCTAATCTCTATCTCAGATCCTGCTGCCTGAGCAACCCAACACGTGAAACATACCATGTTGCAGTAATATTAGAACCACTTCTAAAATAATTATATAGAAAAACCAGAACGGTATGTATGAATGTACATCTTTATTCTATACAGTTATTAGACCAAGACTAAAAACTTGGTAGCTGACTTTGAACATATTGACCCTGGGAAAATTACATATCAAATTTATTAATATGTGCTGCTAATTCTACACTCAGAAGCAAATTCATAGTGTTAAGTGCTTTTTTATTATATAAGAAAGAGTGAAAAATCAATAAACCCCCCCCAAAAAATTGATCCAATAAGGTGGAGAAGGAACCTCAAAACACATCTGAAGAGATAAGAAAAATAGTTTTTAGAGATGCATTCTGAGGTATGTATGGGTGAAATGATGTGATTTCTTGTGCTTTCTTTAAAATACTTAAGCAAGTAATACGAAGAAAAGAGAGAAAGATGAAGCAAATGTGATTAATCGTTGTTAATCGATAGGTGATGGATACGGGAGGTTACATTATGTTATTTGCCCTAATTTCGACTGTGTTTGAACATTTTCATAACAAAATATTAAAACAGAAAAAAAAGCAGTAATAAAAATAAGTGAAGATATTAATGAATTAGAAAAAAATAAAAGCTAATAGAATTGATATATAAATATAAAAATTGGATCTTCAAAAAAATCAATAATAAAATAGGTGATTTCGAATGCACTCTACTAAGTGAAGTATCCCAAGAATGGAAAGACAAGCACCACATGTACTCACCATCAAATTGGTATTAACTGATCAACACATAAGTG